>NC_060148.1:16161839-16761839 GCF_021461385.2 Schistocerca piceifrons | reverse complement strand
TCTGGTCTATATTGTTGTGTACTGTTGTAACTGACAGTAAAATATCTTTGAAATGAAAAAATTTGCTTCACCATTTTTCTCCTACGACACACATCAATCAATGTTTTGTATCACCCCAGTTCCTAGAACTCCTGAACACAGAGATTGACTGTGGATATTGTATCACAGACAAAGTCCCTTTGACTGTCCAGAGATGTAAACAAACATGCTTGAGCAATGCCTACTAGATGGAGGGGGTCCGACAGCCGATCAGTTCCAGTCATTCCACCAGGAAGGAGGTACACGGCTCGTGTTGTCTGTAGTTCAACGACGCCTAGATCGCGTCCGCATTGTTACTTTGTACCAGGAAGAACTCTGAAGATGGGAAGTGTCCAGGCGTCTCGGAGTGAACCAAAGCGATGTTGTTCGGACGTGTAGGAGATACAGAGAAACAGGAACTGTCGATGACATGCCTCGCTCAGGCCGCCCGAGGGCTACTACTGCAGTGGATGACCGCTACCTATGGATTATGGCTCGGAGGAACCCTGACAGCAACGCCACCATGTTGAATAATAGCTCTCGTGCAGGCACAGGGCGTCGTGTTGCGACTTAAACTGTGCGCAATAAGCTGCACGATGCGCAACTTCACTACCGACGTTCACGGCGAGGTCCATCTTTGCAACAACGACTCCTGCGCGGTAGATATGGACCCAACAACATTCCGAATGGACCACTCAGGATTGACATAACGTTCTCTTCACCGATGTGTGTCGCATATGCCTTCAACCAGACAATCGTCAGAGATGTGTTTGGAGGCAACCCGGTCAGGCTGAACGCCTTAGACACACTGTCCAGCGAGTGCAGCAAGGAGGAGGTTCCCTGCTGTTTTGGGGTGGCATTATGTGGGGCCGACGTACGCCGCTGGTGGTCACGAAAGGCGCCGTAATGGCTGTACACTATGTGAATGCCATCCTCTGACCGATAGTGCAACCATATCATCGGCAGCATATTGGCGAGGCACTCGTCTTCGTGGACGCCAATTCGCGCCTCCACTGTCCACATCTTGTGAACGACTTCCTTCAGGATAACGACATCGCTCGACTCGAGTGGCCAGCACATTCTTCAGACATAAACCCTATCAAACATGCCTGGTATAGATTGAAAAGGGCTGTTTATGGATGACGTGACCCACCAACTACTCTGAGGGATCTATGCCAAATCACCATTGAGGAGTGGTACAATCTGGCCCGACAGTGCCGTTATGAACGTGTGGATAGTATGCTACGATGAACACAGGCATGCATCAATGCAAGAGGACGTGCTACTGGGTATTAGAGGTACCGGTGTGTACAGCAATCTGGACCACCACGTCTGAAGGTCTCGCTGTATGGTGGGACAACATGCAATGTGTGGTTTTCGTGAGCAATAAAAAGGGCTGAAATGGTGTTTATGTTGATCTCTGTTGCAATTTTCTGTAAAGGTTCTGGAACCCTCGGAACTGAGATGACGTAAAACTTTTTTGATGTGTGTATGTCTTTATTCCAGAGTGTGTGTGGTCATTCATCCCCCTACATATATTGCTTACATATGAACTAACCTTCCATTTGCGCATTTTAGAATTTCTTAATTCGTTACCACTTTCGAGACAAAAAATAGTTGCCATGACTTTTGCATGACCCTCGTACGTGTTATAAGTCATTCTGCAATTCAACTAATAATTCATAGTCACTTCATTAGGCTCAGTCAAGCACGTAAAACTATAATCTATAACGCTGATCGTGCTACGGAGTAGTCTATCGCCATAATCGAGATTATTTACTTTTGAACAAGGTTCCTACATTTAATTCCCATAGAGGAGGCTCCGTTCAGCATCGTGTATCGTCTTGACGTCCCAAAATTATAGCTGAGGGCGGTTCTGAATGTGAATGCTTTGGTCAACAGGTGGCTGACGTCACTTACGTCAACAGAGCTGCTTACAGGCCAGGTGACCAGGTGGCGTTGTCACACATCATTCACATCAATCTGATGATTGGACCTGTTGTGCTGCCATTCATGAACAGCACTTCAAGGGGTAGAATGAAATTTTCACTCTACAGCAGAGTGTGCGCTGATATCAAACTTTCTGGCAGATTAAAGTTTCATATCAGCGCACACTCCGCTGTAGAGTGGAAATTTCATTCTAGAAACATCCCCCAGGCTGTGGCTAAGCCATGTCTCCGCAATATCCTTTCTTTCAGGACTGCTAGTTCTGCAAGGTTCGCAGGAGAGCTTCTGTTTAGTTTGGATGGTAGGAGACGAGGTACTGGCAGAAGTAAAGCTGTGAGGACGGGGCGTGAGTCGTGCTTGGGTAGCTCAGTTGGTAGAGCACTTGCCCGCGAAAGGCAAAGGTCTCGAGTTCGAGTCTCGGTCCGGCACACAGTTTTAATCAGCCAGAAAGTTTCACTTCAAGGGGTGTTTTCCAACAGGATAACGCTCGCCCACATACCGCTATTGCAAACCAGCATGTTGTACAGAGTGCCGACGTGTTGCCTCAGCCCGCTTCATCACCAGATCTGTCTACCAATCTCCCACACGGAGCACGTCCATACCTGACCACTGACTTCTAGTATCATACTGCATGCTGTTGACGTCAACAAGTATACTGGCCTGAAGATGACGTTGTTACAACGTTGAAACTAGCTGCCAAAATAAAATCGACACACTAAATACAGCTGGAGGAATTTCTTCATTTTTAATATAAATTTGTACCAGCTGACGTCCCACTGTCCCCCATTTCAACTATGGATGTACGAAGAACTGTCTCCAGTCGAGCACATATGGGACATCATCGAATGACAACTCCAGCGCCCCGCCCCCCTTCCATACTGTTTACTGTTTTTCTTCTCCACCTACCCACTCCTTGACTCCATTCTCTCCCCCTCGCGTCCTTTTTCTTTCCCCTTCACTGTCTTCCCCATTCCTTTCTCGCGTCCACCCTGCTCCCCCCTCTTTCCATGCCCTCTCCCTCCATCGGCTCCCCCCTTTTTTTTTTGCTTTTCCTCTCCTTCCCCCTATTTTCCCCTCATCTGTCGGGTTCCTCCCCTCCCCTCCCCCCGTACTCATGTGCCTTCGTACTCTATAGTGCAGTGTTTTCAGTGAGTGTTCAGTGTTGTGCATCCCCTTTTTAAAGTGTTGTGAAGAGAAACCAGACTGTTACTGTGTTACTATGTTCAAAGTTTTATTTACTAAGTGGTTTTAATCAGCACCACTGACCCCTTTGTTTTTTTATGTTTTCTTCACAACTTTTTCGCCATGTACCAGTTTTAAACAGCCACCGTTTTATCACCTCTTTTTATTTTCATATCTCCTCATTATGTTTTTTAACTTCATCTGTAGGCTGCAGAGCGGCGTATTGCGCTGCTGCCAGCCCACCCCCCTCCCTCTGACCGGGGGTAATCGAAATACAATAAAGGGAAAAAAAACTCCAGCGCCATCCACAAACAGCATTCACTGTCCCTGTATTGACCCACCAAGAGTAACAGACACGGAACTCCACCCCACAAACTGACATCCGGCAAGTGTACGACACAATGTACGCACTTCTTTGCATGCACACATTCAACATTCTGGCGGTTACGTTGGTTATCAGTCATTTGATTTTATCCATACTGGGTGAGAGGTCGTGGTTGTGAATGTTTAATATTAAAAAGTATATCGGCTCAACCACTTGTTTATAGTGTAAAACACTAGGATTGGCGCGTTTCGGAAGTCAAGCTTCCATCATCAGAATAATAAAAAGTAAAAGACCTTTAGAGGCCCTATGAGTGAGCTGAACATCGTGAAACAACTAGCCAGAGCTAACGGATATCACCAAAACGTTGTCAATAAATTAATACGACAGAAACAATGCGCGAATGCAAGGAAGAATACCGAAAATAATATTACGAGAGTCACAGTACCACACTTCGGTGATATTTCGCAAAAAGTGGTTAACATTTTCAAACCTTTTAAAGTTGATACCGCTTTTCAGACCAATAATACGCTGCGGTTTAAACTAAGAAATAATTTACAGCAGAAAAGCGATAAATATGAGAGAGCTGGGGTCTATAAAATTCAGTGTAACACGTGCAAGGCAAGTTATGCAGGCTAAACTGGTAGGTCCTTTAAAGTACGTTACAAAGAACATGGCGATGCTTTCCGGCTTAATAGTTTCGAAAAGTCAGCTGTAGCCACGCATATTTCGGAAACGGGACACCCCATGTTGGAGATATATCAGGATCTCGGTATTTTACATAGACAGGACAAAGGCAAAAAGCTGGATCTACTAGAACAGCTGGAAATTACGATGTATGGCGTGGATAATCAGAACACACTGAATGAACAGCTAACTGGTGATACAAATAACTTTTTCAAACATTTCACTGGTTTCTTTTTGTAACTACATTTTTAGCAATTGGCAGGATACCATCATTTGATGAGGTCCTTGGAACGTGTATACGTTATCTGTTTGTATAGACAACTCTGTGACTTCCTTGTTTACTTGCGCGTGAGCTCACTCGCGTTTCAGTGTCGTGTTTGGCTACGTGCTGTGTGGTATCAACGAAGACGCACGGCCGGTTTACGACGATAGAGGGGAGAGAGCCACGTGGTTAGATGTTGAACACCATAGGCGACACCATTTTAGGGTTTTTTATATTTTGACGACTACGTGGAGATGCACCTTGGAAGACACGGCTGCAACAAGGAAAGTAGCCTCGATGTTTTAATTTTATTATCAATTTTATTGTGCCTGGTGTATATTCCATTTTAGCGAGTTTTAAGAGGTTCTTCTTGTGGTGTCACCGCCAGACACCACACTTGCTAGGTGGTAGCCGGTCCGTTAGTATACGTCGGACCCGCGTGTCGCCACTATCAGTGATTTCAGACCGAGCGCCACCACACGGCAGGTCTGGTCTAGAGAGACTCCCTAGCACTGGTTCACTGCCTACACACGCCCTCAGTTGCAGAGACGACAGTTTAGCATAGCCTTCAGCTACGTCATTTGCTACGACCTAGCAAGGCGCCATATTCAGTAACTACGAATGTATTCTGAACATTCAAAAATGGTTCAAATGGGTCTGAGCACTATGGGACTTAACATCTATGGTCATCAGTCCCCTAGAACTTAGAACTACTTAAACCTAACTAACCTAAGGACAGCACACAACACCCAGCCATCACGAGGCAGAGAAAATCCATGACCCCGCCGGGAATCGAACCCGGGAACCCGGGCGTGGGAAGCGAGAACGCTACCGCACGACCACGAGATGCGGGCTATCATGAACACAATATATTGTGAATCATGTACCGTCAAGAGCGACGTTCAACATTAACGGATTAAAGTTAAGTATCAAACTAATTACGTCCGCTTTCTGAATTCTAATTCCTTGTCATGTTTGAGACCTCACGTCAGTATAGTTCTCCCCTCCTCACGCCAGCCTGCGTGAGCTAAGCCGCGTGCATTTCGGCCTCCTCTAGTAACACGGTGTTGGCTCTTCTGGCAAGACAACACTTCTACTTTTATTATTCTGATGATGGAAGCTTGTCTTCCGAAACGCGTCAGTCTTAGTGTTTTACACTATAAACAAGTGGTTGAGCCGATATATTTTTTAACATTGGTTATCAATCACATTTGCAGTGGCTTATATCGTGGTTACGTTAACCTGCGATCTTGCAATATTAACCACTGAAACACGTTACCTCGACAAAAGTATTCCAGAAATTTCATTACTCTAGATTAATTATTTTTCGGCGCTGCAATTTTGTTTTCGTCAGTAAGATGCGGGGATACGTTTTCGTGGGTTAAGCCTGGACTAGACGACAGCCGAGAGTTTTGTAGTTCGTGTATGAAGCATTTTAGTATTTCGCACAGTGGACAAATTGACCTTACACAACGTGCACAGTACAAGCAACATCAGAATAGGGAAAATAATTCTGTACGCTCGAATTAATTGTCGAACTGTTTTGTTTACTTCAGCAGTAAAGAAGAGTATGGTGAAAACACCTTGTCTGATCTTGGTTCAGTGTATCATGCAGTCAGGCATCATTTATGTTATTCATGTCTGAACCGCAGAAAGAAACGTGCGTCCCATGTTTCTAGAGATTTTGCAACTGATTCCAAACTTTTGTGTGGGCGCATTAAAGCGGAAATGATTGTGAACAACTTTCTTGCTCCTAAACTGATGAGGCTTTGTGACTTGGCTCTCCACAAATGACTTTCACATATTTTTCGTGGACATATTTTGTGAATTCTGTTAGGAGGGGTGTTCAATAAGTATTGTGAATTGTGTTTTATTCATCTCATGATGTACATTTGCAATCCATTTGGTTTACGTACATGAGACATGTCAACAATTTATAATACAGTAGCTTCTCATTATATATACTCTCTTATGAAACTTGTTATTAACAACCAAACCCAATTCAAAAGTAATAGCAGTGTGAATAACTACAATACTAGGAGAAAGGATGATCTTCACTATTCAAGATTAAATCTAGCTTTGGCACAGAAAGGGGTGAACTGTGCTGCCACTAAAGTCTTTGATCACTTACCAAATAGTATCAAAGGTCTGGCAGATAACCAACAAGTATTTAAGAAGAAATTAAAAGAATTTCTGAATGACAACTCCTTCTACTCCATAGAGGAATTTTTAGATATAAATTAAGGGGAAAAAAATTATTTAAAAAAATAAATAAATAAAAATAAAAAAACAAACAAAATAAAAAGTTGTTATATTAACTTAAGTATGTTGTTAAATTAACTTAATTATGTCATGTATTGGAAAATTTGACTCGTTCCACATCATTACGAAATATCGTATTCATGATCCATGGAACTAGTATTAATCTAATCTAATTACAATATAGAAGGTATTGTGCCTCCTCCATTACACAGAATATCATCACACACACACACACAAATTTTCACTTATACTGTTTGTATAGAAAACGTGCTACAAAGATATTATCTATCTTACAAAGATATTATATGTCTTTGTAGCATGTTTTGTAAACAAACAGTGTAAGTGAAGATTTGCACATTACCTTGTAACTTCGAAAATACGCTAGAGAGGCGCAACACCACACAAGCCAACATGTTAATGTAAACAAGTGCACCTGAAACTACGCAAAATTACGAAAGGAATTTTAACAGAATAAATAATCAGAATTTTTTCTCACAAAAAGCCCTGTCATTCTACGTAAGCAGCTAACTAAATAAAATTGCGGACACCAAGTGACACACACGCCAATGTAACAATGCTCTGTAAGAGTGAGACTGGCAGGAAATGTAATGTAAAACTCAACTTTACATAAAATGAATCTGATGTTAATTCTCAAATGCAACCCCTAGCTAGGAATTAACTGTGTCCTGACTGCAATTTTAAACTGGTTCTAACTACACTCATGCTCATAAATTAAGGATAATTGCAGAATGTGGTGCCACACAACGTGGCACTACACGAAACTGGCGCTAATAGCATAGGCACGTAGGGAACACACACGACACAGATCTGTAAGTCCACGGTATTGGTGATAAGTTGAGAAAACCATCCCGAAACACATGTGCTACAAAACGCCACTGTTTCCTGCGCATGTACCCCGACACCAATATGGGATATGATCGCCATGCACACGTTCACAGGTCGCACAACGGGTTGGCATACTCTGGATCAGGTGGTCGAGCAGCTGCTGGGGTACAGCCTCCCATTCTTGCACCAGTGCCTGTCGGAGCTCCCGAAGTGTCGTAGCGGTTCGCAGACATGCAGCGATGCGTCGACCGAGAGCATCCCAGATGGGGTTTAGGTCTGGAGAAGAGGCAGGCCACTCCATCCGCCTGATGTCTTTTGTTTCAAGATACTCGTCCACGATGGCAGTTCCTGTCTGTCTGTATCTCCTCCATGTCCGAACAACATCCCTTTGGTTCACTCCGAGACGCCTTCCATTGTTGAGAGCCCTTCCTGGCACAAAGTAACAATGCGGACGAGATCGAACCGCAGCAATGACCGTCTAGGCACGGCTGAACTACGGACAACTATAGCCGTGTACCTGCTTCCTGGTGGAATGACTGGAATTGATCGGCTGTCGGACCCCCTCTGTCTAATAGGCACTGCTCATGCTTGGTTGTTTACATCTTTTGGCGGGTTTAGTGACATCTCTGAACATTCAAAGGGACTTTGTCTGTGATACAATATCCACAATCAACGTCTGTCTTCAGGAGTGCCGGCCGCGGTGGTCTCGCAGTTCTAGGCACTCAGTCCGGAACCGTGCGACTGCTACGGTTGCAGGTTCGAATCCTACCTCGGGCATGGATGTGTGTGATGTCCATAGGTTAGTTAGGTTTAAGTAGTTCTAAGTTCTAGGGGACTCATGACCTAAGATGTTAAGTCCCATAGTGCTCAGAACCATTTGAACCGTTTGAATCTTCAGGAGTTCTGGGAACCGGAGTGATGAGAAACTTTTTTTGATGTGTTTAGTAGGAAAATCAGATGCCGGACTGAGATTTATTGGGAGAATGTTAAGAAGTGTAGCTACCGAGGCGCTTGTTCCACTGATTCTTGAGTATTGGTCATATACCTGGGGTCGTCATCATGCGGGACCGACAGAAGACGTAGAGAAGCTCCAAAGAAGAGCTGCATGTTTCCTCACGGAAACGCAAGAGCGTTACAGAGATGCTCAACAATGTCCATTGGCAGACGTTTCAAGATGGGCGTTATAAGTCACAGGGAACTTTACTACCAAAATTTCGAGAGAGCACTTTTCGGGAAGAGTCGTCCAACAGATTACTTTCTCTAACATGCATCTCGAGAAATGACCACAAGGAGAACACTCTAGACATTGAAGCTAACATACATTCATCTTCTGATGTTTCATAGTTCAGTGGCTGTAAAATTGTTTTGAATTAGAGATCAACGTGTTGAGGTAATTCACATGTGATAGTTCAGATGCGTTTTGTTCATGAGGATTGCATACAGTCTACGTAATAATGCACGCTGATAGATCAGACACAGAAATTTCATATGCAGTACCAATAATGTTCACATACAGCCACTAGTCAGCATAAAGTTATGTTAAGTACACAGCCTAAACGCGTAACTGAAATGTAAAAATAAGCGAAAAATACACCTATTCAAAAAAGCAGATAAAAATTCACTTGACGCCTTCATGAGAGACAATCTCCACTCATTCCAAATTAATAATACAAGTGTAGACCAGATGTGGCACAAATTCAAGGAAATAGTATTGGCAGCAATTGAGAGATTTATACCAAATAAATTAACAAACGACGGAGCTGATCCTCCTTGGCACACAAAACGGGTCAGAACACTGTTACAGAAAAGACGAAACAAACATTGCATATTTAAACAGACACAAAATCCCAAGACTGGCGATCTTTCACAAAAGCTCGAAACTTAGCGCGGACTTCAATGCGAGATGCCTATAAGAGTTTCCACAACGAAGCTTTGTCTCGAAACCTGGCAGAAAATCCAGATTCTGGTCGTATGTGAAGTACGTTAGCGGCAAGAAACAATCAGTGCCTTCTCTGCGCGATAACAATGGAGATACTATCGAAGACAGTGCTGCCAAAGCAGAGTTACAACACAGCCTTCCGAAATGCCTTCACAAAAGAAGACGAAGTAAATATTCCAGAATTCCAATCGAGAACAGCTGCCAACATGAGTAACGTAGAAGTAAATATCCTCGGAGTAGTGAAACAACTTAAATCACTTAATAAAAGCAAGTCTTCTGGTCCAGACTGTATACCAGTTAGGTTCCTTTCGCAGTATGCTAATGCATTACCTCCATACTTAACAATCGTGTACAACCGTTCGCTCGACGAAAGATCCGTACTCAAAGACTGGAAAGTTGCACAGGTCACATCAATATTCGAGGAAGGTAGTAGGAGTAACCCACTTTATTACAGGCCCATATCGTTAACGTCGATATGCAGCAAGATTCTGGAACACATATTGTGTTCGAACATTATGAATTACCTGAAAGAAAACGTCTATTGACACACGATCAACATGGGTTTAGATAACATTGAAACATTGTTCTTGTGAAACACAAATAGCTCTTTATTCACATGAAGTGTTGAGTGCTATTGACAAGGGATCTCAGATCGATCCCATATTTCTGGATTTCTGGAAGGCTTTTGACACTGTCATGTTCATTATAATTATCCGGGCTGTAATGCCGCGGTAGGTTGTGTACTTTTATGTTGTAATTGTACGTACTGAGACGTTCCATGACCATGGAGGTTTGCTCTTGAATCTGGTCCTACTGCACTTGACGTGTAAATAAAAAGAAATATAAAACATCACGTGAACGGGTGTATCAGCTTTAGACCGCTGGGGAGGTTAAAGACCGTTTGTGCTACAAGCGAGCTCTGGTGCCTGGGAAGCGGGGGAGTCGGAGAGGGGTGTGAGAGTACAGGAAGAGGCGGCGGGGGTGGGTGTTTCTGGATCGCAACATCTTCGCCGCGGGGTGCCGCTCTGCTAACAGCGATTGCCTCTCGGCACCCCTTGGCGCCCGAGCAGCTGCCTGGCTCCCATCCCCCACTCCAGTGGGTCAGGACGCCACAGGTGTCCGCTGTCCACTGCTGCGCTGCGCATGCGCGGACACGTGACTGTCCTCGAAGGCGCGTGGTGGGGAGTAGCGGGGGACTGTGGCGCGCCTAATATAAATACTTGCGCGGAGGCGTTCTTCGATCACTTGCTTCGGCGAACGATCCGAGGTCTGTGCTTCTCTCGTCTGCGGAGCAACCCCAACAACTGAGGTGAGGTAACACTGATTATGCATTTCAGAGTTTATTGAGCTCCATTCATCATCATCACAAGTGTTCTGACCCTGGGGCAGGTCTTCACATGTCGCTCTCCATGCAGTCCTGTTCTCTCCTATCGTTTTCTCGTAATTGTTTTCTGTCCTTATACTATCCACTATCTGGTATCTTCCCGCCCTCTACTTCTTCTTCTTCTTTTTTTCCATTCATCATCCCTTCCATAGCATCCATCAATAAACAATTTCCTCTCATCCAGTGTCCGAGCCAATTGTGTTTCCCCTTCCTGATTATCTCTATAATTTCAGTGTCTTGCCCCACTTTTCTCAACTCCTCCAGACTTTTCACTTTGTTCATCCATTTGATCTTTTCCATCCTTCTGCATACCCACATCTTCTTATTTCTTCCTCTTTCCTGAATGTCCACATCTCAGCTCTCTATAGTGTCACACCCAATATGAAGCACTTTGCCTGTCCCTTTTTCAGCTCCCTGTCCATGCATCCACATAGAAGATCCCTCTTCTTGAATGACATTTTCACTCTGCAGCAGAGCATGCGCTGATATGAAACTTCCTGGCATGACGGGGCGTGAGTTGTGTTTGGGTAGCTCAGTTGGTGGAGCACTTTGCCGTGAAAGGCAAAGGCCCCGAGTTCGAGTCTCAGTCCGGCACACAGTTTCAATGTGCCAGGAAGTTTCATATCAGCGCACGCTCCACTTTAGAGTGAAAGTCTCATTCTGGAAACGTCCCCTACACTGTGGCTAAGCCATGTCTCCGCAATATCCTTTCTTTCAGGAGTGCTAGTTCTCCAATGTTCGCAGGAGAGCTTCTGTAAAGTTTGGAAGGTAGGAGACCAGGTACTGGCGGAATTAAAGCTGTGAGGACGGGGCGTGAGTCGTGCTTGGGTAGCTCAGTTGGTAGAGCACTTTGCCGTGAAAGGCTAAGGTCCCGAGTTCGAGTCTCGGTCCGGCACACAGTTTTAATCTGCCAGCAAGTTTCATATCAGCGCACACTCCGCTTTAGAGTGAAAATCCCATTCTGGAAACATCCCCTAGGATGTGGCTAAGTCATGTCTCCGCAATATCATTTCTTTCAGGAGTGCTAGTTCTGCAATGTTCACAGAAGAGCTTCTGTAAAGTTTGGAAGGTAGGAGACGAGGTACTGGCGGAAGTAAAGCATTGAGGACAGGGCGTGAGTCGTGCTTGGGTAGCTCAGTTGGTAGAGCACTTTGCCGTGAAAGGCTAGGGTCCCGAGTTCGAGTCTCGGTCCAACACACAGTTTTAATCTGCCAGGAAGTTTCATCCCTTTTCTTATTGAATGCCTCCTTGCCAATTGCCGTGCTTTCATGTCCTTATTGATTCTCATGTGTACTGTAATTATGTTTCCCAGACTTCTGAAAGCAGTAACTTGTTCTGTATCTTTTTGTCCTAACTTTATAGTTGTTCTTACTTTTCTTGCACTTATCACCACAATTTTTTTTTCCTTACCAATTCTCATCCTGAATTCCTCATAGGTCTTACTCAATTCTTGTAGCATTCCAGTTGTAGTTTTTTCGCTCTCTGCCAATAACACCGTACCATCTACACATTGAATGCTTTCTATTCTCCCACCACCAACCCAATCTCCTCTTTTTAGTTTGATGTGGATTAAATTAGTTTAAGAAATACAGCAACCAGTCAGTTTTTATTTACTTTTGTATACCCCAATACATGTTTTGGGCTTTCGCACATTTTCACTTGGCATAGTACGTGCATATGTCTTCATTAGCACATCATTAATTTGGCATACTACATATTTATATCCTCATTAATACATCGACTGCATGAAGTTGATGTGTTAATGATAGGAAAATGAAGATTGAAATATGTATTACGTCAACTGAAGTTGGGCGAAAACACGAAACTCTTAGTGGGACGAATAAAAATATGTAAAAAGTGGCCAGTTGCTGTTTTTCTTAAAGTAACCAAGGTGGGTGGTTCTGGCTAGTTGTGCTACAGTATTTCAGGTCCATTCTTGGCCATATAGTGTGGCTGGGTACGAATTCCACTTGCAGGTTTTTGGTGGAGGGTACTTACAATGGTGGTGACTACAAATGTTTTACGTATCATGTGCCACAATCACAAGTTTCTTAAAAAAAACACGTCCACTTTCAACCTCGTCTGCATCACGGATCACAGTCATTTATTTCAAACAAACATCTGATTTAGGTGGTGTGCCATTATCAAGAGCTTATTCATATGTCCGGCCACTTAAGTATACAAGCGCTGATACAGCAGACTATAACAAGAAGAGTGTTGCATGCTAGTGTTATTTAGACCACTGACGAATGAAATACTGTTCATGTTCGAGTCTACTACACTAACTGTTGTATATCTAAACGGCCGTGTAAAATTACGAACGGAGGAGCTGCTGTGTTGTTGTTGTGGTCTTCAGTCCAGAGAGAGGTTTGACACAGCTCTCCATGCTACTCCATCATGTGCAAGCTTCTTCATCTCCCAGTTCCTACTGCAACCTACATCCTTCAGAATCTGCTTAGTGTATTCATTTCTTAGCTCTCGAAAATGGTACGTCACCGAAATGAGCACATCGTGTCAGATAAATGACTTTTATCATAATACAGGCAAGGCAGAAATCGGAACAGTCGTTTTAACGCCAGGAACATTTTGTACCGAGTTCGTTCTCCGAACATATACAGCCTGAGATCGGTTCAAAATATCAGAACGAGGTTTTCGACAAATGATAGTACGAAGGGCGCCAATAATCTTTTTGCACGTTTGATGTTCTTAACTCTAGTGTCAAACGAGATATTGAACAAATCGGCGTTTTTTTAAAATAATAATGAAACAAGCGTTACCAAAAATGAAGACACGTTAATAGGATTCGTCGAGGTGGAAGAGGCGTGCAGCGTTGTAAAATGGTGTAGGATTTTCGAAATTTCGAGAGAAACAGGAGTGCGCTACGGGGAATGATGGATGACATACAGTATGTGCAAAAATCAACAGGTAGCAGTAGGAAGGAAAGATCAGGAAGAAAGCGCTCACATTAAAAATGATGAACACAGGGATGTAATCATTCACCCCCTCCACTGTTCAGTCTATGCATCTAAGAAGCAACTACGAAAATAGAAGGAAAGCGCAACAGTGTGTTTAAAAGTCAGGGTGAAATGGTATCTGTGGCCAAATTCGCAGACGACATTGCCACTCTCAGTGAAAACGAAGAAGAATTACGGGACGTGTTGAATGGAATGAATGCGAACACAATAAGGATTGAGGGTAAATCGAAGAAAGACGAAAGTAGTGATGGGCTCATATTGAAGCTGGTGCTGACCGTTTTGAATACCGCACTGGAAGACGAATTATGTATCTTTTCAGAACCAAAACTCTTAAACATGCGTGCGATTCAGCAGCTACATAAAATTGAAGAGGTTGCAAAAATCAGACAACCAGTTGCAAATCAAACGTTTATTTAACCCTTGACCTAGTTTTCGGTATGTATAAAAATATCTTCTTCAGAAGGAGTGGGCCCCAAAAATGTATATAAACTGTTACAAATTATTTTTACATACGTAACCTGAATCGAAAGAACTGAGTCGAAACAAGGCCCGGGAAGAGACAACTCTACCATCTGGTGAGCAAGATATATGAGACATGTGAAATACCCTCAGACTTCAAGAATTTCAATCCCAAAGAAAGCAGATGTAGACAGACGTGAAAATTACCGAACTGTCTGTTTAATAAGTCACGGCTGCAAAATACTAACGCGAATTCTTTACAGACGAAGGGAAAAAGTGGTAGAAGCCGACCTCGGGGAAGATCGGTTTGGATTCCGTAGAAATGTGGGAACACGTCAGGCAATACTGACCTTACGACTTATCTTAGAAGAAAGATTAAGAAAAGGCAAACGTACGTTTCTAGCATTTGTAGACTTAGAGAAAGCTTTGGACAATGTTGAGTGGAATACTCTCTTTCAAATTCTGAAGGTGGCAGGGGTAAAATACAGGGATCGAAAGGCTATTAACGATTTGTACAGAAACCAGATGGCAGTTATAAGAGTCGAGGGACATGAAAGGGAAGTAGTGGTTGGGAAGGGAGTGAGACAGGATTGTAGCCTCTCCCCGATGTTACTCAATCTGTATACTGAGCAAGCAATAAAGAAAACAAAAGAAAAATTCGGAGTAGGTATAAAAATCCATGGAGAAGAAATAAAAACTTCAAGGTTCGCCGATGACATTGTAATTCTGTCAGAGACAGCAAAGGACTTGGAAAAGCAGTTGAACAGAATGGACAGTGTCTTGAAAGGAGGTTATAAGATGAACATCAACAAAAGCAAAACGAGGATAATGGATTGTAGTCAAGTCGGGTGATGCTGAGGGAATTAGATTAGGAAATGAGACACTTAAAGTAGTAAAGGAGTTTTGCTATTTGGAGAGCAAAATAACTGATAATGGTCGAAGTAGAGAGGATACAAAATGTAGACTGGCGATGGCAAGGAAAGCGTTTCTGAAGAAGAGAAATTTGTTAACATCGAGTATAGATTTAAGCGTCAGGAAGTCGTTTCTAAATATTGAAGAGGTTGCAAAAATCAGACAACTGAGTATGGAAGTGAAACATGGACGATAAATAGTTTGGACAAGAAGGGAATAGAAGCTTTCGAAATGTGGTGCTACAGAAGAATGCTGAAGATTAGATGGGTACATCACATAACTAATGAGCAGGTACTGAACAGAATTGGGGAGAAGAGGAGTTTGTGGCACAACTTGACTAGAAGAAGGGATGGGTTGGTAGGACATGTTCTGAGGCATCAAGGGATCACAAATTTACCATTGGAGGGCAGCGTGGAGGGCAAAAATGGTAGAGGGAGACCAAGAGATGAATACACTAAGCAGATTCAGAAGGATGTAGGCTGCAGCAGGTACTGGGAGATGAAGAAGCTTGCACAGGATAGAGTAGCATGGAGAGCTGCATCAAACCAGTCTCTGGACTGAAGACCACAACAAGAACAACAACAAAATATTAATAATAGAAAAATATTTGTAAGGTAAGCGTACTGACTTGTTACATCACTACATTAGCTGAAACCGTGCCGCTCTCGTGTGTTAGAAAATCGTTATAAAAACCAGAAACACCACATGTAATGGGTTTAGGTAGTAGCCAGATTACTTTCAGCGTACGTCAGAATAAATGCACAAATGTATTCACGCACTGGTAAAGGCTCTTGGCTACATCAGGTTATAACAGGAGTCCAAAAAAAGAAAATATTTGCATAACGTAAGTATTCACCATGCCAGAGACAAAGGCCAAATGTTTAAAGGTGCAGGCTCAAGTGATAAGGAAAAATTGGGATGCAGGGGGTACTAAATACAAGCGGGTAACAACTACACTTTGCTTGTGTTGATCATCACGATTTTACATTAAAGTAAGAATGAAAATTTCTTCTACAAGTACGCACTACGTAAAAAAATCTGTAATACATTTCCTGACAGGGTAATATTGTACGTAAATGCAGCGTTTCCGAATCCAAAACGTTCGTTTTTTTTCTCAATTATTCCTGTAGCTAGTGCTCACAGATGGAACAGACAACTGCCAGTATTTACAGTTTTCAAACTGCGATCGGCCGTGGATTACTTTTACTACAATCCTGAAAAAAAAGAGACCATTGATATTGTAATTCAGTTTCCTTTTGTCTGGCTTAAAGGTCATTGTTGCAGTCAAAATTGATGACTTCATAAAATAAATGAACATGTCAGTGAGTGTTAAAGTCATCGTCTGGGCGCCATTACGGGACCTGTGCTACATTTCATTTCCATGGGAAACAGCACATCACTAGCAAATCCCACTACAGATATTTTAGGGATGTTAAGTTTCCGAACTTTCACCTCGTACGGGCCAGAGAATTGTTGGATTAAAGCGCATTTCTTGGAAAGAAGACGTCACGCGGGAAGACGTCATTGCCGTCGGGGCAGACATTTAAATCTACGTGCGCAATTCACAACCAAGTGCCTGGCAGAGGGTTCATCTACCACCTTCACACTGATTCTCTACCTTTTACGTCTACGTCTACATTCACACCCTGCAAGCCACCCAATGGTGTGTGGCGGAGGGCACTTTAAGTGCCACTGCCGTTACCTCCCTTTCCTGTTCAGGTCGCGTATGGTTCGCGGGAACAACGACTGCCGGAAAGCCTCCGTATGCTCTCGAATCTCTCTCTAATTTTACATTCGTGATCTCCTCGGGAGGTATAAGTAGGGGGAAGCGATATATTCGATACCTCATCCAGAAACGCACCCTCTCGAACCCTGGACAGCAAGCTACACCGCGATGCAGAGCGCCTCTCTTGCAGAGTCTGCCACTCGAGTTTGCTAAACATCTCCGTAACGCTGTCACGCTTACCAAATAACCCTGTGACGAAACGCGCCGCTCTTCTTTGGATCTTCTCTATCTCCTCCGTCAACCCGATCTGGTACCGATCCCACACTGAGCCGGCCGGAGTGGCCGTGCGGTTCTAGGCGCTACAGTCTGGAGCCGAACGACCGCTACGGTCGCAGGTTCGAATCCTGCCTCGGGCTTGGATGTGTGTGATGTCCTTAGGTTAGTTAGGTTTAAGTAGTTCTAAGTTCTAGGGGACTGATGACCTCAGATGTTAAGTCCCATAGTGCTCAGAGCCATTTTGATCCCACACTGATGAGCAATACTCAAGTATAGGTCGAACGAGTGTTTTGTAAGCCACCTCCTTTGTTGATGGACTACATTTTCTAAGGACTCTCCCAATGAATCTCAACCTGGCACCCGCCTTACCAACAATTAATTTTATATGATCATTCCACTTCAAATCGTTCCGCACGCATACTCCCAGAAATTTTACGGAAGTAACTGCTACCAGTGTCTCCTTAATCATTTATGTAGATCAGGAACACCAGATATTACTTCTGTTTTACTCGACCACTTTGCGTCAGTTACTACGAACTGTGACCGCTCTGACGCGAAAACACGAATCCAGTCGCATAACAGAAACGATACTCCATGGGAACCCAATCTGATTTAAAGTCGCTTCTGAGGACTAGTATAAAAAGCCGTCTGGAAAACTAAAAACCAGGAATCAATCTGGGATCGCCTATCGATACCACTCATTACTTCGTGCGAATGAAGAGTTAGTTGTGTGTTCCGCAAGAACGATATTTTCTGAATTCGCTGGGCCATAACAGAATGGCCTTTATCAAAGACCTTTATGCCAGTGTTTATACCTTTTTTTTGGCCCGTACTGTCGCTAGAATGGCTACCCATATGGCATTAATTCGCGCGGCTTTTGTTTGGCTGATCATCGTATAGTGAGAACGAGTGAACATTGTACATCAAGTTGCGATTTTCTCTTATTGCGAAAGGTGACACCAGCAAGTATTTTTAAACGATTTTGCTGCCTAATCATGCCACTGACTTTCTCTTATAGAACTGGGGAAAAGTTGCCCAAATTGTACCAATCTGAGATTTCATTTTTTTTATACCGTAAACAGTAAGTCACGAACGTATTTAAACAGTGCCACCCTCAACTGTACGATGCTGTTGTTGCCATTTCATTTAAAGAGTGGCAATTTGAGAAAAATAAACACGCTTCAGTTAATTTACTAAACATCCCCATCTGGAACAAATTAGTCCATGCATCAATAGTGCTACTTTTACAAATTATAGCCCTGATCTCAGAGGAATGTACCGGTCTAAGTTTCAGAAAATGTTCCATAGTTGCAAAAGTTCAAGGCAATCGTAAAATGCGTTTTAGATAGGTACGTGCCGAGTAAAACTGTGAGGGACGGGAAAAACCCACCGTGGTACAACAACAAAGTTAGGAAACTACTGCGAAAGCAAAGAGAGCTTCACTCCAAGTTTAAACGCAGCCAAAACCTCTCAGACAAACAGAAGCTAAACGATGTCAAAGTTTGCGTAAGGAGGGCTATGCGGGAAGCGTTCAGTGAATTCGAAAGTAATATTCTATGTATCGACTAGACAGAAAATCCTAGGAAGTTCTGGTCTTACGTTAAATCAGTAAGTGGCTCGAAACAGCATATCCAGACACTCCGGGATGATGATGGCATTGAAACAGAGGATGACACGCGTAAAGCTGAAATACTAAACACCTTTTTCCAAAGCTGTTTCACAGAGGAAGACCGCACTGCAGTTCCTTCTCTAAATCCTCGCACGAACGAAAAAATGGCTGACATTGAAATAAGTGTCCAAGGAATAGAAAAGCAAGTGGAATCACTCAACAGAGGAAAGTCCACTGGACCTGACGGGATACCAATTCGATTCTACACAGAGAACGCGAAAGAACTTGCCCCCTTCTAACAGCCGTGTACCGCAAGTCTCTAGAGGAACGGAGGGTTCCAAATGATTGGAAAAGAGCACAGGTAGTCCCAGTCTTCAAGAAGGGTCGTCGAGCAGATGCGTAAAACTATAGGGCTATATCTCTGACGTCGATCCGTTGTAGAATTTTAGAACATGTTTTTTGCTCGAGTATCATGTCGTTTTTGGAAACCCAGAATCTACTATGTAGGAATCAACATGGATTCCGGAAACAGCGATCGTGTGAGACCCAACTCGCTTTATTTGTTCATGAGACCCAGAAAATATTAGATACAGGCTCCCAGGTAGATGCCATTTTCCTCCACTTCCGGAAGGCGTTCGATACAGTTCCGCACTGTCGCCTGATAAACAAAGTAAGAGCCTACGGAATATCAGACCAGCTGTGTGGCTGAATTGAAGAGTTTTTAGCAAACAGAACACAGCATTTTGTTATCAATGGAGAGACGTCTACAGACGTTAAAGTAACCTCTGGCGTGCCACAGGGGAGTGTTATGGGACCATTGCTTTTCACAATATATATAAATGACCTACTAGATAGTGTCGGAAGTTCCATGCGGCTTTTCGCGGATGATGCTGTAGTATACAGAGAAGTTGCAGCATTAGAAAATTGTAGCGAAATGCGGGAAGATGTGCAGCGGATAGGCACTTGGTGCAGGGAGTGGCAACTGACCCTTAACATAGACAAATGTAATGTGTTGCGAATACATAGAAAGAAGTATCCTTAATTGTTTGATTATATGATAGCGGAACAAACACGGGTAGCAGTTACTTCTGTAAAATATCTGGGAGTATGCGTGCGGAACGATTTGAAGTGGAATGATCATATAAAATTAATTGTTGGTAAGGCGGGTACCAGGTTGAGATTCATTGGGAGAGTCCTTAGAAAATGTAGTCCATCAACAAAGGAGGTGGCTTACAAAACACTCGTTCGACCTACACTTGAGTATTGCTCATCAGTGTGGGATCCGTACCAGATCGGGTTGACGGAGGAGATAGAGGAGATCCAAAGAAGAGCGGTGCGTTTCGTCACAGGGTTATTTGGTAACCGTGATAGCGTTACGGAGATGTTTAACAAACTCAAGTGGCAGACTCTGCAAGAGAGGCGCTCTGCATCGCGGTGTAGCTTGCTCGCCAGGTTTCGAGAGGGTACGTTTCTGGATGAGGTATCGAATATATTGCTTCCTCCTACTTATACCTCCCGAGGAGATCACGAATGTAAAATTAGAGAGATTAGAGAGCGCACGGAGGCTTTCAGACAGTCGTTCTTTCCGCGAACCATACGCGACTGGAACAGGAAAGGGAGGTAATGACAGTGGCACGTAAAGTGCCTTCCGCGACACACCGTTGGGTGGCTTGCGGAGTATAAATGTAGATGCAGATGTAGAAAGCGGCACTCAGATACAACTCTTCCACTTCTTTCCCCGGCTGGCACCCTTTGCTTGAATACACATTTTTCATTTCATGCACATGATCGTCTCTTCATTCAATCTTCCTCACGCAACTCGCAGTACCATTCCTCTGACTTACGAATGATTTTCTATGGTGGTTTCCCCAAAGGGCCTGTAAAACACTTCTTTCTCACAGGCGGAGCTGTTGTTCAACGTTTCGCCTGATTTGGTTGCTTCGGTTAGTTAGTTTATTCTTTTATTTTATTTTATTGTATTTTATTTTTATTTATTTATTTTGCGTGTGCTACTTCTAAGCCCACAAGCTCCTTGTCTAGGCCTTGAAGTCTTGTTGGAACTTTCATCATTTCCCTCGGATTCGGCGATATTTCTTGGATGAACTCCTTCAGCCGACTTTTTGCCTGTCATGGCTTCTGTTGCGTTGAAATTATGGAACTATTCGTTTCGTTCTGCAGTGTCGAACGCAGGCTTTCGTGCGTGCGACACGTTTAAACCAAACATCGTACCTTCAAATGGGAGAATATCTTCATCCCATTATTTTTCAAACACTTTACTGCGGCGAATATTTTCGTATCGCAGTTTGTACTTTTGTTTCTACAGCTAAATGAAATTACTCTGTGATCCACTTTCCGTAAAACCTTTATATTGCCACACTGTAATACAAAATAATTATTTAATTAATAACTTTGGATGAAGAACGCATTAGGAAATTCTCCAGAACGTTTATAAACATTATGTCCAACTCATAACGCTAAACACATCTCGCTATACGAGCAAATTTCTTGAATTCCGGTACAATATCGATAACTTAAAGCCCTACATTATAGGCAACGTCGCCACTTCTTCTTTGTCAGTTTTCTACAAACGAATCCCAACCATACTTGACTGTCTCAAAAATAAGCTTATTTCATGTATAAATAAAAAATTGTGCTGGCACTTGGCGTTATAACAGCAAATCCCTTCACCACATACACAAAAGACAAAAGGTCGCTTGAAAAATGCAACAAAACCAACGATATCATTTCTCAACACGCAGCTCAAAGTTTACAATATGGCTCCAGCAATGTCGGATAGAACATGAGGTGAGAATTTTATAGCAGTGGTTCAAATTAGGTTCCAGAACAATATAAGCAACTCTCCCCTATGTATACAAATTTTTCCGATTGCATTGACAAGAGCGTTGAAGAGGACTTCAGTGACAAAACATCAACAGTATGGGATTATTATTCTTCAAACACGCTGCCTTTTTCTGTTTATTTGTTAAATCGACATCCCTTACAAAATGCCTTGTACATACTCCTGTTTCTCCAAATATTCCGCATGCACAGGGTGATTCACGAAGATATGCAAATATTTTAATAAGTTATTCTACAACTAAACTAAAGAAGAAAGTTCATATAAACATAGCTACGCAAATGTTTAGTTTCGTAGTTACGGCTAATAAAAGATTTTGCCTGAAATTCAGCAACTTCGCTAATATGAAGCCATCGCAAAACTGTATGAGGTTAAAGTAAAGCACGATTTTCATTTATTTTGTTGTTATTGATCTGGTGAATCTAATGAAACATGTCCCAAACGTGTATCTGCAGTAGTTTTCCGGAGCATCCAGAGAAGCAAAGACGTAATTTCGTAAAATTTTTAATTTATTAACAACTTGGCCCAATTTGTTTTTTTAAATTCCAGACAATGGCACAAAGTTTTCGACGGAAGTTGTAGAGAACTTAATTTTGGAAAAATGATGGTAATTACTATTAGTGAAACTGTATGAATGTGTCAGGTAATCTGCTTTTATTAATACCACAGCAGCGTACATACAGTTTCACAATACACTCACAAAAAAGTTCAGAAACGTCTCCACCAAGTTCAATGCATTTAGCTCCACGTGTATGAAGGGATTTTGTTGCACGTTTCAGTTTCAGAGGGTTGTTCTTAATTTCGTCTATTGCACTCAAAATGCGAGCAAGTAATGCCTCACCTGTATTTACGTTGTCCTCACAAACTATGTCTTTCGTCCATCCCCATACGCAAAAACCCATTGGTGTTAAATCGTGCGACCTAGTTGACCAAGACGAGTAGCACCACGACCAATCCATTTCTGCGGAAAATGTTCATTTAAATGTGTAGTAACGGCGTTCTGAAATGTGGAGGCGAACCATAATGTTGCAAATACAATTGCAATCGGCTAGCAAGTGGAATATTTTCGAGCAAACGGGGCATTTCTTCCCGAAGAAACTGTAAGTACGCCTCGCCAGTTAGACGTCCTGGGAAAATGAATGGTCCAATAAAGTGTGTGTTGATTACAGCACACCACACATTTATGCTAAGTCGGTGCTGGAAATTGCGTTTCACTGCCGCATGTGGGTTTGCTTCAGACCGTACGTGCTCGTCATGTAAATTGTTTAAACCATCTCGAGTAAACTGTGCCTCACCAGTAAATAAAATGTATTTGTGTAACTGCCGATCAGTATTTAACCAGTTGCACAACTCAAAGCGAAGGGCAAGATGTCCCGGATGTAAATGATACACCTTTTGTTTATGGTAAGAATGCAGTGTACGCTATACCTTAGATTGTGAAATGCCTAACCGTTGAGAGATACGTTGAAAAGCATCCATAATATCCTCATTATCGTCTTTACCTATCGAGCGCTCGTACTGATGCATGAACGCTAGGTAGAGAAACTGTCTCCCGTAAAATTCGAAATACTCCACTAACGGTTCGTGCATTCGGAATCCTCCGAGTTGGATAACGCACGCGATATTCGTTAACTGCAGCCGTAGCATCACCATCACATTTGCCATAAACAAACACCATATTGGCGTATTCCTCTGTCGTAAATTTGAAAGGCATCCCTATTTCATCAATAATTTACAAACTACAATCGTTACTACGTGGTTTCACTTAAATAGAGTGTTGTTATTGTGTTCTTTCACTGAACAATGCAGAAAACTAACTCGTTTCAAGGTTAGGAAACGGCTGAACAAGTCACTAACGGTTCCCAACAATGACATAAACGTCTGTACATTTTAAATGGAAAGTAAACAAATTTACTTGTATAATAACCTTTGGTTCTCTGGAAGTTCTGGAAAACTACTGCAGATATACGTCATTAGATTCACCAGATCAATAGCAACAAAATAAATGAAAATCGTGCTTTACCTTAACCTGGCAGAGTTTTGCGTGGCTTCATACTAGAGAAAGTGCTAAATTTCAGGCAAAATCTTTTATAAGCCGTAACTCCGTAACTAAACATTTGCGGACCTATGTTTATATGCACTTTTTCCTTCAGTTTTACTTGTAGAATAAGGTCCCCCAGGCTGTGGCTAAACCTTGTCTCCGCAATATTTTTTCTTTCAGGAGTGCTAGCTAGTTCTGCAAGGTTCGCAGGAGAGCTTCTGCAAAGTTTGGAACGCAGGAGACGAGGTACTGGCGGAAGTAAAGCTGTGAGGACGGGGCGTGAGTCGTGCTTGGGTAGCTCAGTTGGTAGAGCACTTCCCCTCAAAAGGCAAAGGTCCCGAGTTCGAGTCTCGGTCCGGGACACATTTTTAATCTCCCAGGAAGTTTCATATCGGCGCACACTCCGCTGCAGAGTGAAAATCTCATTCTGGAAACATCCCCCAGGCTGTGGCTTATTCATGTCTCCGCAATATGCCTTCTTTCAGGAGTGCTGGTTCTGAAAGGTTCGCAGGAGAGCTTCTGTTAAGTTTCGAAGGTAGGAGACGAGGTACTGGCAGAAGTAAAGCTGTGGGGAGGGGGCGTGAGTCGTGCTTGGGTAGCTCAGTTGGTAGAGCACTTCCCCTCAAAAGGCAAAGGTTCCGAGTTCGAGTCTCGGTCCGGTACACAGTTTTAATCTGCGAGGAAGTTTCATATCAGCGCACTCTCCACTGCAGAGTGAAAATCTCATTCTGGAAACATCCCCCAGGCTGTGGCTTATTCATGTCTCCGCAATATGCTTTCTTTCAGGAGTGCTGGTTCTGAAAGGTTCGCAGGAGAGCTTCTGTTAAGATTGGAAGGTAGGAGACGAGGTACTGGCAGAAGTAAAGCTGTGAGGACGGGGCGTGAGTCGTGCTTGGGTAGCTCAGTTGGTAAGAGCACTTCCCCTCAGAAGGCGAAGGTCCCGAGTTCGAGTCTCGGTCCGGCACACAGTTTTAATCTGCCAGGAAGTTTCAACATATTAAAATATTTGAGTATCTTCATGATGCATATGCTTGCGAATGCTGGGCTTTTGCAGCTGGTGCGGCAGGCGGAAGCCGTAACGAGTAATGGTGGGTGCGGTTACAGGAGGATGCAGGCCCCGTCTACGTGGTCGTCGGTGGTGCCGCTGTCGCTGGTGATCCTGGCGGCCGCCTTCGCCCCCGTGGCCCGCCCCCAACCCGCCGGGGGCGGCGAAGAGGCCTGCGAGACGCTCCCCTCGGAGATCCACATCATCAAAGGTGAGCTGACTGGAGTCTTCTGGACTGAGGGGTGCGCTGTGTCACAGTCGCAAGGTACAGAACTGGGGGGGGGGGGGGGGGGGGGGAGTTATCACCCCTAATACAATGTGACCTTAAAAACAGCTTCCAGTAGCCTCGCAACGAATAAGTACAGTTCCCATGAGGATTCTTATCCATTCTCCCTGCAATATAGTGGCAAGTTTGGGTAATGATGATGGATAGCTATTACTCCCCTGTCTCTCCAAACTAGACCATAAAGGTTCCACAAGCTGCGACACCGTCGCGAAAAAACACAGTGACCCATATATGTAATAAGCTTCCTTTAATTTACGTCTATGGTCACAATCTTTTTTATTTACCAGATTACCGGTTTCGGTCTTTAATGACCATCATCAGATCTGTTTGTATGAAACAGATCTGATGATGTGTAATTAAAGACCGAAACCGGTAATCTGGTAAATAAAAAAGATTTAATAGAATTGGAGAGAAATTTGTAGCACAACTTGACTAGAAGAAGGGATCGGTTTGTAGGGCATATTCTGAGGCATCAAGGGATCACCAATTTAGTATTGGAGGGCAGCGTGGAGGGTAAAAATCGCAGAGGGAGACCAAGAGATGAATACACTAAACAGATTGAGAAGGATGTAGGTTGCAGTAGGTACTGGGAGATGAAGAAGCTTGCACAGGATAGATTAGCATGGAGAGCTGCATCAAACCCGTCTCTGGACTGAAGACCACAACAACAACCGTGAATATCAGGAATGCGGTAAAAGATAAAATCTCTTCTTACATCGCTGCGACCGGCAAAAGATCCTGCAAGAACGGGACCAACGACGATTGAAGAGAATCGTTGAACGTGACGGAATTGCAACCCTTCCGCAAATTGGAGCAGATTTGAATGCTGGGCCATTAACAAGTGTCTCCGCACGAACCATTCAACGAAACATGATCGATATGAACTTTCGGATCCGAAGTCCCTCTCTTGCACCGTTGATGACTGCACGACACAATGCTTTACGCCTCGCTTGGGCGCATCGACATCGGACTGTTGATGACTGGAAACGTGTTGCCTGGTCGAACGAGTCTCGTTTCAAATTGTAGCGAGCGGATGGACGTGTACGGGTATGGAGACAACCTCACGAATCTGTGGAACTTGCATGTCAGCAGCGGACTGTTCAAGCTGGTGGAGGCTCTGTAATTGTGTGGGGCGTGTGCAGTTGGAGTGATGTGGTAGGGGACCCCTGATACGTCTAGATACGACTCGTGACAGGTGACACATACGTAAGCATCCTGTCTGATCACCTGCTTCCGTTCATGTCCATTCTACGTTCTGACGGACTTGGGCAATTCCAGCAGGACAATGCGACACCCCACCACTCCAGAATTCCTACAATGTGGCTCCAGGAACACTCTTCTGAGTTTAAACACTTCCGCTGGCCCAAAAGTTCCCCGCATATGGACATTATTGATCATATGTCGAATGAATGTGCTGTTCAGAAGAGATCTCCACCGCCTCGTACTCTTACGGATTTATGGACACCGCTGCAGGATTCATAGTGTCAATTCCCTCCATAGTTACTTCAGACATTAGTCGAGTCCATACCACTTCGTGGTGGCGCGGGCCGTAAACGATATTAGGCAGGTGTACCAGTTTCTTTGGCTCTTCAGTGTACAACTTCGCAACCCATAAGTTTGGTTGTCGCCTCCATTTACATTCAAGCATGCATTTGTCGCGGTGTCTCCATGTTTTTGACCTGTATTTAGCAGAGATAAACGATTTTGCCAGATCACAAAGAAATGACTTACTTGGTTGTAGCAGAACCATGCAGCATTGTGATTTCTAAAGAAACGCTTCTGGAAAATGTAAATGAATAAACTAAAACCATTCGACAAGAAGCTGAGTCAATTCGTCGATACCCCTCATACGCTTCAAAGTATTCTAACACCCAAGAAGAATCCAAATTGTACACCGCTAAAATTCTAAAGGCGGCAGGGGCAAAATACAGGGAGCGAAAGGTTATTTAAAATTTGTACAGAAAGCGAATGGTAGTTATGAGAGTCTAGGGATACGAAACGGATGCAGTGTCTGAAAAGGGAGTGAGAGAGGGTTGTAGACTATCCCCGATGTTATTCAATATGTATATTGAGCAAGCAGTAAAGGAAACAAAAGAAAATTTTGCAATAGGAATTAAAATCAACGGAGAAGAAATAAAAACGTCGACGTTTGTCAATAGCATTGTGATTCTATCAGACACCGCAAAGGACCTGGAAGAGCAGTTGAACGGAATGGGCAGTGTCTTGAAAGGAGGATATAAGGTGAACATCAACAAAAGCAAAGAGAGGATAATGGATTGTAGTCGAATTAAATCAGGTGATGCTGAGCGAGTTAGATTAGGAAATGAGACACGTAAAGTAGTAGGTTAGTTTTGTTATCCGGTAATCAAAATAAATGATGATGGTCGAAGTAGCGAGGATATAAATGTGGAGTGGATAATGACAACGAAAGCGTCTCGGAAGAGGAAAAATTTGTCAACATCCAGTATAGATTTAAATGTCAGGAAGTCCTTTCTGAAAGTATTTGTATGGAGTGTAGCTATATATTGAGCTGAAAACATGGACGATAAATAGTTTGGACAAGAAGAGAATGGAAGATTCTGAAATGTGGTGCTGCAGAAGAATGCTGAAGATTAGATGCGTAGATCACATAACTAATGAGGGGGTATTGAATAGGATTGGGGAGAAGTTTGTGGCACAACTTGACAAGAAGAAGGGATCGGTTGGTAGGAGATGTTCTGAGGGATCAAGGGATCACCAATTTAGTATTTGAGGGAAGCGTGGAGGGTAAAAATCGCAGAGGGAGACCAAGAGATGAATACACAAAGCAGATTCAGAAGGATGCAGGTTGCAGTAGGTACTGGGAGATGAAGAAGCTTGCACAGGATAGAGTAGCATGGAGAGCTGCATCAAACCAGTCTCAGGACTGAAGACCAAAACGACAACACCGTTGTTCCTTAACTGTAGTAGATCCTTTCGTATGTCGTCCGCCCCAATAGCTGTGTGGTCAGCGCGGCGGTCTGTCACGCCAAGGGGCCCGGGTTCGATTCCCGGCTGGGTCGGAGACTTTCTCTGCTGAGGGACTGGGTGTTGTGTTGTCCTCATTATCATTTCATCATCATCAGTGGAAGGCAACAGGAAACCACCACTGGAATCACTTCCCTAGACGCTCATGCGGTGGACCTCTCTGACGATGCTTCCCCCATGACAAGACCTGCCATAAGGCAGAACACAAAGTTAGTTTTACTCACTTCGTTGATGGCACACACGTACGCGCAGAAATTATTTTTTCGTCTGTGTTTCGGGGGAAGCACATGAGAAGGTGACCTCTCTGCAGTTGGCTTAAGCAACGAATCTCTAAGTTGTATTCTAGGCGGACATTGAATGTAACCATGGGTAAATGTAAGAAAGTGACAGGGTGGCAAAAAGAGTCGAACGTGTTTGGCTGCGTCCATGAGCATGCGTGTGTGAAGTTGCTGAATTTGTTCAATGTGGCAAAGAGATGTGGTGACAGGCAGCTGGCCACGAGACACAACTTTAGAATTCTTGTCGGCAAAAGGTTCCAACTGAGGGAGACCAGAGACCTGGGTCACGGCTTGTGAATCGAAATGACTGCGAAATCCGACTGGAATTTCTGCAGATAGTGAATGGAGATCCATCATAGTCTGTTAGCGAGGGAAGATTGTGATGGGAACCGCGTAGAATCAACATTTGGAGTCTGTCATCTCATTGGCGGCCATTGCTCACACAGTCACATAACGACAACAGAAAAGTTGTAACTTCCTGGCACATTAAAACTGTGTGCCGGACCGAGACTCGAACGCGGGACCTTTGCCCTTCGCGGACAAGTGCTCTTGCCCGCGAAAGGCAAAGGTCCAGAGTTCGAGTCTCGGTACGGCACGCAGTTTTAATCTGCCAGGAAGTTTCATATCAGCGCACACTCCGCTGCAGAGTGAAAATCTCATTCTGGAAACATAGCCGGCCGAAGCGGCCGTGCGGTTAAAGGCGCTGCAGTCGGGAACCGCAAGACCGCTGCGGTCGCAGGTTCGAATCCTGCCTCGGGCATGGATGTTTGTGATGTCGTTAGGTTAGTTAGGTTTAACTAGTTCTAAGTTCTAGGGGACTGATAACCTCAGCAGTTGAGTCCCACAGTGCTCAGAGCCATTTGAACCATTTGAACCTGGAAACAGAAAAGTTCATCGGGCTGGTAGAACAAGCGACTGGTTTTCTCAACACAACCCCACCGTACTACATCTGGACCGGCCTTCAGCATCACCTGACTTAAACCTCATAAAAAATCTCTGGGACGTGTTGGAACGGCGGATAAAACACAGACTTCGGCATCCCCGCAATTTCGTGGAACTCAACTATCAAATCCTCAGCGTATGGGTTAACCTGGATGCGACGTATCTGAACAACATTGTGGGCTCACCTCCTAACCGAATTCAGGCAGTTGTCCAATCCAGGACGGGAATTACACTGAATTGAATGATGCTACTAATCTAGACCTGCCATCGGCCTCACCACAGCGGTAACACCGGTTCCCGTCATATCACCGAAGTTAAGCACTGTCGGCCTGGGCTAGCACTAGGATGGGTGACCATCCTGTCTGCTGAGCGCTGTCGGCAAGCGGGGTGCACTCAGCCCTTGTGAGGCAAACTGAGGAGCTACTCGACTGAGAAGTAGCGGCTCCGGTCTCGTAAACTGACATATCGTCGGGTGTGCGGTGTGCTGACCACATACCACTCTATATTCGCAAACTAGGGACGCCTGTGGGGCGAGATTGACACATCGGCTGGTTGGTATCGTTGGCCCTTCATCTCTTGTTCGGGCAGACATTAGTTTAGTTCCAATAATCTAGAGGTGACTAATTTTTTCCTCTGAGTTTATTAAACATGCAAGGATCTCAGAACCATATAATAGCGAGAACAATATTTACACTATGTGATCATAAGTATCCAGACAGCTGGCTGAAAATGACTCCGCCGGTAATGCTGGAATTCAATATGGTGTTGACCCACCCTTAGCCTTGATGACAGCTTCAACTCGCGCAGGCATATGTTCAGTCGGGTGGGAATGGCAGCCCATTCTTCACGGAGTGCTGCACTGAGGAGAGGTATCGATGTCGGTCGGTGAGGCCTGGCACGAAGTCGGCGTTCCAAAACATCCCAAAGGCGTTCTGTAGGATTCAGGCCAGGACTCTGTGCAGGCCAGTCCATTACAGGGATGTTATTGTCGTGTAACCACTGCGCCACAGGCCGTGCATTATGAACAGGTGCTCGATCGTGTTGAAAGATGCAGTCGCCATCCCCGAACTGCTCTTCAACAGTGGGAAGCAAGAATGTGGTTAAAGCATCATTGTTGACCTGTGTTGAGATAGTGACACGTAAAACAACAATGGGTGCACTCCACGAAAAACATGACCACACAATAACACCACCGCCTCCGAATTTTACTGTTGGTACTACACACGCTGGCAGATGACGTTCACCGGGCATTCGCCATACCCACACCGTGCCGCCGCATCGCCACATTGCGTACCGTGATTCGTCACCCCACACAACGTTTTACCACTGTTCAGTGTTTACCGTCCTTACACCAAGCGAGGCGTCGTTTGGAATTTACTGGCGTGATGTGTGGCTTATGAGCAGCCGCTGGACCTTAGAATCCAAGTTTTCTCATCTTCTGCCTAACTGTCACAGTACTTGCAGTGGATGCTGATGCACTTTTGGAATTCCTCTGTGAAGTTGTGGATAGTTGTCTGCCTCTTACACATTACGACCATCTTCAACTGTCACCGGTCTTTGTCAGTCAACAGACGAGGTCAGCGTGTACGCTTTTGTGCTGTATGTGTCCCTTCACGTTTCCAATTCACTATCACATCAGAAACAGGGATGTTTAGGAGTGTGGAAATCTCGCGTACAGACGCGTGACACAAGTCACACTCCATCGCCTGACCACATTCGAAGTCCGTCAGTTCTGCAGAGTTCTCTCTCACGACGTCTAATGACTACTGAGGTCGCTGATATGAAGTACATGAGAGTAGGTGGCAGTACATCGCACCTAATATAAAAAAAAACCATAAGATTTTTGGGGGTGTCCGGATATTTTTGATCACATAGTGAATATGTCAGGAACTGAAGAGGACCCAGAATGGAGCCTTGAGGAACCAGCGCATTCTTTTCTGTCCGCAGAGGAGTTCGACGAGCTGGGCCGGCTGCAGAGGACCTGCACCAGCGAGGTGGGCGTCAACAAGTGTGAGGGGGCGTGCAACTCGCAAGTCCAGCCCTCCGTCACCACGCCCACCGGCTTCCTCAAGGTATGTATCCTTCATCACTGCAGCACACGGGTCTCACAGTGAACGCTCTGGAGAGCGATCTCTAGGACGTGGGGGGACGCGGAAAATATATCGATACTTCTCGATATCTAGTTCTTTCATCTCAATACTGAAATTCTTTCTAAATATCGTTTTCTGTTGACGTTTTCATTCTTATCGGTGTTTTACACCAGGTAGTATATCCATAGAGCATGCATATCTGTGGGTTGAGCATAGCATACCGCGCATGTTCTCAACATCAAACCAGGCTACTCACGTTATTCTGGGACAGTCCTGCTTCTCTACAATTTGCGATAGTAGCAAAGCTTGAATATTGCTCGTATTCACCTTGTTTTATATACGTTTCTGTGCGTCTCAGTTTTAGTAACAGCTGTGGTATAGTATTGTCGTCACTGTAATGTAGAGAGAAGTATGTGAAAGGGGGACCACTTACTTTTGATAGGTACGTACAACAAATGTATAATTACGAACATCATATTGTTTTGAGGCACTTTATATGTTAAAAAACATCGAAATACGGTATTACAAAGTCTTGTACTGTGTACATAATTTCTGCGATGTTTTTACAAGTACTAGATAAATCTGCAAGTGCGTGTGACTAAACTGCCAGTCAGTGTATACACATATTGGAACTATGTTCATATGCAGATAAAATTTATTCGTGACAGTCTGATTGATTTCCTCCAGTTTATGCAGGTTCTCAAACCTTTCCATATATTTAAGTATTTGTGCATGAGACAGATTTCTGTACACTGTCATTGTAACTTAGCCAACTAGAACAGATTCGACAACATGAATCAATACAATACAAAGACTAGAAAACTATTGTTCGCTCTGACTTATTTTATTACTCCTAAATTCAAACATTCATCTTATAATTGTTTATTTTTGTGCATAGTGTATCGTTTAATTTTTTGATGAGATGGCGCAAAAATGATACAGATGTTTCATTTGTCTATAGAAGCAGAAGGATAAGTAGAGAAATATTGAAAATGATAATGGAGAAGCGGGTGGTGCAAATCGTTTACCTCATTTACTGCAACAATTTCAGAGTACAAAATGCGTTCTTTTTTCGTGACGCTTCGGTGCCGTTTTCAGTGTTGTTATAATGTAATTAATTAGGACAGAGATTAGACTATGTCAAAAGTTCAACAGAAAACGTAAAGAAATATTGTTGGCCGTCGCTTCTTATCACATTACGGAAAAAAACGTAAATAAAATGGAATCCGAGCTATGACACCGTAACGACAAAGCAGAGTACTATTGTTATTCATATCTTTACTTCTGCTTCATTTCCTGATATCTAACTGCTAAAAATGTCTGTAAAACGCTTATTTAAAGTTTCAAAGTACATCTGAAGGTGATCTATCTGTAGCAGCGAAGTAATAACACTCAAAGTACGCAAAGTGATATACAGGCTAATCCCAAAATCACGTAATTTTAGCTGCTAACAGATTTCTCGTTCTGCACGTCAGAATGTTCACTGCACAGAGCATTCATTTGAGCAGAACTGATTTTATGTTTCAACATATATTGCCACTGTGCTCACGCGATATTGTGATGACGTAGGTTGGCCCGAAATGCACCCTATACATTCTGAACATCGTTCTATCGCTAGTATAGGCAGATTTCCTTCGTAGGTGCTATGCCTTTCGTATATGTGTTTCGTGTACACCATAACAATTTTCATTTGATATCTGGTATAGAATGGGCTCGTAGCGTTGACGAACATCACCATGTCAGTGTGTGTTTCGCACTGTCTGTCACGTCATGTCACTTCAGTTCTCTTAGTCCAGTACTGAAAGATGAAAGTGAGATTATGAGCTACCATCTGTGATTCAAAATGTCATAGCATGGGGTCGGAACTGAGCAACTTAGAGTCGTAAATGTTATTAATCGCCAAAGCAAACTTACTAACGTAAGTTGTTGATCAGTTTTGTTTGGCAAAGTACTGAGAAATTAAACGACATTTCAGAACAACGACACTTATTTGCTGCGCGAAATACTAGATACAAACACGTCAAAAATAGCTATAAAGAAATAAATTGAGGCAGTTTACCTCATCTATTTTTTCCTTACATAACCGAGATGAGGTTGTGGCACAACTTGACTAGAAGAAGGGATCGGTTGGTAGGACATGTTCTGAGACATCGAGGGATCACCAGTTTAGTATTGGAGGGCAGCGTGGAGGGTAAAAATCGTAGAGGGAGACCAAGAGATGAATACACTAAGCAGATTCAGAAGGACGTAGGCTGCAGTAGGTACTGGGAGATGAAGAAGCTTGCACAGGATAGAGTAGCATGGAGATCTGCATCAAACCAGTCTCAGGACTGAAGACCACAACAACAACAACCAACTGTATGTTTTCTACGTCATAAAAGCTGCCATTTTCACTTAAGATGTTATATAATGTAGATTGCTTCCTCAACTTATGTTGTTTATATACATTGTGGGCGTCACTGTTATTGTAAAATCTAAATAATTTTTCGCTTTCAGATGTCTGACCCCGCTTGCTTAAGAACACTCAATGGAAACAATATTCAAGTCGCGACGGAACATTTGCAATTAGCCACTAAAACAGAGAATAACAATAAAATAAAGATTATGAAGACAGGAAAGCACAAAATCAACCACTGTAAAGCGAGCGACCTTGGTGAAAATAGGTTAACTTACGGCGTTGGCAGACGATGATAACGTCAAAACTTTCTTCCAGAGAAACTTTAACGTGACGTAACGTGACGCGACAGTCGGTTGACGAACTGTAACAATGCCGCCATACGAAAGGCATTGTAGGATATTTTGACGTGACGTGATGTGACATCCAATGTGGATAGGCCTCAAACAAAGAGCGTCGTCCCGATATCACGTGACAATTCCAGATAAATGTTGACAACATGCGCAGAATGCAGTGCTCACTCCAGAGATATTTCCACTCTGTAGCTTACTCTATGTACCGGGTGATCAAAAAGTCAGTATAAATTTGAAAACCGAATAACCACGGAATAATGTAGATAGAGAGGTAAAAATTGACACACGTGCTTGGAATGACATGCGTTTTTATTAGAACCAAAAAAAAACAAAGTTCACAAAATGTCCGACAGATCTCTTGCGCGCGTCGTTTGGTGATGATCGTGTGCTCAGCCGCCACTTTCGTCATGCTTGGCCTCCCAGGTCCCCAGACCTCAGTCTGTGCGATTACTGGCTCTGGGGTTACCTGAAGTCGCAAGTGTATCGTGATCGACCGACATCTCTAGGGATGCTGAAAGACAACATCCGACGCCAATGCCTCACCATAACTCCGGACGTGCTTTACAGTGCTGTTCACAACATTATTCCTAGACTACAGCTATTGTTGAGGGATGATGGTGGACATATTGAGCATTTCCTGTAAAGAACATCATCTTTGCCTTGTCTTACTTCGTTATGCCAATTATTGCTATTCTGATCAGATGAAGCGCCATCTGTAGTACATTTTTTGAGCTTTTGTATTTTTTTGGTTGTAATAAAGCCCCATGTCATTCGACGCATGTGTGTGAATTTGTACCTCTCTATCTACATTATTCCGTGATTTTTTCAGTTTTCAAATTTATACTGACTTTTTGATCACCCGGTATATATTTATTCTCCATGATCATACCCAAAGATACCAGTAACCAGGTGCTCAAAAATGGCTCCGAGCACTATGGGACTTAACATCTGAGGTCATCAGTCCCCTAGAACTTAGAACTACTTAAACCTAACTAACCTAAGGACATCACAAACATCCACGCCCGAGGCAGGATTCGAACCTGCGACCGTAGAGGTCGTGCGGTTTGAGACTGAGGCGCCTAGAACCGCTCGGCCTCACCGGCCGGCACCAGGTGCAGCTTGTTAAAGGCTCGAAGGTGAAAACACCCAAAACGATTTATAGGATTTAAGCGATTAGTATACATTTCGAATATTTCCCACAAGGATTTCAATAATAACAGTCAAAGTTTTACGAACCGTTAATATCAAATAATGTGTTTCCAGCAGGTAGCAGGTAGTCGTAAGTTTCTACCTAGAATTGCCGATTAGCTTCGTATATCACATGTTTGGGGGCGTGGCTTCCGCAGAGTAATACTAAGGCACGTTTCATACAGCCTGAAACGTCCCCTTAGAAAAATTTATGAATGACTGTGCTGATAAACCTCTTACATTATTTGCTTTTCAAACAGCTGAGCAAAACTGAACGTACTCAGACATTACTCTCTTTACTTATTCTGAACATCACTAAACTGACACACAATATTTTTAGCGCAACGCAATCTGACTTTCGATAATCCCTACAAAAGAATGGCCCTGACTAACAATAACCTATACCTTTCACGAATCACTCACCTCTCAAAAATCTTCGTTACTCAAACTACTGCAATACAGTGAGCGCCAGTACTGCCAGCTAAATAAAAGATTCAAACTACTGAAGTCACTAACTACTGATGGGCATAGTTAGCAAATGAAAGATTTTGATAGAGAACAAACAATGCATTTACCTTAATTGTGTCCAAAAGTCATGGCATATATAACAAAAAATGGTTCAAATGGCTCTGAGCACTATGGGACTTACCTGCTCTGGTCATCAGTCCCCTAGAACTTAGAACTACTTAAACCGAACTAACCTAAGGACATCACACACATCCATGCTCGAGGCAGGATTCGAACCTGCGACCGTAGCGGTCGCGCGGTTCCAGACTGAAGCGCCTAGAACCACGTGGCCACACTGGCCGGCTATATATAACAGTTTATGACATCCAGTCTTACAAATTTACTGTCTCTGCCGGACACACGTCCAGATCATCCGCTCTCAAAACTCCGCCATCTCTCTCCCCGCATCCACCACTGCTGGCGGCTCACCTCCAACTGCGCAACGCTACGCGCTGTTCACATCCAACTGCCCAACATTACAATAGCAAATTACAACAATGCAAACCAACCACAGAGTTCACACAGCACAGCCATTGATTTTCATATAGAGCGCTACACGGCGTTACCAACATAAAAACCTAAACAGCCTACTTACAAGGCTAAGGGCGTCCTACCAACCTTCACATGATTTTCACGTTCCGCTGCTTACAACGAAAGGGTTATCAACACAGTGACTGATCCTTCGCTGTCAAGTCATTTACATTTTAATATTTTTATTTGTTTATTTGTTTTGCGTCATCAGTCTTCTGACTGGTTTGATGTGGACCACCACGAATTCCTCTCCAGTGCCGACCTCTTCATCTCAGAGCACCACTTGCAACCTACGTCCTCAATTATTTGTTGGATGTATTCCAGTCTCTGCATCCCTCTACAGTTTTTACCCTCTGCAGCTTCCTCTAACATCATGGAACTCATTCCGCAATGTCTTAACACATGTATCATCCTGTCCCTTCTTCTTGTCAGTGTTTTCAATATTTTTCTTTCCTCAGCGATTCTACGGAAAACTTCCTCATTATTTACCTTATCAGCCCACCTAATTTTCAACATTCGTCTGTAGCACCACATCTCAAATGGTTCCGTTCTCTTCTATTCCTGTTTCCCCACAGTCCATGTATCGCTACCATACAATGTTGTGCTTTCAACGTTGTTGTTGTTGTTGTTGTGGTCTTCAGTCCTGAAACTGGTTTGATGCAGCTCTCCATCCTACTCTATCCTGTGCAAGCTTCTTCATCTCCCAGTACCTACTGCAACCTGCATCCTTCTGAATCTGCTTAGTGTATTCATCTCTTGGTCTCCCTCTACGATTTTTACCCTCCACGCTGCCCTCCAATGGTAAATTTGTGATCCTTTGATGCCTCAGAACATGTCCTACGAACCGATCCCTTCTTCTAGTCAAGTTATGCCACAAACTCCTCTCCTCCCAATTCTATTCAATACCTCCTCATTAGTTACGTGATCTACCCATCTAATCTTCAGCATTCTTCTGTAGCACCACATTTCGAAAGCTTCTATTCTCTTCTTGTCCAAGCTATGTATCGTCCATGTTTCACTTCCATACATGGCTACACTCCATACAAATACTTTCAGAAACGACTTCCTGACATTTAAATATATATTCGATGTTAACAAATTCCTCTTCTTCAGAAACGCTTTCCTTGCCATTGCCAGTCTACATTTTATATCTTCTCTACTTCGACCATCATCAGTAATTTTGCTCCCCAAATAGCAAAACTCCTTTACTACTTTAAGTGTCTCATTTCCTAATCTAATTCCCTCAGCATCACCCGACTTAATTCGACCACATTCCATTATCCTCGTTTTGCTTTACATTCTCAAAAATTTCTTCCTCAAATTAAGACTCATTTTTGATGCTGCCAGATTTCTCTTGACCAGGAATGCCCTTTTTCCCAGTGCTAGTCTGCTTTTTATGTCCTGCTTGCTACGTCCATCATGGGTTGTTTTGCGGCCTAGGCAGGATAATTCCCTAACTTCATCTACTTCATATCACCAATTCTGATGTCCGCCCCCGGTAGGTGAGTGGTCGGCGCGACAGAATGTCAATGCTAAGGGCACAGGTTCGATTCCTGCCTGGGTCGGAGGTTTTTTTCCGCTCCGGGACTGAGTGTTGTGTTGTCCTAATCATCGTCATTTCATCCCCATCGACGCGCAAGTCGCCGAAGTGGCGTCAAATGTAAAGACTTGCACCTGGCGAATGGTCTACCCGACGGGAGGCCCTAGTCACACGACATTTTTACCAATTCTGGTGTTACGTTTTTTCGCTATTCTCATTTCTGCTGCTTCTGATTCCTTTCGTCTTTCTTCGATTTATTCTCAATCCATAGTCCGTACTCATTAGACTGTTCATTCTATTCAGCAGATCCTAGAATTCCTCTTCACCTTCCCCGACGATCGCAATTTCGTCATGGAATCTTAAAACTCACATCCTTCCACCTTCAATTTTAATCTCACTCTTGAACCTTTCTTTTATTTCCGTCATTGCTTCTCCGACGTACAGATTCAACAGTAGGAGCGAAAGACTACATCCCTGTGTTACACCCTGTTTAATGCGAACACTTTATTCTTGGTGTCCCACTCTTATTTGTTCCCTCTTGGTTGTTGTACATGTATACAGAGGGGTCCAAAAAAATGTATCAACTGTTTAAAAGTCCACAACTGGCAAACTAATTGACGGAGTTGTCTCATCTTTGGTTGTGTAATAGTTTGTAGTTCCGGCAATCGCCACACAAGCGTTGTATTGCGTTGTTTTGTTTTGTCAGATGACAGTCGCCAGATAGTCAGTGTTTTGTTCTTAGTTACACCTAGTTACTCGAGTAAAGATGGCTGGCGCAAGGCTTACATTCGATTAAAGGAAATCAGTTTTGAAGTGATATTTTAAGTACGAAAACATTAATGAGGTTCAGCGGCAATGGCGAAATGAGTATCAAACAGAGCCACCGACGCGTTTAACGATTCGTCGCATTCGAGACAAATTTGAAGCCGAAGGCTGTGTCAAAGATGTACACAAACAACGATCTGGACGACCTGTAACAGTAACAAGTCCAGCTAACTCCCGTCGTGTGTTACAACAATTCACTCGCTCACTACAGAAGTCTGTGAGACAGTGTGCCCGTGAAACTGGAGTGAGTCGCTCAAGTGTTCGGCGAATTTTGAAGACAGCGAAGTAGCACTGCGAGTGGTTTGCTAACATGGTGCGCAACGATGAAGAGTTTGCAGAGATGATTGTGTGGTCTGATGAGGCACAGCGATGAGGCACAGCTCAAACTCAGTGGTACAGTAAATCGCCACAATTGCATCTACTGGGCTGCCGAAAATCCGAACGTCCGTGTAGACAAAGCCGTGAATTTGCCAGGAGTAAATGTGTGGTGTGGGTTGTCTTACCGGGGCTCGATTGGGCCATCCTTCTTTGACGGCACAGTTAACGGTGAGGTGTACCTTCAGAAGCTTCAGACATCCATTTTACCTGCCATCCGAGACCTGTATGGAGACGGAAGAGTTTACTTTCAACAAGATGGTGCCCCAGCCCACTACCAAAATCGTGTTGGGGCGTATCTCGATGAAAATCTATGAGGAAGATGGATAGGCCGTAGAGGTGCTGTGGAGCATCCACCACGTTCCCCAGACCTAACTCCTCTGGACTTTTACCCGTGGGGAACACTAAAGTACGTCGTTTATCGACGACAAAAGCCACGCACATTGGATGAACTTCGAGAATCCATCGTACACTCGTGTGCAAATATCCAACTGAACACGTTGCAGTCGGTAGTTCGTGTTGCAGTTCGGCAGCATCGTTTGTGTGTGGATGTTAATGGGGACCATTTAGAACACCTACAGTGATATCTTTAAGTTGGACTTTAAGCTACACTTTCAGCAAAAGTGAGACAACTTCGTTAATTAGTATGCAAGTTATGGACTTTTAAACAGTGGATGCATTTTTTGGACCCCTCTGTATTACTCGTCTTTTCCTATATCTTACACGTATTTTTCTAAGGATTTCGATTATCTTGCGCCATCTGACAATGTAACGCTTTTTCCAGGTCTTGCCGGCCAGGGTGGCCGAGCGGTTCTAGACGCTACAGTCTGGTGCTGCGAGACCGCTACGGTCGCAGGTTCGAATCCTGCCTTGGGCATGGATGTGTATGATGTCCTTAGGTTTGTTAGGTTTAAGTAGTTCTAAGTTCTAGGGGACTGATGACCTCAGAAGTTAAGTCCCATAGTGCTCAGAGCCATTTTTTTTCCAGGCCTTGTCTTGATTTTTCTTTAGTCTTGCTTTCATTACCAACGGCAAATTCAGAATTGCCTCTCTGGTGTCATTACCGTTCCTAAAGCGAAACTGATCGTAATCTAACACATCCTCAATTTTCTTTTCTATTGTTCTGTATATTATCATTGTCAGAAACTGGAAGTGCTGGCGTAACACTCCTCTGTGTCAGCGGTATTATGAGCATGGCTTTCTTTCTAACGCACTCAAAGTGCTAACACCTGTCGTATAGTGCCTAAACTTTGCATTGTAGGACATTACCTATTCTGTACTAAGATCTATGCTCGTCCTTCGACCGGCCGCTGAGGCCGAGCGGTTCTAGGCGCTTCAGTCCGGAACCACGCTGCTGCAATGATCGCAGGTTCGAACCCTTCCTCGGGCATGGAAGTGTGTGATGTCCCTAGGTTAGTTAGGTTTAAGTAGTTCTAAGTCTAGGGGACTGATGACCTAAGATGTTAAATCCCATAGTGCTCAGAGCCATTTGAACCATTTCGTCCTTTGTTTGTTTCTCCATCAAGTCCATTCAGTTGGATCCATTCACCAAGATACTTAGATTTACATATCTGTTTTCTTGATTTCTCCAAACCTTGCATTCAGTTGAGTTTCTTCATCCGGTTTGTATTTCGTGTTTTCTGTTTCTTCACAGATCATGAGCCCTCTTTAGTCCTCTTTCCTCTGCTATCTAGAGTAGTTTTTTCGAGCATTATTGGAGATTCTTGTTTATCGTTTGCTGACAATGCCGAATCATCACCGAAAGTTTGGAGGTCAACATTCTAATCTTGCTTCTTTCAACCTAGACAGTTCCTTGCACTCCTTCTTCTTCCGCGTCTTCGTTACGTGTTTTCATTATCTTTTCCAGCATGATATTACTCAAAATGGATTATGTCTGAACTGTGCTATTGACGCACATACATTTCTTTATTCGACAGAAAGGCTTTTGGAATGCCTGCACAGAATTTTAATTTAATTGTGATTCAGTGTATGTTAATTACCATTCGAATTTGTTAATAAATATAGAATTTATGATTGACAGCAATTTTATTATTGCAGACAGAATCTGCTACACGCAGAGTTGCCGACGATCTTGTTAACAAACTACAAATATTGCACTTGGTTTTTTTTTATGCGCGAAGCCGATTTTTTCGTGTTGTTTTGAGAATCTCATCGTACTGACGTAGGAGATCGATGCCTGGGTGCTGATGTTCAAGTCCTGCAACTTTGGAGATGATAGGAGAGCAACAAAGGTCCCCTTAGGAGACTGTTTCTTTCATAATACCGTCAGTTCAATGTGTTCTTAGAGGTGTCATCTGAAATACTTATATGAGTACAATATGTTCATAACATTTCTCTTCTGAGAGTGTGCATTAAGAGAACTTTAGTTCTGAGCATAGTGTGTTCCCAAAGGTACGATATGACACCGAAAATCATCTGAAATTGGTACTGATTATAGCATATTCAAAAACTTTCTTTTCTGAGTGGTTGCATTAAGAGAACTTAGGCTTCGAGAACAGTGTGTTCCCAAAGGTGTGATCTGACACTTGATATAATGAGTAATTGGTATCTGAGTACAGCATGTTGAAAAAATTGTGATCTGACAATTTGAATTAACTGAACTTAAGTTCCCAGGAATGGTCTGATATCGAATATCATCTGAAAGTACTTTCTCAGTAAAGTATGTTCAAAAAAAATTCTTTTCTGAGTACAGTACGTTCGCAAAGCTGTGATCTGACGTTGTTTATCAGTTGAAATTGTGTTTTGACTACAGTAGTTTCAAAAAATTTTCTTTGAGTAGAGTGAGTTCCCAAAGGTAGGATCAGACGTTGTATGTGAGTTGGAGGTGTATTTTGAGTACAGTAAGCTCAAACTTTTTTCTGACTACAGTGCATTCCCACTGACATTGCATATCAGTTAAAAACATGTATTGAGTACAGTAGGTTCAAAAAATTTCTTGTTTGAGTACAGTGCATTCCAAAGGGTATGATCTGACATTGTGTATCAGTTGAAATGAGTATAGTACATTCAAAAAATTTCTTTTCTGAGTACACTGTTTTGAGTACAGTTGTTGTTGTTGTGGTCTTCAGTCCAGAGACTGGTTTGATGCAGCTCTCCATGCTACTCTATCCTGTGCAAGCTTCTTCATCTTCCAGTACCTACTACAACCTACAGTACAGTACAGTATGTCCAAAAAATTTCTTTTATAAGTACAGTGCGTTCCCAAAGTGATGATCTGACATTGTACATGTGCTGAAATTGTGCTTTGAGTACAGTATGCTCAAAAAATTTCTTTTCTAAGTACAGTGCGTTCCCATAGTGATGATCTGACATTGTACATGTGCTGAAATTGTGCTTTTGGTACAGTATGTTCAAAAAATTTCTTTTCTAAGTACAGTGCGTTCCCAAAGTGATGATCTGACATTGTACATCTGCTGAAATTGTGCTTTGAGTACAGTATGTTCAAAAAATTTCTTTTCTAAGTACAGTGCGTTCCCAAAGTGATGATCTGACATTGTACATGTGCTGAAATTGTGCTTTGAATACAGTATGTTCAAAAAATTTCTTTTCTTGTACATGTGCTGAAATTGTGCTTTGAGTAAAGTATGTTCAAAAAATTTCCTCTCTAAGTACAGTGCTTTCCCAAAGTGATGATCTGACATTGTACATCTGCTGAAATTGTGCTTTGAGTACAGTACGTTCAAAAAGTATCTGTCCTCCGAACCCAGTTACTGAGCACAGCGTGTGTGTTTCGGCAGGAGTGCTACTGCTGCCGCGAGTCCTTCCTGCGCGAGCGCACCGTGACGCTGTCGCACTGCTACGACCCGGACGGCGCACGCCTCACCGCCGAGGGCATGGCCACCATGGACATCCGGCTTCGCGAGCCCGCCGAGTGCAAGTGCTTCAAGTGCGGCGACTTCTCGCGCTAGCCGCTCCTGAAGACGCCGCGTCGCGCTGCGCAGAAACGCCGCCGACTCCTGCGCCGCCTGCGACTTTCGTAGAGCGCTGCCGGCCCTACTGTGACGTCACCTGGCGGTGCTGCGCTGTTGTCGCCTTTGCCGCACACTTGTCTCCCTTTGTACATTGCAGACGGGCAATAAAGACACCACAGATGTACTCGGATTTTTTTTTCCCAGACACTTTCCTTTGCTTTTCATTCACATTCCAAGTTACAACGTTTTCGTTTTCCTTGAAAAAGATTCACCAAAATTCACCATCGTATTGACCATGGCCGTGTAGTATTGGCCACGGACAAAATACCAAGTGTAGACGGTGTGGGGCTGCTACCAGGACTTCACGTGAAGCTCCTCAATTCACATGCATCAAAGCAGTGAAGCGGCGTGTGTGTGTGTGTGTGTGTGTGTGTGTGTGTGTGACAGACTGTTGCACAGAGTCAGTGCAGGGGAAGTGAATCGTCTGAAGACGAGACAGAACAGCAAACGGCAGAACTGTCGCGTTTGGACATTGTCATGACCACACCACGATCGATTTGTTGGTGTGGTTAACCAATGTGGCCTAACCAACGCGTCTAGGAAGGAACGATGCACCACTCGCATTTACATAACATGTCGCAAGGTATTACACACTGACTAGCCAGAACATTAAGACCACCTACCTAACAGCCAGTATGTCCTCCTTGGGACAGCGACGAAGCAGGGTGACACGGGAGCAATTAGATCTCGCTAGGTCGCTGGAGGGAGTTCATACCACATCTGCACACACAAAATTACTTAATTCGCAAAAAGTACCAGGAAGGGGGGGAGGAGGGGGGGATGGCGATGAGCTCTGACGTCACATCCAATCACATCTAAGATGCGTTCGATCTGTTTTAGATCTGTAGGAGTTGGGGGGGGGGGGCAACGTATCACTTGTAACTGGCCACCCTATCTCACTCCTGGCCTTGTGACAAAGTGCATTATCTTGTTGAAAAATGTCACTGCTGTTGGAAAACATGATCGTCATGAAGGGGCATATGTGGTCTGCAACTAGAGTAGGATACTCCTTGGCTGTCCTGGTCCCTTTCACGAGCTGCACTGGACCCATGGTTGCCCACATGAATGGTCCGCAGAGCATAATGGAGCCCCCGATATCTTGTCTCCGTGTCGCAGTACAGGTGTCGGGGAGTTGTTCCCCTGGAAGACAACGGAATCGCGCCGTCCCATCGGGACGATGAAGAAGGTATCGGGGTTCGTCAGACCCTGCAGCACTCTGCCACTGCGCCAACCTCCAGTGCCCATTGTCACTCGCCCATTCCAGCCGTAGTTGCCGATGCTAGCTTTGGCACATGCGCCGGTCCTTATGAGTGCTCACGTACGTGTCACCTGTCAGAGTGGTATCTAGATGTATCAGGGGTCCCATATCACTCCAACAGCACACACCCCACACCATTACACAGCCTCCACCATCTTCAACCTGCTCCCATACAGGGTCCGTGCATCCATGACGTTGTCTCCATACCCATACACGTCCATCCGCTCGACACAATTTGAAACGAGACTCCTCCGACCAGGCAACACGTTTCCAGTCATCAACAGTCCAATGTCGGTGTTGACGGGCCCAGGTCAGGTGTAAAGTTTTGTGTCGTGCAGTCATCAAGGGTACACGAGTGGCCCTTCGGCTCGGAAATCCCATATCGGTGATGTTTCGTTGAGTGGTTCGCATGCTGACACTTGTTGATGGCCCAGCATTCAAATCTGCAACAATTCGTGCAAGTGTTGCACTTCAGTCGCGTTGAATGATTCTCTTCAGTTGTCATTGGCTCCGTTCTAGCTTTATCCTTTTCCGGCCCCAGCGATGTCGGAGATTTGATTTTTTACCGCATTCCTGATGTTCACGGTACCCTCGTGAAACGATGGTACGGGATAAATCCCCAGTTCATCGCTACCTCGGAGATACTTTGTCCCATCGTGCGTGCGCCTACTGGTAACACCACGTTCAAACTCACTTAAATCTTGACAACGAGCCATTGAAGGAGAAGTAACTCATCTAACAACTGCGCCAGACACTTACTTCTCTTATACAGGCGTTGCCGACCGCAGCGCCGTCTTCTGCCTGTTTACATAACTCTGTGTTTGCATACGCATGCCTATTCCGGTTTCGTTGGCGGTTCAGTGTATAAGTTTCATGATAACTGTTAATTTCATTTCTTTATTTTTCATTACGTCGCTAATAAGGATGCTGCTTGAAATGACTGTAAATTTTGTGACCAGGGAATTTTATAATTCTTGTGTTTGTGCACTCTTTTTGTCAATAGTCAGAGTTCCATTTCACAAGAACGATTTTCTTTCCACTAAAAACCCACCTCCACAATCTATACTAAAATGTAGAATATTTTTGTCGCGTATGCATTGAACCTTATGGCACACTAAAGTTCGCAGGTTCTCTTTGACAGACAAATTTATAGTAGATCGTTTACCTTTAGCTGCTGCATCAACTCATTCGTATTTCCTTTCGAGAGCGTAATTACTTCAGACACAGAAGAACAGGATGCCCAGTTAGAGGTGACTCGCTTTTATTCCAGGGCAGACCCCATCTTGCGTACTTCAGCAAACAGTGTGTGTTGTCGGGATTGTCCGGTGTCGTGCTAGCAAGCAGATTAATTTTCAGTGAACAGTTTTCGTTATTTCACACACTTATTTTCTTCCGAGTGGAGGAGTAATTTATTTTTGTGGCTGTTCTAAGTCAAACTTCATATCATGCAACGATTATAACGTACTTCGCCGCTGAGTTTTAGTTACACTACTGGCCATTAAAATTGCTACACCAAGAAGAAATGCAGATGACAAACGGGTATTCATTGGACAAATATATTATACTAGAACTGATTTGCGACCGCATTTTCACGCAATTTGGGTGCATAGATCCTGCGAAATCAGTAGCCAGAACAACCACCTCTGGCCGTAATAACGGCCTCGATACGCCTGGGCATTGAGTCAAGCAAAACTTGGATGGCCTGAACAGGTACAGCTGCCCATGCAGCTTCAACACGATACCACAGTTCATCAAGGGCAGTGACTGGCGTATTGTGACGAGCCAGTTGCTCGGCCACCATAGACCAGACCTTTTCAATTGGTGAGAGATCTGGAGAATGTGCTGGCCAGGGCAGCAGCGAACATAAACTACATGAAATGAAACATCTTCATCTCCCAGTACCTACTGCAGCCTACATCCTTCTGAATCTGCTTAGTCTATTCATCTCTTGGTCTCCCTCTACAATTTTTACCCACCACGCTGCCCTCCAATACTAAATTGGTGATCCCTCGATGTCTCAGAACATGTCCTACCAACCGATCCCTTCTTCTAGTCCAGTTGTGCCACAAACTCCTCTTCTCCCCAATTCTATTCAATACCTCCTCATTAGTTATGTGATCTACCCATCTAATCTTCAGCAATCTTCTGTAACAACACATTTCGAAAGCTTCTATTCTCTTTTTGTCTAAACTACTTATCGTCCACGTTTTCTTCCATACATGGCTACACTCCATACAAATACTTTCAGAAACGACTTCCTGACATTTAAATCTATACTCGATGTTAACAAATTTTTCTTCTTCAGAAACGCTTTCCTTGCCACTGCCAGTCTACATTTTATATCCTCTCTACTTCGACCATCATCAGTTATTTTGCTCCCCAAATAGCAAAACTCCTTTACTACTTTACTTGTCTCATTTCCTAATCTAATTCCCTCTGAATCACCCGACTTAATTCGACTACATTCCATTATCCTCGTTTTGCTTTTGTTGATGTTCATCTTATACCCTCCTTTCAAGACACTGTCCATTCCGTTCAGCTGCTCTTCCAAGTCCTTTGCTGTCTCTGACAGAATTACAATGTCATCGGCGAACCTCAAAGTTTTTATTTCTTCTCCATGGATTTTAACACCTACTCCGAACTTTTCCTTTGTCTTCTTTATTGCTTGCTCAATATACAGATTGAATAACAACGGGGAGAGGCTACAACCCTGTCTCACTCCCTTCCCAACCACTGCTTCCCTTTCATACCCCTCGACTCATACGACTGCCATCTGCTTTCTGTACAAATTGTAAAAAGTCTTTCGCTCCCTGTATTTTACCCCTGCCACCTTTAGAATTTGAAAGAGAGTATTCCAATCAACATTGTCAAAAGCTTTCTCTAAGTCTACAAATGCTAGAAACGTAGGTTTGCCTTTCCTTACTCTTTCTTCTAAGATAAGTCGTAGGGTCAGTATTGCCTCACGTGTTCCAACATTTCTACGGACTCCAAACTGATCTTCCCCGAGGTCGGCTTCTAACAGTTTTTCCATTCGTCTGTAAAGAATTCGCGTTAGTATTTCGCAGCTGTGACCTCGGTAATTTTCACATCTGTCAACACCTGCTTTCTTTGGGATTGGAATTATTATATTCTTCTTGAAGTCTGAGGGTATTTCGCCTGTCTCATACATCTTGCTCACCAGATGGTAGAGTTTTGTCAGGACTGGCTCTCCCAAGGCTGTCAGTAGTTCTAATGGAATGTTGTCTACTCCGGGGGCCTTGTTTCGGCTCAGGTCTTTCAGTGCTTTGTCAAACTCTTCACGCAGTATCATATCTCCCATTTCATCTTCATCTATATCCTCTTCCTTTTCCATAATATTGTCCTCAAGTACATCGCCCTTGTATAGATCCTCTATATACTCCTTCCACCTATCAGCTTTCCCTTTGTGCTTAGAACTGGGTTTTCATCAAAGCTCTTGATATTCATGCAAGTGGTTCCTCTTTCTCCAAAGGTCTCTTTAATTTTCCTGTAGGCAGTATGTACCTTACCCCTAGTGAGATAAGCCTATACATCCTTACATTTGTCCTCTAGCCATCCCTGCTTAACCATTTTGCACTTCCTGTCGATCTCATTTTTGAGACGTTTGTATTCCTTTTTGCCTGCTTCATTTACTGCATTTTTGTATATTCTCTTTTCATCAATTACATTTAATTTTCTTCTGTTACCCAAGGGTTTCTACTAGCCCTCATCTTTTTACCTACTTGATCCTCTGCTGCCTTCACTATTGCGTCCCTCAAAGCTACCCATTCGTCTTCTACTGTATTTCTTTCCCCCATTCCTGTCAATTGTTCCCTTATGCTCTCCCTGAAACTCGGTACAATCTCTGGTTTAGTCAGTTTATCCAGGTCCCATCACCTTACTTTCCCACCTTTTTGCAGTTTCTTCAGTTTTAATCTACAGCTCATAATCAATAGATTGTGGTCAGAATCCACATCTGCCCCTGGAAATGTCTTAGAATTGAAAACCTGGTTCCTAAATCTCTGTCTTACCATTATATAATCTATCTGACACCTTTTAGTATCTCCAGGGTTCTTCCATGTATACAACCTTCTTTCATGATTCTTGAACCAAGTGTTAGCTATGATTTGAAGTTATGCTCTGCGCAAAATTCTACCAGGCGGCTTCCTCTTTCATTTCTTAGCCCCAGTCCATATTCACCTACTATGTTTCCTTCTCTCCCTTTTCCTACTCCCGAATTCCGGTCACCAATGACTATTAAATTTTCGTCTCCCTTCATTACCTGAATAATTTCTTTTAGCTCGTCATACATTTCATCAGTTCCTTCGTCATCTGCGGAGCTAGTTGGCATATATACTTGTACTACTGTAGTAGGCGTGGGCTTCGTGCCTATCTTGGCGTCAATAATGCGTTCACTATGCTGTTTGTAGTAGCTTACCCGTACTCCTATTTTTTTATTCATTATTAAACCTACTCCTGCGTTACCCCTATTTGATTTTGTATTTATAACCCTGTATTCACCTGACGAAATGTCTTGTTCCTCCTGTCACCGAACTTCACTAATTCCCACTATATCTAACTTTAACCTATCCATTTCCCTTTTTAAATTTTCTAACCTACCTGCCCAATTAAGGGATCTGACATTCCACGCACCGACCCTTAGAACGCCAGTTTTCTTTCTCCTGATAATGACGTCCTCTTGAGTAGTCCCCGCCCGGAGATCCGAATGGGGGACTATTTTACCTCCAGAATATTTTACCCAAGAGGACGCCATCATCATTTAATCATACAGTAAAGCTGCATGCCCTCGGGAAAAATGACGGCTGTAGTTTCCCCCTGCTGTCAGCCGTTCGCAGTACCAGAACAGCAAGGCCGTTTTGGTTATTGTTACAAGGCCAGATCAGTCAATCATCCAGACTGTTGCCACTGCAACTACTGAAAAGGCTGCTGCCCCTCTTCAGGAACCATGCGTTTGTCTGGCCTCTCAACAGATACCCCTCCGTTGTGGTTGCACCTACAGTACGGCTATCTGTATCGCTGAGGCACGCAAGCCTCCCCACCAACGGCAAGGTCCATGGTTCATGGGGGGGGGGGGGGGGGGGGGGGAGGAGGTCCATGGTTCATGGGGGGACACCCGTGTATCATCTGCATTTCTTCTTGCTGTAGTAATTCTAATGGCCAGTAATGTATGTAAATAGACAGAAAGTGTTGTAAACGAGTTCTGATCTCCATAATGAAGTACTTCTCCCAGATTCACAGCTAACAGACATCTCTGAAAAGCCTACAGCCTTGCCGCAGCGTTAACACTGGTTCCCGCCAGATCACCGAAGTTAAGCGCTGTCGAGCTGGGTTAACACTTGGATGGGTGACCGCCCAGTCTGCCGAGCGCTGTTGGCAAGCGGGGTGTTCTCAGCCTTTGTGAGACAAACTGAGGAGCTACTTGACTGACAAGTAGCGGCTCCGGTCTCGGAAACTGACATACGGCCGAGAGAGCGGTGTGCTGACCACATGCCCCTCCAAATCCGCATCCAGTAACGCCTGTGGTTGGAGGATGACACGGCGGTCGGTCGGTCCCGTCGGGGCGCCCTAGGCCTGTTTGGGCGGAGTTTAGTATTTTTTATTCTTTGAAAAACTGAACTGCTAGCAAATGTGCTTCGAATAAGAATGCCTGAGGGCTGCACAAGTGACTGACTAACAAGTCGACCACAGACAAAAGTAAATACAGAGAGTCAGTGAGGATCGGTCTCCAGCGAGAGAGGAACTGCTGCTGTCCGTGAATGGAGGTCCGTCCCTAAAAGCTTCTGGACGAACACTGCGAAGGGAGGTGTACGCTTCTTAGCTGTTTGTGCTGTCTTTTACTTGGTGTTTCTTCAGTGTGTAAAATGATGAGTCCATGCAGACACACACACACACACACACACACACACACACACACACACAAAGATAAAACGTAAGCAAAATTCAAATTTGGCGCTGAACCGTGAATTTTAGTACTTTCAAAATCTTTTCTTAAAGAATTTACTTTATTTACTAGCGATTCACCAAGAACATTAACACATTTAATCACACTAGCTGAGCGTGGAAGTAGTTGCCAGGAAGTAACTGATGGAAAATAAAAATTTCCGTTAACAAATGTGAATTTTATTCCTAATAGCCTTTTCAAAAACAGGTTTAAAATTACAGTCAGAAAGCACCTTCGAAATATCAGGTTACAATAATTCAGAGGCAGAATAACAATTTTGTTTTCCGCCCCCTTTCAACAACGGCCGTAGTCACGACCGCTCACAAGGACCTCTGAATACTACACTGGTGGGAATCTGCAACACACCAGATTACTTTAAACTAGGCAGAACCGTGACTAATTGGCAGATGATGTGCCACTTCGCCATAGTTAATCGTCTATCTAGGAGAATAATTTCACGTGAACGCTCAATGGTTTTTTCATTTGTGGCGGTAAACGGCCTTCCGGCTCCTTCATCGTGCGTAACGCTTGTGCGACCATTTCGGAATTTTTCAATCCATTCGTAGACACTCCATTGTGGCAAAACACTGTTCCCGTACTGTACCGCAAGTCTTCGATGAATTTCGGCCCCTGATACGCCCTCCGACCACAAAAAAACGGATCACTGGACGTTGCTGATCTTTGGTGCAAATAGACAGCGGAGCAGCCATGATTAACAGCACGGAAGCGATAACGAAACTAACCTAGCAGCTTGAAAATTGCAAAGATACAACAACGAATAAACAAAGCATGCATCATCAATGTAAAACGACAGTACTGTCAAAATAAACAAAAATATAACTACATTGCGGATAATTATTGACTTACCCTCTTGTATTACATCCAGCGGTTTTCGTCTCATTCAGATAATTCCTTCATGGTCTGTCTTTTCTTTTGTCTTGGACCGTATTTATTTAATACACTACTGGCCATTAAAATGGCTACACACGAAGATGACGTGCACCAGACGCGAAATTTAACCGACAGGAAGAAGATGCTGTGATTTGCAAATGATTAGCTTTTCAGAGCATTCACACAAGGTTGGCGCCGGTGGCGACAACTACAACGTGCTGACATGAGCAAAGTTTCCAACCGATTTCTCATACACAAACAGCAGTTGACCGGCGTTGCCTGGTGAAACGTTGTTGTAATGCCTCGTGTAACGAGGAGAAATACGGACCATCACGTTTCCGAGTTTGATAAAGGTCGGGTTGTAGCCTATCGCGATTGCGGTTTATCGTATCGCGACATTGCTAACTAGCGTTGGTCGAGATCCAACGAGTGTTGGCAGAATATGGAATCGGTGGGTTCAGGAGGGTAATACGGAATGCCGTGCTGGATCCCAACGGCCTCGTGTCACTAGCAGTCGAGATGACAGGCATCTTATCCGCATGGCTGTAACGGATCGTGCAGCCACGTCTCGATCCCTGAGTCGACAGATGGGGACGTTTGCAAGACAACAGCCATCTGCACGAACAGTTCGACGACGTTTGCAGCAGCACGGACTATCAGCTTGGAGACCGTGGCTGCGGTTGCCCTCGACGCTGCATCACAGACAGGAGCGCCTGCGATGGTGTATTCGACGACGAACCTGGGTGCACAAATGGCAAAACGTCATTTTTTCGGATGAATTGAGGTTCTGTTTACAGCACCACAATGGTGGCATCCGTGTTTGGCGACATCGCGGTGAACGCACGTTGGAAGCGTGTATTCGTCATTACCATACTGGCGTATCACCCGGCGTGATGGTATGTGGTGCCATTGGTTACGCGTCTCGGTCACCTCTTGTTCGCACTGACGGCAATTTGAACAGAGGAATTAACATTTCAGAATTGTTACGACCCGTGGCTCTACCCTTCATTCGATCCCGGCGAATTTCAAGAGGATAATGCACGACCGCATGTTGCAGGTCCTGTACGGGCCTTTCTGGATACAGAAAATGTTCGACTGCTGCCCTGGCCAGCACATTCTCCGTATCTCTCGCCAATTGAAAACGTCTGGTCAATGGTGGCCAAGCAACTGTCTCGTCACAACACGCCAGTCACTACTCTTGATGAACTGTGGTATCGTGTTGAAGATGCACGGGCAGCTGTACGTGTACACGCCATCCGAACTCTGACTCAATGCCCAGGCGTATCGAGGCCATTATTACGGGCAGAGGTGGATGTTCTGGGTACTGATTCCTCAGGATCTATGCACCCAAATTGCGTGAAAATGTAATCACATGTCAGTTCTAGTATAATACATTCGTCCAATGAATACCCGTTTACCGTCTGCATTTCTTCTTGGTGTAGCAATTTTAATGGCCAGTAATTTAGTTGGGTATGAACGGGCTTTCCGTTCCCTAGGCCGTCGTCAGATAGTAAACAGATAGCCCACTCAACATCAGCGAAAGATGAGCGACATCTCACGGTTGTATATCGATACAAGAACACAAGCATTACGCAATTCTCTGAGGAGCTCTGAACATATAAATGGCATGTTAATTTACACTTAAAGATTAAAAGTATAGGAATGTGTACACCATAAACTTTTACAAGCGAGTGATGGACAGATAGGCGATGGCCTGTGACGATCTCCGACAAAAAATTGGGACGGTCAGCCTCGTAAGGCATGAGCAATTCCGTGCAGGTGATTCTTCATCGTTCTTTACGGACTTCTAGTACACTGCGAGGAACTGAGCGGGGACACACCTTTGAGTGCCCTAGCTGGTGGGCGAGTGCGTCAGTACGACCAACCGAGACGTCCAGTTGTGTAGCGAGGTGTTTGGGCGTGGTTCGCCGAGCACCTACAATGAGACTGTCCGCATGTACCAGCATTCTACGAGCCATCGCCGTGTGCGTCCGACCAGCACGAGGGAGATCGGAGAGGTTTGCGCGATCTGAGAGGCGCTTCGCCCAACGACTCACCCTGCTTTTGTTCACTTCCGGGTCTCCCTAGACATTCTGCAAGGGCCTGTGAATGTTTATGATGCTCCCATTTTCCGCCTAAATAAACTCAATGACAGCAGTCTGCTTGGAACGCACCTACACTACAGACGCCATTTTGAAGCTATGTGCAGTGCTGCCACCTACCAGAACTCCGAGAAACTGTAGCGGCTGAAGCTTGGATATTCCGCTATATCCCACGACAAATTCTGCATTTCTTTTTTTTTCGACAAAAATTGACCGAGAAAAGAAGTTGTAGTACAACTTTTTAATGAGCAGTATTTATTTTGCTTTTAAAATTATTTCCGACATTTACGGAGTCAGAGATTCCGTATTACATTCTGTCTTATAGTTTCATCTGTGTGTACTTATCGTTGTTTCTGTTGGCGTACAACCTCTGTTTAATTTCGTTAGCCATTTTTGTGTCTAATTCTTTTATCTTGCGTCCGCTGGTTTTTGTTCTGTTCTGTTTCCGCTCTGATTAGGTACGGACGCATTGGCGTGACTCCCTGTATCAATCTATGTTAAAATGTACCTTGTTGTTGTTGTGGTGTTCAGTCCTGAGACTGGTTTGATGCAGCTCTCCATGCTACTCTATCCTGTGCAAGCTTCTTCATCTCCCAGTACCTACTGCAACCTACATCCTTCTGAATCTGCTTAGTGTATTCATCTCGTGGTCTCCATCTACGATTTTTACCCTCCATGCTGCCCTCCAATGCTAAATTGGTGATCCCTTGATGCCTCAAAACATGTCCTACCAACCGATCCCTTTTTCTAGTCAAGTTGTGCCACAAACTTCTCTTCTCCCCAATCCTATTCAATACCTCCTCATTAGTTACGTGATCTACCCACCTTATCTTCAGCATTCTTCTGTAAAGCTGCATGTCCTCGGGAGAAATTACGGCTGTAGTTTCCCCTTGCTTTCAGCCGTTCGCAGTACCAGCACAGCAAGGCCGTTTTGGTTAATGTTACAAGGCCAGATCAGTCAATCATCCAGACTGTTGCCCCTGCAAATACTGAAAAGGCTGCTGCCCCTCTTCAGGAACCACACGTTTGTCTGGCCTCTCAACAGATACCCCTCCGTTGTGGTTGCACCTACGGTACGGCCATCTGTGTCGCTGAGGCACGCAAGCCTCCCCACCAAGGTCCATGGTTCAACCTTAAGTGCTTATAATATAGTCAAAGTTAACTTTACAACGATTTTCATTTCTAAATTTCCACCCTCCATTTCACTTTGTATTTATTATTGTTGTTAATTATAATGTAAGAATGTAGAGGCTTATCTCACGAGGAGTAAGACAGATACTGCCTACAGGAAAATTAAAGAGGCCTTTGGAGAAAAGAGAACCACTTGTATGAATATCAAGAGCTCAGATGGAAACCCAGTTCTAAGCAAAGAAGGGAAAGCAGAAAGGTGGAAGGAGTATATAGAGGTTCTATACAGGGGCGACGTTCTTGAGGACAACATTATGGAAATGGAAGAGGAGGTAGATGAACCTGAAATGGGAGATACGATACTGCGTGAAGAGTTTGGCAGAGCACTGAAAGACCTAAGTCGAAACAAGCCCCCGGGAGTAGACAACATTCCATTAGAACTGCTGACAGCCTGGGGAGAGCCAGTCCTGACAAAACTCTCCCATCTGGTGAGCAAGATGTATGAGACAGGGGAAATACCCTCAGACTTCATGAAGAATATAATAATTCCAATCCCAAAGTAAGCAGGTGTTGACAGATGTGAAAATTACCGAACTATCAGTTTAATAAGTCACAGCTGCAAAATACTAACGCGAATTCTTTACAGACGAATGGAAAAACTGATAGAATCCGACCTCGGGGAAGATTGGTTTGGATTCCGTAGAAATGTTGGAACACGTGAGGCAATACTGACCCTACGACTTATCTTAGAAGAAAGATTAAGGAAAGGCAAACCTACATTTCAAGCATTTTAGACTTAGAGAAAGCTTTTGACAATGTTGACTAGAATACTATCTTTCAAATTCTAAAGGTGGCAGGGGTAAAATACAGGGAGAGAAAGGCTATTTACAATTTGTACAGAAAGCAGATGGCAGTTATAAGAGTCGAGGGACATGAAAGGGAAGCAGTGGTTGGGAAGGGAGTGAGACAGGGTTGTAGCCTCTCCCCGATGCTATTCGATCTGTATATTGAACAAGCAGTAAAGGAAACAAAAGAAAAGCTCGGAGTAGGTATTAAAATCCATGGAGAAGAAATAAAAACTTTGAGGTTCGCCGATGACATTGTAATTCTGTCAGAGACAGCAAAGGACCTGGAAGAGCAGTTGAACGGAATGGACAGTGTCTTGAAAGGAGGATATAAGATGAACATCAACAAAAGCAAAACGAGGATAATGGAATGTAGTCTAATTAAGTCGGGTGATGCTGAGGGAATTAGATTAGGAAATGAGACACTTAAAGTAGTAAAGGAGTTTTGCTATTTGGCGAGCAAAATGACTGATGATGGTCGAAGTGGAGAGGATGTAAAATGTAGACTGGCAACGGCAAGGAAAGTGTTTCTGTAGAAGAGAAATTTGTTAACATCCAGTATTGATTTAAGTGTCAGGAAGTCGTTCTGAAAGTATTTGTATGGAGTGTAGCAATGTATGGAAGTGAAACATGGATGATAAATAGTTTGGACCAGAAGAGAACAGAAGAATGCTGAAGATTAGATGGTTAGATGACATAACTAGTGAGGAGGTATTGAATGGAATTGGGGAGAAGAGGAGTTTGTGGCCCAACTTGACTAGAAGAAGGGAATGATTGGTAGGACATGTTCTGAGGCATCGAGGGATCACAAATTTAGCATTGGAGGGCAGCGTGGAGGGTAAAAATCGCAGAGGGAGACCAAGAGATGAATACACTAAGCAGATTCAGAAGGATGTAGGTTGCAGTAGGTACTGGGAGATGAAGAAGCTTGCACAGGATAGAGTAGCATGGAGAGGTGCATCAAACCAGTCTCAGGAGTGAAGACCACAACAACAACATTTTATGATTTATGTTCTTGAGACGATCACGGCTGGAAAAGAGGCGCCGACGATCCATTGTTAGTAGACGTATATAGCCGAACGCTTCTCGTGTTCAGTCATTAATTTCAATCCGCGTATATCGCTGCACGTCCCTGAGATCGGTGCGCCGATCATTTCATTTGCATCCTGCCGCAGTTTTCACGCGAGTGACGGAAAGAATGATTCGGCCAGCCGTCCACTAACAGTGACGTCGTTGTGCGACCTACAACAGTCGGACACAGTCTCCGCTTCGTTCTAATTATTGATGGTGGCCCATGTTTTATTTTTTAAATTATACTAGCCGCTTGAAGCCGAACTCGGCACGGAGTGTTGCAGTTTCATCCCGAGGCGCCGTCTGTATTGTGGGCGACAGTACGCGCGCGACCGCCATTTTATGGCACTTTCCTCCTTTTTTTATTAATTTGGAAAGCTAATTTACATTTTTGATTCCCCTTTAAGGGGTGCCGGACGTGGTCAAATCCAAAAAATTACGAATTTTTTTTTTGGCTACCGAAAATTAATTGTAACATTCCTCTTTGATGTAAACTTTGAATTATTGTTCTACTCGCCCTAGAAGTGGCGTTATTACCATTTTCCCCCACGCCTGCAGAGGAAATGGGCGGCCGCTGAATGCATCTAACACCCTCTCGTGACTTCCTGGCGAACTGCTTGGGATTTTCTCGGCCTGTTACGCATACAGCGCCTTATGTTATACGCATACAGCGAGTGTGCAAGGGTTGGCTACCTTGTTTTCTGTGACAAATATTACCCGTGTTTCCTTACAGCTTGCTCCTATTTTCCTCAGAATTTCGAACATCTTTCTCCATTTAATATTGTCGTACACTTTTGTTCTGGTTATGATGCCACGTCTTAATAACCGTGTATGTAAGATGAGGAAGAACGTAGGGAAAAGAAAATTAACACTAATACCAAGTTGCGATACTACAATGAATAAGCGCGCGGAACATCGTCTCTTTGCTGTTTACCGTTTCGAATTAGTTCAGTGTTGCGCCTGTTGTTGGTAGTATTATACTTCTTGTGTAAAGCGGGTAATATGCAGTATGTACAAGAATCAGGAGGGAACAATAAAATCAATTTTTCATGACTTAGCACAGCCAGAATTGTTACACAAATGTCTACATGGGAAGACGCAGAATCCTAATGAGAGCGTAAACAATTTGATTTGGAAAGTGATTCCTAAAAGGGTGCTTCTAGGCATAAAAACACTGCACTTTGGCATTTATGATGAAATAGCAACCTACAACCAAGGGAACAGTGCGAAGTGTGAAGTTGTGAAGGCATTAGGATTTACAGCTGGGGTGAACACTGTACAAGCACTAAGAAATATTGACAGAGAAAGGATAAGAGGAGCAGAAAGAAGAGAAAGGCATATGAAGTATGATGGAACAACAGGCCAGAAAAGAAGACAGAAGAGGAAGCTTTTGGAGGATGAAGAAGAAGACCCTGATAATCCACCCTATAGTGCAGGAATGTATTGAGAAACTTTGATAGCCATTTCCTGTAAATTAGAATTTTTCGAATGTAAGGAACATTTTCTCAAAATCCATTCAAGCTAGAGAGATGAAATTTTTATACAGCAGTCCTAGTGGTCAAACTTACATTGTAACACAGCCATTTGGCAATATGTTCAGTAGTTTCATTTCAGTTTAATTATAAAGCAATTATTTGTAAAAAAATTTGGGTCATTAATAAAAAAAATAATTGAAAGGAAACTAGAAAAGATACTCCAAAATTCCTCTGTCATAACTGCAATAGTAAACCACTCTATATGCAAAAAAAAAAAAAAATCAAATTTTTCTATTTGGTAGTTTATTCATAAATGTTCCTGAAACTTAGTGTTTTCAACATGGGCAGCATAGGCACGTCCGGCTCCCCTTAAGAGTAGGAAACGTGACAAAGTGTTACATTAGTAACTGAACGACCATCGTATCTTTGTGTAAACCTGTACCTTTACACACGCACGCACACACACACACACACACACACACACACACACACACACACACACACACACAAGTACAGAACTTTGTGGGCCAACCTAGTACACCGATAAAGTTAGATTCAAGGTTCTATGGATTAGTCGGCCTGCTTAGCTGTGTAGTAACGTGCTTGTCTCCCATAAAGTGGACCAGGGTTCGATTCCCGGCCAGCTTCGGCAGTTTCTCCGCTCGCTGGCTGGTTGTTGTGATGTCCTCATCATCATTTCATCCTCATGACCGCCTCGAATGTCGCCCAATGTGGCGTCGACTGAAATGAAACTTGCACTTGGCTGCCGAACCTCGACGGATGGAGTCTCCCAGCCATCAATGCCCCACGCTTGCGGCGGCGCGGTTCCTTCCGTCCCTTCTTACGACGGACCAGCACCTACCTGTGAACATTGTCTCAGCATATCATCAGTAGGGAAGCCGAGCGAAACCTACTGTACTTCGACGTGAACCAGGCTGCAATGAAAGTCACTAATCTACGTTTCGGGAGCAAGTTTTCACACGAAATGAAAGGTTGAAAATTTTGTCCTCAGTTAATATATTCTGACACTTAGCTGAACAAGTATCACAGCCAAGCCCGTGCCAGTCTTAACACAGTCACTCACAATCCCTTTCACTCACGATAGCAAGTTTATGGTGTTGCATTTCGCGTAAACGTAATAGCTACAAAAATACTGCTTGTTTTTTATTGTGAATGCTCGCCAAATATTAAGTCTGTCGGTATGAAATGCAATCACAGTTTTTAGCCACCGACCTGCTCAATACGCCACGGGGAATATATCTCTTTTCTCGTCACAAAATTCACTTAAAAATTCCGAAATTTCTACACGCCCACCGGAATAATTATGCCGTCACTTTACCACACTTTTGATGTATGAAACACTGCTAGATCGGGCAACTTATCATTTCCAACGTAACTACTACTACACACGTCCGAACTGTTTCCTGGCTAGGCTTCGACGCTTATCTAGAATAGTGATGGGGAGCTCGTGAATGAGTCGTTCAAATGAACGCTTCACTCCAGTGAAGTGTGAACGAACCACTCAATTTCAATGAACTGGTACTTCAAACTCTTCACAGATGGCACACTCCACACTTTTTTCTAGTTCACTCAATTCTCTTCCCCTCTCCCTCTCCCACTACATCGGTGCTACGTCACTCATTCTCCTTTCACTTCAGTCCTCCCTCTACTGCCTGTCGACGAATCGCGCGGCATTTCTCTTAGAACAACAGTTGCACTTTGCTTTCCCATCACCTAAATCGGCGAAGAAACCCCAAATGTCACTACTTTTACGCGATCGCGAGTTGATAGCCATTGTATAAGCGTGAATAAACACAAAAACTGCTTTCCGAATAAAATAAAGAGGGATTTTACCTGAAATAGTACCAATGACTACAGGTGACAGTTTACATTTTGAATTTTGAGGATTATTACTTTCAACAAAAATAAAATATACAGGAAAACTTCTGAATAATTACTTGACGTAGGTATATAGACTTTGTGACAGTGGTAAACATACTCATTCCATTTTGTAGTTTTCAGTCCATGAATACAACAAATAAGGTTTCACTTGGCAGATAAAGACTTCTTTGGGCGCTTCGTGAGAAAATGTCGAGCTTCATTAAACGTAATAACTTCTTTATATGTGACAGGCTTCTCTGTTTATCTTTTCTTTGTCCCCTTCGGGCTTCGACCATGCTCTGTTTAAGTTAACTCAGACGCTGTAAGTGTGTAAAACTTTGTGTGCACGTTACTGCATAGTTCGGCCATCTGTTGGTAAACTTATGAAGTATTACGAAGCTTTATTGTACGAGCGAGGCGAAGCGAGCGCAGCCGCGGCTGAGCGGCGAACTGGGCAACTTCGCCAGGCTTCCGTACTAAATGAATGAACTACTTCATTTGAACGCTTCACGGCAAAGAGTGAAATGAATGAAGTAGTTCACGGGAATGAACGAGTTCGACCCATCTCTAACCTAGAATACTCTCAGTCTTCTCTACCAGCAGAGAAAGGCGCGCGAAGAATGTGGCTTTACCATTGGTCAGTTTACTCAACAGCCAATAGCAAAACAACATTCTCCCGCGTCAGTCCGTGCTTTTCATCAACAACCAGTCGCAAAATAGTAAACCTAACGACTGCACTTTTTACCGACGTAATTATCTAATATGCTGAAGTTTTGCTTATGCATAAAGTTATTTACTGTTGTTATTTATACCTGAATTAACTTTCCGTTTGCCATAAACTTACTTTGCAAATGTATTCTACAAAAATCCCCTTTGTCCATATCCATACTTCTTCGAAATGTTCCCACACTAAATCCTACTACATAACTCGTTAAACAATTATCTTCATATTAACCTCAAACCAGACTCACGCATCATTCATACTGCTAAAACACATTTATAACATATTACCTGCACAAAAAGACATAATAACACTCTATGAAAATGCTAGAACACTTTATGAAAAACATTCTATTACTTTAGTGCACTCTAGTGGGCAGAATCGAAACTAAAATCACAGTCCCCCTATCCAATATTGCCCTCTATCGGCTGATACATAAACTACGTGCAGGTCAAGTCTCGCGTCACCATCTGTCACTCTCCAGCTCTGAGAAACATCTCCCACTTAACCGCGTCCAAGGCAGGATCGTTATACGGCGATACGCCTCACGCGCTATTCATTTTTATTAGAAATAGTTATGAACTTGGGACCGCGTCCACCGCGTCCAAGGCAGGATCGTTATACGGCGATACGCCTCACGCGCTATTCATTTTTATTAGAAATAGTTATGAACTTGGGTCAACAGAAGGTGCGCGACTTTGAACGCTAAATGCTACTTTAGTTGCGACCTAACGCGTGACTTTCATGGTAGTATCGACGCCCTGAAAAAGATGCCAGTCTTGATGTGACTGGATCACAGCCAGATACTGATAACGCGCTATTGCGGAAACTATGACTTCCCAGTCACTTGTGACTTGTAATAGCTGCATAATTTCCTGATCATCCCTAAATGCTGCAGCAATCGTGCGCAGACTATAGCATTATACAGGGTATCCCAGCTATCTTGTCCACCCAAAATATCTCTGGAACAATAACAGCTATTGGAAAACGACTTTCACCGGTATCGATGTAGGGCTGGGGCCCATGAATGTACATATTTGGAAACATTCTAAAACGAAAGCATATGTGTTTTTTTAACACAAACTTATGTTTTTTTAAATGGCCCTCCTATATTTTTTCTACAGCAATCCATAGCATGACAAAGCACATACACAATGGTGTTGATTGCATCGCAATATTCCCGTTACATCCCGAGATGTTGAGACGCGAAGTTGACGCTTGAAACACCCGACATGCGCTGCTAGCGCACGTCCTGAGGCTTAGGCGTGAACCCCATGCTGCCCGTAATCGCGATGTGATTGACATGCGTAATCACACTTCCATACTTATCAAGAGGTCCGAGACGAATAATACGGTCTGCTGCGATTACGGGCAGCATGGGGTTCACGCCTGAGCCTCAGGACGTGCGCTAGCAGCACATGTCGGGTGTTTCAAGCGTCAACTTCGCGTCTCAATATCTCGGGATGTAATGGGAATATTGGGATGCAATCAACGCCATTGTGTATGTGCTTTGTCATGCTATGGATTGTTGAAGAAAAAATATAGGAGGGCCATTTAAAAAAACATAAGTTTGTGTTAAAAAAGACATATGCTTTCGTTTTAGAATGTTTCTAAATATGTACATTCATGGGCCCCAGCCCTACATTGATACCGGTGAAAGTCGTTTTCCAATAGCTGTTACTGTTCCAGAGATATTTTGGGTGGAAAAGATAGCTGGGACACGCTGTAGGAGACACGTACAGCACGGAAAGGTCTCAGACGCTACGCATCACAACAGCTGTGCAAGTCGTGTAGCAGTCCCAGCTGCCAACAAGTAGTTGTCGAGAGCAACAGGAGAAGGGAAATCTAGTGACACAAGTGCTTGCAAGTACTCGCTGCAGCTGGTCAATTAACCACCGTGCCGCGGTTCTCGGAATCTGCGTCCGTGGAAGTGGTCGCCAGCTAATGGACGAAATCCTACACCGCCATGCTACACCGCCGACTGCCCACGAGACAGTCGACCAGCGTCCGAGACAGAAAAGGGTCGCGAAACTTCCACTCGTTTCCTGCAACTTTGTTAGTGCAGCGCTGACAAGCGGCTAGCCTGAATAAACACTCTGTGGGTTAGATTAGATTAGTACTTGTTCCATAGATCATGAATACGACACTTCGTAATGATGTGGAACGTGCCAGGTTAATAAAAGCTGTCTGTACAACACATTACATTACACAAAATATTACATGACACTTAATATTATTAATTTTTAATTTTTTTTTGTGGGGGTTGGGGAAATTACCCACTTACTATATCCAAAAATTCATCTAATGAGTAGAAGGAGTTGCCATTAAGTAATTCTTTTCATTTCCTTTTAAATGCTATATGTCTGTCTGTGAGACTTTTGATGCTACGAGGTGCATTCAAGTTCTAAGGTCTCCGATTTTTTTTCTCCGGACTGGAAAGAGATAGAAACATGCGCACTGTTTTAAAATGAGGCCGCGTTCATTGTCAATGCGTCCCAGAGATGGCAGCACCGTACGGCAGATGGAATTTTACCGCCAGCGGCGAGAATGAGAACTGTTTTAAATACTTAAAATGGCGACGTTTTCCTTATTTGAAAGGCGTGCAATCATTCGTTTTCTGAATTTGTGTGGTGTGAAACCAATTGAAATTCATCGACAGTTGAAGGAGACACGTGGTGATGGAGTTACGGATGTGTCGAAAGTGCGTTCGTGGGTGCGACACTTTAACGAAGGTAGAACATCGTGTGACAACAAACCGAAACAACCTCGGGCTCGCACAAGCCGGTCTGACGTCACGATCGAGAAAGTGAAGAGAATTGTTTTGGGGGATCGCCGAATGACTGTTGAACAGATCGCCTCCAGAGTTGGCATTTCTGTGGGTTCTGTGCACACAATCCTGCACGACGACCTGAAAATGCGAAAAGTGTCATCCAGGCGGGTGCCACGAATGCTGACAGACGACCACACGGCTGCCCGTGTGGCACGTTGCCGAGCAATGTTGACGCGCAACGACAGCACGAATGGGACTTTCTTTTCGTCGGTTGTGACAATGGATGAGACGTGGATGCCATTTTTCAATCCAGAAACAAACTGCCAGTCAGCTCGATGGAAGCACACAGATTCACCGCCACCAAAAAAATTTTGGGTGACCGCCAGTGCTGAAAAAATGATGGTGTCCATATTCTGCGACAGCGAGGGCGTAATCCTTACCCATTGCGTTCCCAAGGGCACTACGGTAACAGGTGCATCCTACGAAAATGTTTTGAAGAACAAATTCCTTCCTGCACTGCAACAAAAACGTCCGGGAAGGGCTGCGTGTGTGCTGTTTCACCGAGACAACGCACCCGCACATCGAGCTAACGTTACGCAACAGTTTGTTCGTGATAACAACTTTGAAGTGATTCCTCGTGCTCCCTACTCACCTCACCTGGCTCCTAGTGACTTTTGGCTTTTTCCAACAATGAAAGACACTCTCCGTGGCCGCACATTCACCAGCCGTGCTGCTATTGCCTCAGCGATTTTCCAGTGGTCAAAACAGACTCCTAAAGAAGCCTTCGCCGCTGCCATGGGATCATGGCGTCAGCATTGTGAAAAATGTGTACGTCTGCAGGGCGATTACGTTGAGAAGTAAAGCCAGTTTTATCGATTCTGGGTGAGTACTTCATTAGAAAAAAAAACTCGGAGGCCTTAGAACTTGAATGCACCTCGTATTAGGTAACTGACCAAAGACTTTTGTGGCAGCATAACTTACCCCCTTCTGAGCGAAAGTTAGATTTAACCTTGAGTAGTGAAGATCATCCTTTCTCTTAGTGAAAAAGGATGATCTTCACTACTCAAGGCTGCCCGTTCTGACTAGCGTATTACACTGAAGAGCCAAAGAGACTGTTATACCTGCCTAATATCGTGTAGGGCCCCCGCAAGCAGGCAGAAGTGCCGCAACGCGACGTGGCGTGGACTCGACTAATGTCTGAAGCAATGCTGGAGGGAACTGACACCACGAATTCTGCACGGTTGTCCAAAAATCCGTAAGAGTACAATAGGGTGGAGATCCCTTCTGAATAGCATGTTGCAAGCCATCCCAGATACTCTCAATAATGTTTATTGCGGTGGCCAGCGTAAGTGTTTTAACTCGGAAGAGTGTTCTTTGAGCCACTCTGCAGCAATGCTGCGGCGTCGCATTGTCATGCTGGAGTTGCCCAACTCCATTGGAATGGACAATGGACGCGAATGGATGCGGGTGATCAGGCAGGATGCTTACGTACTTGTCACCTGTCCCAAATCGTATCTAAACGTATCAGGGGCCCCATACCACTCCAACTGCACACGTCCCACACCACTACAGAGCCTCCATCAGCTTGAGCAGTCCCCTGCTGACATGTCAGGCCCATGCATTGATGAGGCTGTCTCCATACCCGTACACGTCCATCTGCTGGATACAATTAGAACAGAGACTCGTCCGACCAGGCAACAAGTTTCCAGTCGTCAACAGTGCAAAGTCGGTGTTGACGGACCCAGGCGAGGCATAAAGCTTTGTCTCGTGCACTCTTGAAGGGTACACGAGTGGGCGTTCGCCTCCGAAAGCCCGTATCGATGATGTTTCGTTGAATGGTTCGCACGCTGACACTTGGTGAGGGCCCAGCATTCAGATCTGCAGCAGTTTGCGGAAGGGTTGCACACCTCTCAGGCTGAACGATTCTCCTAGTCGTCGTTGGTCCCGTTCTTGCAGGATCTTTTTTCTGTCGCAGCGATGTCGGATATCTGACCTTTTACCGGATTCCTGATATTCATGGTACACTAGTGAAATGATACTACCGGAAGATGCCCACTTCATTGCTGCTTCAGAGATGCTGCGTTCCATCGCTCGTGCGCCGACTGTAACACCATCTACATCTACATCTACATCTACATGACTACTCTGCAATTGACATTTAAGTGCTTGGCAGAGGGTTCGTCAAACCACAATCATACTATCTCTCTACCATTCCACGCCCGAACAGCGAGCGGGAAAAACGAACACCTAGACCTTTCTGTTCGAGCTCTGATTTCTCTTATTTTATTTTGATGATGATTCCTACCTATGTAGGTTGGGCTCAACAAAATATTTTCGCATTCCAAAGAGAAAATTGGTGACTGAAATTTCGTAAATAGATCTCGCCGCGACGAAAAACGTCTTTGCTTTAATGACTTCCATCCCGACTCGGGTATCATATCTGCCACACTCTCTCCCCTATTACGTGATAATACAAAACGAGCTGCCCTTTTTTGCACCCTTTCGATGTCCTCCGTCAATCCCACCTGCTAAGGATCCCACACCGCGCAGCAATATTCTAACAGAGGACGAACGAGTGTAGTGTAAGCTGTCTCTTTAGTGGACTAGTTGCATCTTCCAAGTGTCCTGCCAATGAAACGCAACCTTTGGCTCGCCTTCCCCGCAATATTATCTATGTGGTCTTTCCAACTGAAGTTGTTCGTAATTTTAACACCCAGCTACTTAGTTGAATTGACAGCCTTGAGAATTGTACTATTTATCGAGTAATAGAATTCCAACGGATTTCTTTTGGAACTCGTGTGGATCGCCTCACACTTTTCGTTATTTGGAGTCAACTTCCACCTGCCACACCATACAGCAATCTTTTCTAAATCGCTTTGCAACTGATACTGGTCTTCGGATGACTCACTTAAATCTCGATAATCTGCCATTGTAGCAGCAGTGACCGATCTAACAACTGCGCCAGACACTTGTCACTTGCTGATCACAGCGCCGTATTCTGCCTGGTTACATATCCCTGTATTTGAATACACATGCCTATACCAGTTTCTTTGGCCCTTCTACATCTACATCTACATTTATACTCCGCAAGCCACCCTACGGTGTGTGGCGGAGGGCACTTTACGTGCCACTGTCATTACCTCCCTTTCCTGTTCCAGTCGCGTATGGTTCGCGGGAAGAACGGCTGTCTGAAAGCCTCCGAGCGGGCTCTAATCTCTCTAATTTTACATTCGTGATCTCCTCGGAAGGTATAAGTAGGGGGAAACATTATATTCGATACATTATCCAGAAACGCACCCTCTCGAAACCTGGCGAGCAAGCTACACCGCGATGCAGAGCGCCTCTCTTGCAGAGTCTGCCACTTGAGTTTGTTAAACATCTCCGTAACGCTATCACGGTTACCAAATAACCCTGTGACGAAACGCGCCGCTCTTCTTTGGATCTTCTCTATCTCCTCCGTCAACCCGATCTGGTACGGATCCCACACTGATGAGCAATACTCAAGTATAGGTCGAACGAGTGTTTTGTAAGCCACCTCCTTTGTGTTTGTTCCGCCATCATATAATCATACAATAAAGGATCCTTCTTTCTATGTATTCGCAATACATTACATTTGTCTAAATTAAGGGTCAGTTGCCACTCCCTGCACCAAGTGTCTATCCGCTGCAGATTTTCCTACATTTCGCTACAATTTTCTAATGCTGCAACTTCTCTGTATGCAACAGCTTCATCCGCGAAAAGCCGCGTTGAACTTCCGACACTATCTACTAGGTCATTTATATACATTGTGAAAAGCAATGGTCCCATAACACTCCCCTGTGGCCCGCCAGAGGTTACTTTAACGTCTGTAGACGTCTCTCCGTTGATAACAACATGCTGTGTTCTGTTTGCTAAAAACTCTTCAATCCAGCCACACAGCTGGTCTGATATTCCGTAGGCTCTTACTTTGTTTATCAGGCGACAGTGCGGAACTGTATCGAACGCCTTCCGGAAGTCAAGAAAAATAGCATCTACCTGGGAGCCTGTATCTAATATTTTCTGGGTCTCATGAACAAATAAAACGAGTTGGGTCTCACACGATCGCTGTTTCCGGAATCCATGTTGATTCCTACATAGTAGATTCTGAGTTTCCAAAAACGACATTATACTCGAGCAAAAAACATGTTCTAAAATTCTACAACAGATCGACGTCAGAGATATAGGTCTATAGTTTTGCGCATCTGCTCGACGACCCTTCTTGAAGACTGGGACTACCTGTGTTCTTTTCCAATCATTTGGAACCCTCCGTTCCTCTAGAGACTTGCGGTACACGGCTGTTAGAAGGGGGGCAAGTTCTTTCGCGTACTCTGTGTAGAATCGAATTGGTATCCCGTCAGGTCCAGTGGACTTTCGTCTGTTGAGTGATTCCAGTTGCTTTTCTATTCCTTGGACACTTACTTCGATGTCAGCCATTCTTTCGTTTGTGCGAGGATTTAGAGAAGGAACTGCAGTGCGGTCTTCCTCTGTGAAACAGCTTTGGAAAAAGGTGTTTAGTATTTCAGCTTTACGCGTGTCATCCTCTGTTTCAATGCCATCATCATCCCGGAGTGTCTGGATATGCTGTTTCGAGCCACTTACTGATTTAACGTAAGACCAGAACTTCCTAGGATTTTCTGTCAAGTTGGTACGTAGAATTTTACTTTCGAATTCACTGAACGCTTCACTCATAGCCCTCCTTACGCTAACTTTGACATCGTTTAGCTTCTGTGTGTCTGAGAGGTTTTGGCTGCGTTCAAACTTGGAGTGAAGCTCTCTTTGCTTTCGCAGTAGTTTCCTAACTTTGTTGTTGTACCACGGTGGGTTTTTCCCGTCCCTCACAGTTTTACTAGGCACGTACCTGTCTAAAACGCATTTTACGATTGCCTCTAACTTTTTCCATAAACACTAAACATTGTCAGTGTCGGAACAGAAATTTTCGTTTTGATCTGTTAGGTAGTCTGAAATCTGCCTTCTATTACTCTTGCTAAACAGATAAACCTTCCTCCCTTTTTTTATATTCCTATTAACTTCCATATTCAGGGATGCTGCAACGGCCTTATGATCACTGATTCCCTGTTCTGCACTGACAGAGTCGAAAAGTTCGGGTCTGTTTGTTATCAGTAGGTGCGAGATGTTATCTCCACGAGTCGGTTCTCTGTTTAATTGCTCGAGGTAATTTTCGGACAGTGCACTCAGTATAATGTCACTCGATGCTCTGTCCCTACCACCCGTCCTAAACATCTGAGTGTCCCAGTCTATATCTGGTAAATTGAAATCTCCACCTAAGACTACAACATGCTGAGAAAATTTATGTGAAATGTATTCCAAATTTTCTCTCAGTTGTTCTGCCACTAATGCTGCTGAGTCGGGGGGTCGGTAAAAGGAGCCAATTATTAACCTAGCTCGGTTGTTGAGTGTAACCTCCTCCCATAATAATTCACAGGAACTATCCACTTCTACTTCACTACAGGATAAACTACTACTAACAGCGACGTGTGTGTAAATTCCCGGTATCAAATGGATACTGTTAAAATGTCTGCGCAACATATATGAATAATCCACGACACGTACGAAAAGAATCCGTCTGTACTATGGATGTAGTGATATTCGAAATATACAGGGCGCTATACGGACAAACACACGACGTCCCGAGAACACGTGACCAGGCCAGCAATGTACAGGGTTATTACAAATGATTGAAGCGATTTCACAGCTCTACAATAACTTTATTATTTGAGATATTTTCACAATGCTTTGCACACACATACAAAAACTCAAAAAGTTTTTTTAGGCATTCACAAATGTTCGATATGTGCCCCTTTAGTGATTCGGCAGACATCAAGCCGATAATCAAGTTCCTCCCACACTCGGCGCAGCATGTCCCCATCAATGAGTTCGAAAGCATCGTTGATGCGAGCTCGCAGTTGTGGCACGTTTCTTGGTAGAGGAGGTTTAAACACTGAATCTTTCACATAACCACACAGAAATAAATCGCATGGGGTTACGTCGGGAGAGCGTGGAGGCCATGACATGAATTGCTGATCGTAATCTCCACCACGACCGATCCATCGGTTTTCCAATCTCCTGTTTAAGAAATGCCGAACATCATGATGGAAGTGCGCTGGAGCAGCATCCTGTTGAAAGATGAAGTCGGCGCTGTCGGTCTCCAGTTGTGGCATGAGCCAATTTTCCAGCATGTCCAGATACACGTGTCCTGTAACGTTTTTTTCGCAGAAGAAAAAAGGGCCGTAAACTTTAAACCGTGAGATTGCACAAAACACGTTAACTTTTGGTGAATTGCGAATTTGCTGCACGAATGCGTGAGGATTCTCTACCGCCCAGATTCGCACATTGTGTCTGTTCACTTCACCATTAAGAAAAAATGTTGCTTCATCACTGAAAACAAGTTTCGCACTGAACGCATCCTCTTCCGTGAGCTGTTGCAACCGCGCCGAAAATTCAAAGCGTTTGACTTTGTCATCGGGTGTCAGGGCTTGTAGCAATTGTAAACGGTAAGGTTTCTGCTTTAGCCTTTTCCGTAAGATTTTCCAAACCGTCGGCTGTGGTACGTTTAGCTCCCTGCTTGCTTTATTCGTCGACTTCCGCGGGCTACGCGTGAAACTTGCCCGCACGCGTTCAACCGTTTCTTCGCTCACTGGAGGCCGACCCGTTGATTTCCCCTTACAGAGGCATCCAGAAGCTTTAAACTGCGCATACCATCGCCGAATGGAGTTGGCGGTTGGTGGATCTTTGTTAAACTTCGTCCTGAAGTGTCGTTGCACTATTATGACTGACTGATGTGAGTGCATTTCAAGCACGACATACGCTTTCTCGGCTCCTGTCGCCATTTTGTCTCACTGCGCTCTCGAGTGCTCTTGCGGCAGAAACCTGAAGTGCGGCTTCAGCCGAATAAAACTTTATGAGTTTTTCTACGTATCTGTAGTGTGTCGTCACCATGTGTCAATGAATGGAGCTACAGTGAATTTATGAAATCGCTTCAATCATTTGTAATAGGCCTGTACTGCCATCAGCAATAATACTTTGCAAGAGAATGTTAGGTGATGCAGCTGCTAAGGTAATAATAACTGTCCCGCTCTCAGATAATACTGTTCAAAGACGAATTAGTGATATGGCAGTCCACATCGAAGAAACATTGCTGGCTAGACTTTGCATGAGTGACATGTATGCTCTACAATTGGATGAAAGCACAGACATATCAAAAAAAGCTATAATGTTGGTTTTCGCACGATTCTTATGGGTGGACCAAGTGTTCGAAGATTCTCTTTTTTCATGCGAACTACTGCATACAACAGCAGACGATATTTCTACTGCATTAAATAATTATCTCAATGAACACGATGTCACGTGGAAAAAGTGTGTAGGCTTGTCGACGGATGGAACAAAGTCAATTGTGTCCATCGTGAAGCCTTAGTAGCCAAAAGATTGCCTGAACTTTTGCAAAAGATACTCAACGAAGTAGTTCAAATCATCAACTACATTAAAACTCGACATCTACAATCCAGATTATTTTCTCTGTTGTGTAAAGAGATTGGCAGTGAGCATGAGTAACTTCTTATTCACACGGAAGTAATATGGCTTTCTCAAGGTAGGATCTTGTCAAGATTTTTTGAACTTAGAGACGATGTTCGCGTCTTTCTTCTTGACACAAAGAACGCGGATTTTCTCCACTAACTTCTCTTGACTTTGCTCAGTTGCGTACTTAGCTGATGTGTTTGAACACTTGAATGTGTTAAACTCGAGTTTACAAGGAAAAAATGTGGACATGTTCAAAGTTGAGGATAAGATTAATTTAATGGTCAAAAAGTGCCACATATGGGCATCAGGGATAGAAAACGAATCACTGACTAACTTTCCTACTTTAAAACAATTCTTGGAGTCATCAGAGGAGAGTTTGCCTGACCAGATCAAGATCAATGTTCAAATGGCTCCGAACACTATGGGACTTGACTTCTGAGGTCATCAGTCCCCTAGAACTTAGAACTACTTAAACCTAATTAACCTAAGGACATCACACACATCCATTCCCGAGGCAGCATTCAAACCTGCGACCGTAGCGGTCACGCAGTTCCAGACTGAAGCGCCTAGAACCGCTCGGCCACACCAGCCAGCCTAAGATCAATGTAGCCGAGCATCTATGCAGCCTGGCCACCACTTTTAGAGAGTATTTCCCTGAACCTGACCCTGACGACAGATGGATTCGAAATCCCTTCAGCTGTGAAGAAATAGACAAAATCCAAGGCCTCACTGAAGAGGGGCAAGATCAACTTGTGGATCTGTCCAGCTGTGGTACAATGATAAACATTACAGACTTCTGGGCATCAGCATGCAAGGACTACAAGAAGCTTGGATATAAGGCAATGAAAAAGATCCTTCCATTGGCAAACACATATCGATGTGAGCAAGCATATTCTTCCATGTGTTTCATGAAAAACAAATATAGGAATCGGCTCGACATGTGTTCGGATTTCAGAGTGAAAGTTTCAAGTTTGGAAACTAATATTTCAGAAATAATGGACTCAAAGGTCAGATTGAACTCATCTCATTAAGAACTGAAAATTAAAACTAACTGTATACTGATAGAGTACTCTGGTTGTAACTGTATTTTTTTTTTTTTCAAATAAATAATACCTTGCATGAAATTAGTGTTTTCTTATTTTTCACACATGTCTACTCAAAGCAATCTCTAGTACACTTAATAGACGAATACACTCAGTTTTTATTTTTTCCTGTCACTTTCAGTTCACACTCAATTTTTATTTTTTAAAGGAGTTTGTTATACTAAACACCCAGATTTGAAGCCAAAGATTTTGAGCAATAATTAAAAATTTAACAATAACAATGATGGCCAACTTGAAAAAGTTTTAAGTTCAATATTTTTTCAATAATGAATATGTCAATGTTTTTTCTAAGTACCAAAAATAGAAGACTTATAAAAAGACTTAATATGGGTTTTTTAGGTACTTGATACTGTGATATGACAAGGTACCAATCGTGCTCGATGAAGGGGTCCTTGAGAATATTTTGTTGGGAACCCCTGGTCTAGAGTATAAGAACTCTTTTGAAAGCAGTGGGATGTCATCTTTTTCCAGTTTGTGTCAACAACCTGCAATCACACCCTGTCTCACGTAAAACAGCTGTGTCCTAAGAGCACATTATTAGTAGAAGCAACAGATAAGTAAGATATCCAACGTGCAATAAACTCTGTTTCAAGTCACCTCAGTAAATGGTCAGCCATAACTTGCCTCATAGTTAACAACAGGGGGAACAAGTGTCAATAAATTTTCATAACTCTTGAAATAACATTTTCCTTTATCCTAATGTCACCATCAACAGTAACCATTTGTAAGTAAAGAGACAACAAAATTGCTAGGTATCTGGTTATCTCTTAAGTGTCCTAATGTGATGCATTAATGAGCAGTCACTAATGAGTACTTGCTGCACATATTTTAATCCGCATCTTAAATATCGCCTCGTATTCTGGGGAAATTTCCCAACAACTTTACAGACTTTCAGAATCCAAAAGAGAGCAAGACCTATCACAGGGAGTGGACTGAGATAGTCATGTAAGCGTTTTGTTTAATATACTGAAGGTGTTACCATTACAATCCATGTACAGTATGTTGTGGACATAGTAATATGTACTTCAAAATGTAATCTGAAATTGTAGTAATGTAAGAAAAAATGCGAAATGCATAATCACAACATTACATAAAAAGGAACTTCCACTGAATTGCAGGTAATATAAGTTCGTGCCAGAAATGTCTTTATTATTTCAAAACAAACTGTTTAACAAATCACTGTATGCTGTAAAACACAAAGTATATTAAATATACTTGCATCCAGAAGATCCACTGTTTCTGTTTAGCAAGTGAAAACATGACCTTCAGTCTATGTAATTTGTAATATTTGGGCCTACATACAAGCAAGTTAATTTTTCACTTAAAACATTAGATATGCTATTAACCACCTCATACTCTGTACTGCATAATATGATCAACAGGCTAATCCAATAAATCTCTCATATGGTACATGTGCTAATAACAAACTGCTGGATTTTCACGTTGAAGAAGAAAACCATGTGTTCTATAGGTGTGTCAAGAGAACTTCACTCCGTCTATGACCTAAAGGAGATAATTCACTCTTCTGCTTTGGTTTCATGGACCAGAACTGGTTATTAGTCATCTCAGCAACCAGTCACATTGGCGACTATCTCGACAATGACATTAGGGCATTTAGACCAGGAACAGTGGCTAACGTGTGTAGTTTAATCCCTGTGCAGCTGCCAAAACTGCAACTTGTACTTAAATGCGAAAATTTCCAATACAGAATGGCATGTCCTTTCTATCTGCTTGCTACTGAAGCTGTAAATCTCTACTATAAGACATGTTACAGTGCATGATTACAATTGTAAGGAAAAAAATGCTGGGCTATCAGCTGAACAGTGTGACTACTGGCACTTGAAACATGCTTTTCAAATACTGATAATGCAATACATCCCAGCAGGACCTAGGAGAGCTAAGATGACTGTCAAAGAAGTTTTGAATTCCTTAAGTTCTCCTTCTTGTGGTGTCCAAGTAACACATTTTCACTTATGGGATATGGATAAGAATTCAGTACACTTATTATAGCACACATATGATTCGTTACCTTTCCAAGGGAATATGAAAAATCACTTTTGTAGCCAAAATATTTAATTAATAAAATACATTTCACATATAGTTCGAAATCATGAAACAAAAATATACATATTTATCTCTCATATGTTTCTCTATTCACAGTTATGTACAAGTTCCAGTACAATGATAAAACTTGTAGCACCTATATTTGAGAATACTTGAAACAGCTGGCTTTTGCCTGCTGCTCTTATACCAAACTAAAAATTCTATTGCAATTATAGAGTGAACTATTTAACTAAGAAACAAAACAAAAAATATACAATAACATTAAAATTAGCTTTTAGAACTATGCTGGCAGTCGAACCTAAACTACTCTGTTTTGATTCAAGACTGCCTCATACTTATTATATAATAATGGCAAGTTATATTATGAAGTAATTTAAGTAAATTTTCTTTGTATCAGTAAATTTATGTTAAAGCATAGATAATGACATCATTTTTATTTACATGTCTCTAGTTGACAGCTGCTTATTATGAGGAATGATGTATGTAGAAGTAAATCGTCAAATGAGAATAAGTTGCGGTAGATCACGATATGTTGTATGAAAATAAGTGGAAGCAAATGGTTAATATTATCATAATTTTTAGCAATTATTAAAACAAAATGATTGAAAGTGGCTTTTCTAATGAAATCATATGTGGAATGTGATCAATGGTAAATTGTTATAAATTAAAGACCTACAATATCAAAACAGTAGATAGGAATAACACTAATAACATATGTTTTTAATGAAACATTATTTTAACTTCACAGATTAACAATAATTGAATTTAATAAATCAAACACAAACATAGTATGTCAAAGCTGACATGAAATAATTAACTAACAATACCATCATTTTCAGTATTTCACTGTTCATTCATTCGCACTGAAAAAATGGGTGTCATATAACATTCAGTGTCAGTCTCACTCTCAGTCGCACGAATATCTGATGAATGTCTGAGGTTCCTGTCCATTCAACAACTGCAGCAAATTCACATTATTCAATATTATCTGATCTGTTGTGATAAATTTTCAGTTTATACTTACTGAGACAATTAACTTTCATAAGGCCTGGAGCATGTTTGATTTCATTGTTTTTCTTGGTCTTTTGTGTATTCTTTTTTTCAATATAATACTCCTACCTAAATAAACAAAGTTTAAATAATCTCTACTAGTACAAATATTTCATTACACAAAATCTCAGAGCACGTGATTCACATGGAATGCAGTATCTTTTATAAGTGTCATATGTGTAGAGTATTCAAGATTGGAACAGTACATCAAAATACACAAAAACAAATAAATATTTTAACAGTTCCATTTCAAACACTTAAACTACTTTTATTTGAAAATGAGCAAATGATCATTGAACTATTGAATTAAAAATGGATGAAACTATTAAGTGGATGGAAAATGATGAAGAGAACAAGTAAATATTCAATACCAGTGTGACTGTAATAAAATGTGACAGATATTTTGTAATAATGTGAAATCACTGCTTCCTACGATAAACAAAAGAATAAATATGGCACAAACTAACACTCATCGTACCTTGACTGTAAACACTGCAATGCCAAATAAACTCTTGTAACAGTAAAGACTTTTTGTAATTGGTATATCTTCTTATAAAAAATAAAGAGTTTAGGAACTCTGCTAGTTAATTTGTTTGTTTACAGAAAAATATAATAAGTGATGACATATAAAGATTTGGAAGGCACTTGTATGACATGCAACAACTTACAAAAATATTGCTTATCTTACACAGTGCTAAGTTACATAAATACTTATTCAAAATAAGAATTTTATTGGTAGTTATTCTTCTTTCCATTGATATGACTATTTTGTGATACTCTAAATAAAGTACAAGAAGAAAGTAGTATGTGAGGAAGTATGAGTGCAGGAGGCAGCAAATATTAAGGTTCTAACAAAGAGTAATCATTATGAGTCTTTGAGATGGATACGAGCAATTGTAGATAACAAATCTCTTTGTTTGGAGAAAATTTTTTATTTCATTAATGAAAGTTACTTTTTTGTACTCACTTTGATATTAAGTGTGTGCAGGGGGGGGAGCAAGTGTACAGGAGAGTACTTTGATTTGTAATTTTTCTAACTTTTGCAGCAGCAGGAAACAGTTGAGTCATTATTCTTATGTTTTTATAATGTGTATGTTTAGTATAAAATTAAGTCATGGCAGAATAGATAAAGTGTGTGTGTGTGTGTGTGTGTGTGTGTGTGTGTGTGTGTGTGTGTGTGTGTGTGTGTGTGCACATGCAGGTGTACATTTTTGTGAAAGAAAGAGGAGGGAAAGAGAGGAGAAATGGAAAGAAGAGTGTATCATTATCTAGGAAATTTAATAAGTAAAAACTAGAGACCTGATGCTCATTGCAAATTAACATATTTCCCATAGATGCTACCAAGGTGTACTTTCGCGATGTGCCTTGCCCCCTTTATGTAGCCTATGTGACTCCATGAGCTTGAAGGAAAGTTGGCATACTGATGGCGAAGTCATCGGCCACATGTGGGCAGGTTGACCATGAAGAAGACATTGAGTTCAATGAGGGTGGCCAGCACGAGGAACATGGCGTACATGAGCAGGCAGGCCCGACCCACCCGCTTGTCCAGTCGAAATCTGAAATAAAAGTAGAAAATGTGGAAAGAGTAAATAATGAGGAGCACTCTCACTAATGTGTTTTACAGCGTGTAATATCGCAGACCGAGAAACACTTTCATGAACTGGTCAATGCCGGGACTGATGAATATCTCGATATAAAGTTTGTGGATAGAACTTATGTTTCATAAGTCACTGAAAAACACTTTCACACTTAATTTCACTGGAATATGAGAGCCATCACACTTAAAAATGTTTTTGACTGGATTTCCAACTCATAATTTTACATAAAATCTACCTTTACAGAAAAATCTAGAGTATTGTTTTGACTGTAGTGCTTGAAATCAACCTCCTATGATTTTGTTACAAAAAAAACAGTTGCATAATGTCAGTAATCAAAGTAAGATTGTATAAATATATTAGCAGGAAAAACTATTATTTAGTTAAAAAAGCTACGAAATTTATTATTCCATTGTTTGATAAGGTCACTAAATTTCGTAACAGCTTGATTTGTACAAAACTTGCCAATACTTTCTGTAAGTCAAAGTTAGTACTCAAATGTTTGTAGATACGTTTATTCAGTTGTGTCAATAATATTTTACAGAATTATAACTGCCATTCTATATATATATATATATATATATATATATATATATATATATATATAACCTTTCTGGTTGAAATAAAAAGCCCTACTTATATTGGTTTTGGATTGTTCGCCCATAATGTCATGAAAAAGTTCAGAAAAAATTGGAAATTATGTTCAAAGTTTGTTGGTAGTCACCATATGCCCTCATCATCAAGCCCTGTTTATGACATCATATCTGCTGATCTGTGCATAATATTATGATTTGATGATGTATGGGTGCATGAACCCACATATATCAGATTTTCTTAACCTGACTCTCATGTGTAATGTTATCTAGTCTCAATTATTTTAATTCAAAATATTACATATGGATGTTCAATATGGAATGAAGACTAAAGAAAATGTGATGTATATTTATTTTAATTACTGTGCACTAGGAACTAACTCCAAATTCTTTAAGGAGTCTTCCATATATAAAATAGCTTTATAAATCAATTAATGTGTGAAATATTTGACATTAAGCCTATAAAACTTTTATGGTTGAAGATACAAGACCCTACTTATGTTGGTTTCGTTCGGTTTGGATTATTCGCACATAATATACTGAAAAAGTTTAGAAAAGATTTGAAATTATGTTCAAAGTTTGTTGGAAGTCGTCAAATGCTCTCATTTTCAAATACTGAAGAGAAAAGTGTGACTCACTTGAACTCTGTTTTAAGAAAAACTGATTTTTCACGCATTTCCGTGTTTATGGCATCACACATCATACGAATATTTAATTTCACAGGCACAATCAGTGATATATGTGGACACCATCTGAAAAATGTGTTGCGAATGCAGGTAGTAGTGAAAAGTACTAAATTAACATGTGAGATAATGTGGATGAAGTCAGAAGTATGATCTGAGTATAAGAAGAAAGAAAATGCTATGAAGTGCTGTTATATTTCATGACAGGAATGCAAAAAAATGGTTCAAATCGCTCTGAGCACTATGGGACTTAACATCTGTGGTCATCAGTCCCCTAGAACTTAGAACTACTTAAACCTAACTAACCTAAGGACATCACACACATCCATGCCCGAGGCAGGATTCGAACCTGCGACCGTAGCAGTCACGCGGTTCCGGACTGAGCGCCTAGAACCGCTAGACCACCGCGGCCGGCAGGAATATGCATTTCACCTCATTCAAGTGCAAAACTAAATCATGTATGAAGACAAGTTACAGCTGATTATGGACCCACAGGGTCCGAAATGATCATTTATTTAATGGAACACGAAAATTGGTGGCTGAAGGCGTTTTTTAATTCATACTCCCAGTGTATGGAATACAGTCACGTTAGCAGCTGCAAAATACGGATAAAATTAAATTAATATGTCATACCTAATGCTTGAGTCTTACTGCACGAATAACGGAAATGTAGTAAGCAATATACCTTTTTCCTTTCATTTTTTGTGTTGGGGGGTAAGCGAGAAGCAGTTTCGTAAAGGTTTCACATTATGTGTAAAGCTTGTTGGAAGACACTAAGTCGTCTGGTTCTCAAATACTGCATGAATATATTCTGGGTAATTTGCAACAGGACAAATATACAATTTGCCTCAAGACAAATATGCAATTTCTAACATTAATACTTATCTTGTGTTTCATGTTCGACATAAGATTATTCCTCTTAATGAGTAGATTATGACACCACTTTAATTTTTTAATTTCGATCAATAATTGTGTGAAATATATGAAGTACTGAAAATCCACTTTTTGTTACCCCTGGAAGGCGTTAAATAGGCAACCTGCAACTGAAGTTCTGTGAGATGAGCCGAATTACCTGTTTAGTAATATAGGTTCCTGACAACCTACATGCTTCAGGAACCTAGAGTTAAATTAATCTGTAGTGAAGCGAGAATTGTTAATATTCCCCCGACCACGACAAAGGACATAAAGATAAGTGACATTCTACTATAAATGAAACCAGTACTTTGTAGGAATGCTTTGTGAATTAATTAGGAGTCACCTGCATGATTGGTTCACTGGATGAAAACTACACAGAATCAATTTGTGGGGAAGGCAGCTTCTGTGAATAATTTGGAAAAAAGTAGATTCTTGTTAACGACGGTTTTTGACAGCACACTTAATTTTCACTGCGCGTCCACCAGATCTGACATTTGAAAATTCATGTGTCACACCTAGTGGACACATGGGGAAATTTAACTGTGGAGATGATGTTAGTTTAAGTAGTAATTAGTAAAGTGCAACATTCTTGTACATAGATAAGGAAAACTCCTGCCTCATTATGAATACGGACTAGGTAAACATGGTTAAGACAAGAACAAGCGTCCTCTTAATAGGAACAATTATGGATAGAGGCACTGCCAAGTGAGGTGTCATCTGAAAATGACGCAATAGGCAAAAACTGGGATCGTGAATAAACGACAGCGTGTGTTGAAAAGTAATGCCTCCAAACTTTTATGCGCAAACCCTTAAAGCATTCTAAATAAAACGAACATTATTCTACATCTACATCTACATACACACTCCGCAATCCACCATACAGTGCGTGGCGGAGCGTACCTCGTACCACAACTAGCATCTTCTCTCCCTGTTCCACTCCCAAACAGAACGAGCGAAAAATGACTGCCTATATGCCTCTGTACGAGCTCTAATCTCTCTTATCTTATCTTTGTGGTCTTTCCGCGAAATGTAAGTTGGCGGCAGTAAAATTGTACTGCAGTCAGCCTCAAATGCTGGTTCTCTAAATTTTCTCAGTAGCGATTCACGAAAAGAACGCCTCCTTTTCTCTACAGACTCCCACCCAAGTACCTGAAGCATTTCCGTAACACTCACGTGGTGATTACACCTACAAATCTAGCCGCCCGCCTCTGAATTGCTTCTATGTCCTCCTTCAATCCGACCTGATAGAGATCCCAAACGCTCGAGCAGTACTCAAGAATAGGTCGTATTAGTGTTCTATAAGCGGTCTCCTTTACAGATGAACCTCATCTTTCCAAAATTCTACCAATGAACCGAAGACGACTATCCGCCTTCCCCACAACTGCCATTACATGCTTATCCCACTTCATATTGCTCTGCAGTGTTACGCCCAAATATTTAATCGACGTGACTGGGTCAAACGCTACACTACTAATGGAGTATTCAAACATTATGGGATTCTGTTTCCTACTCATCTGCATTAATTTACATATATCTATATTCAGAGTTAGCTGCCATTCTTTACACCAATCACAAATCCTGTCCAAGTCATCTCGTATCCTCCTACAGTCACTCAACGACGACACCTTCCCGTACACCACAGCATCATCAGCAAACAGCCGCACATTGCTATCCACCCTATCCAAAAGATCATTTATGTAGACAGAAAACAAGAGCGGACCTACCACACTTCCCTGGGGCACTCCAGACGATACTCTTACCTCCGATGAACACTCACCATCGAGGACAACGTACTGGGTTCTATTACTTAAGAAGTCTTTGAGCCACTCACAGACTTGGGAACCAATCCCATATGCTCGTTCCTTAGTTAGGAGTCTGCAGTGGGGCACCGAGTCAAACGCTTTCCGGAAGTCAAGGAATATGGCATCCTGATTCGCAGGAGCGACACTTTCTAAAGCCGTGCTGATGCATGGACAGCAACTTCTCTGTCTCAAGGAAATTCATTATATTCGAACTGAGAATATGTTCGAGAATCCTGCAACAAACCGATGTTAAGGATATTGGTCTGTAATTTTGAGGATCCATCCTTCTACCCTTCTTATATACAGGCGTCACCTGCGCTTTTTTCCAGTCGCTCGGGACTTTACATTGGGCAAGAGATTCGCGATAAACATACATTATTTTTCATGTCTACATATCGTCCGCCCCAATAGTTGAATGGTCAGCATGGCGGACTGCCGTCCTAAGGGGCCTGGGTTCGATCGCCAGCTGGGTCGGGGATTTTTCTCAGCTCAGGGACTGGTCGTTGTGTCGTCTTCAGCCGGCCGTGGTGGTCGAGCGGTTCTAGGCGCTACAGTCTGGAAGCGCGCGACCGCTCGGTCGCAGGTTCGAATCCTGCCTCGGGCATGGATGTGTGTGATGTCCTTAGGTTAGTTAGGTTTAAGTAGTTCTAAGTTCTGGGGGACTGATGACCTCAGAAATTAAGTCCCATAGTGTTCATTGCCATTTGAACCGTTTTTCTGTTATCTTCCCGGCGCGCAGGTCGCCCAATGTGGCGTCGAGTGTAATAAGACCGGCCCCGTAAGGGGTCTCCCGGCCAATGACGCCAAACGCTCATTTCCATGTCTGCATATTTATTTCCCAACTTAGTCGCCTCGGCAACGAACACATTTCTGCCTGTGGGATACCAGTTTGTTGATACCGTCACTGTAGAATGTTTTACTTTGTTGACAGAGCCACTACCTCACCTCTGCTTGCATCGCATGACCACTATCAAACTGAAGAATTCGAAGGTGTTCTTTAACTTCTGGGAACAGATGTAAATCTGATGCGCCCAAGTGGGGAGTGCATGGAGGACGATGGATGTCAGTGAACCCAAGGCGTCGGTTGTTGCAAATGCCGCAGCGCTTGTGTGAGGCGTGGTATTGTCATGCTGAAAGAGAGGATACTCCACATGCAGACTGACTGTTCGAATGCGTGCTCTCACTATTCTGAGGGTCTCACAGTAGCTTGCAGACTTTGTGATGGTCCTTTAGGTTCAAAAATGGCTCTGAGCACTATGGGACTTAACTTCTGAGGTAATCAGTCCCCTAGAACTTAGAACTACTTAAACCTATCTAACCTAAGGACATCACATACATCCATGCCCGAGGCAGGATTCGAACCTGCGACCGTAGCGGTCGTGCGGCTCCAGACTGTAGTGTGTAGAACCGCTCGGCCACTCTGGGTTCCTTTTGGTACTGATTATAAACACACCATGCCATGAACATCCCAGAACACTGTGAACTTGACTTTGCCTGCTGATAGCACGGTCTTGAACTTTTGTGTCGCCGGTGAGCGCTGTCACACGAGTGACATACGTGATCGTTCTCCTCCGGGCCCTGCTTTCTTAATTTCGAACAGAAACAACACCCATGTAGTGCATTACTGATGTCGACAAAATCATTACCGTACACCCAGCTTTCATTCTTCTGTGGATTTCAAATGGAGGCACGTTCTTCTGTGGCTAGAAACTCGACTGTAGCCCATTATTTCTCACACACCGACATAGGTACGTTACGCACTGCTGTGTCACATGCTACAATTCTGCGCCCTCTAGCGGCAAAAGGTTACAAGTTGCGTAAGCAAAGGGGCAAAGCCAATCAAGTAATATGCATGACTCCGTAATACCTCAACAGGTATCGTGAACAGAGTAAACGACTCGGAGGCATTACTTTTCAGTATGGCCTCGTATGTTTAGAAGCAGTCCATGCAGAAAATGTTGCTAATTTTATAGTTTAGTACGGAAATAAAAAGAAAAAAGCAGACAAAATAGTTCATGGGTGAACTGTCCATAAGGCACAATATCCTAGCAAGCAGCCGTCTTGCCATCTTCAGACTGATGAGTAGACTGCCCAGTAGCTGTGTAGAGCTTTCATCACCTCCCAACTCCCTCTGTTAAATTCACAGACCACGCCCAGGAGCAGGTGTGTGGCAAGCATCTGCCCCGCTCCCCCTCGCCACCCCTCTCTCTCCCTCTCATCGCTCTGTCTGCAGTTCACCTCCACACTCACCAGCTGGCGACGTCTCCATTGTTCTTCCACCTGGTCCCAGTCAATGTCGTCCTGAATGGGGAGACTTCAACAGAAACAAGCGTAACTTCAGGTGTGCCCCAGGGCAGTGAAACAGGTCCGCTGCTTTTTACGATTTACATACATCTACAGCTACAAGGATACTCTGCAAATCACATTTAAGTGCCTGGCAGAGGGTTCATCGAACCACCTTCACAATTCTCTATTATTCCAATCTAGTATAGCGCGCTGAAAGAACGAACACCTAAATCTTTCCGTACGAGCTATGGTTTCCCCTATTTTATCGTGGTGATCGTTGCTCCCTATGTAGGTCGGTCTCAACAAAATATTTTCGCATTCGGAGGAGAAAGTTGGTGATTGGAATTTCGTGAGAAGATTCCGTCGCAACGAAAAACGCCTTTCTTTTAATGATGTCCAGCCAAAATCCTGTACCATTTCTGCCACTCTCTCTCCCATATTTCGCGATAATACAAAACGTGCCGTCTTTCTTTGAACTTTTTCGATGTGCTCCGTCAGTCCTGTCTGGTAAGGATCCCACACCGCACAGCAGTATTCTAAAAGAGGGCGGACAAGCGTAGTGTAGGCAGTCTCCTTAGCAGGTCTGTTACATTTTCTAAGTATCCTGCCAATAAAACTCAGTCTTTGGTTAGCCTTCCCCACGACATTTACTACGTGTTTCTTCCAATTTAAGTTGTTCGTAATTGTAATACCTAGGTATTTAGATGAATTTACGGCTTTTAGATTAGACTGATTTATGATGTAAACGAAGTTTAACGAGTTCCTTTTAGCATTCAAGTGGATCACCTCACACTTTTCGTTATTTAGGGTCAACTGCCAATTTTCGCACCATTCAGACATCTTTTGTAAATCGTTTTGCAATTTTTTTTATCTTCTGATGACTTTATTAGTCGATAACCGACAGCGTCATCAACAAACAACGTAAGACAGCTGCTCAGATTGTCTCCAAAATCGTGTATATAAATAAGGAACAGCAAAGGGCCTATAACACTACCTTGGGGAACGCCAGAAATCAGTTCGATATTACTCAATCACTTTCCGTCAATTACTACATAAACGATCTGGTTGATGGTATTGACAGCGGCATTAGACTGTTTGCCGATGATGCTGTAGTCTACAGGAAAGTAGTGTCACACAAAAGTTGTGAACAAAGAAATGAGAATTTCCGGAAAATAAATGCGTGGTGTAATGACTGGCAGTTATCTCTCAGTATTAGTAATTGTAACCTACTGTGTATAAGAAAGCGAATATCCCCGTTAATGTGCGACTACAAAACAAATGCCCAGTCTTTGGAAGCGGTAACATCCGTCAAGTATCTGGGTGTGACTATTCGAAATGATCTCAAATGGAACGATCAGATTACACAAGTAATGGATAAGGCGAATTCTAGATTGCGGTTTATTGGTAGAATCCTGAAGCGACGCAGTCCTTCAGCAAAAGAAATTGCTTACAATACTTTAGTTCGTCCAGTCTTAGACTATTGTTCGTCTGTATGGGAGCCTTGCCAGTTGGGAGTGATTCAAGTGATTGAGAAGGTCCAGAGAAGAGTGGCAAGATTCGTGACTGGTACATGTAGCCATTGCGAGAGCATTACAAATCTCATAGAAAGTTTGAAGTCGGACACACTTGCAGACAGACGACGCGCTAAGTGCGGAGAATGTAGAGCATATATTATTGCCACCACCTTTCATATTGCGCAATGATCACCATTCAAAGATGAGAGGAATTAGAGCTCGTACTGAGGCGTTCAGACAGTGGAACAGAGGAGGGAAAATATGGCGCGAATAGTGCCCTCCGCCACACACCGCCTGCTGGCTAGTGGAGTGTATATGAGGATGTAGATATAGAATTCACTGTGCAAAATATCCTTCCTCTTCTTAATCAGACTACATGCAGGTTCACAGGCCCTACAAAGGATGTAGCCACGATAGTAATCGATCAGTTGTTGCCTTAGTCGACTGTTGGTATAACTAGAACGGTGATGCAATGAAGGCTTTCACGACCGAATGTTTTAGCTGCTGAGAATTTTCTGGGCTGTATGGCCGTGGTCCATGGAACTCTTCAATCCCTGACTTTTTGTCCAAGGCTACATTGGACATCTTCAGAGGTGCTCACCACAACCAGGAACACCTCCGAAGATGTCCAACGTAGCCTTGGACAAAAAGTCAGGGATTGAAGAGTTCCATGGGCCACGGCCATACAACCCGGAAAAATTCTCAGCAACTAGAATGGTGGAAGGGGTGAAAATGACCGCTGTCATATGTTTTTCGTTCACTGTCATACCCGATTAATTTACTTTGTTAATGAAATTATATGACTTTTTCCAATTTTTTCTTCTCTCTCTGAAGAGGTTTTAGTATTTCCAAAATCTTTTAATTTTCTTCCCCACTTCTTTCACTATACTTCATTTTGATTTTATCCATACTGGATGAGAGGTCCTGGTTGTGAATGTCACACGTGTGGTGTGTGGTATCAATGAAGACACACGGGCAGTTTACGATGATAGAGGAGAGAGCCATGTGGTTAGATGTTGAACACCATAGGCGACACCATTTTAGAGTTTTTTATATTTTGACGACTATGTGGAGATGTACCTTGGAAGACACGGCTGCAACAAGGGAAGTAGCCACGATGTTTTAATTTTATTATCAATTTAATTGTGCTTGGTGCATGTTCCATTTTACCGAGTTTTAACAGGTTCTTTTACTTTTTACTTTTTATTATTCTGATGATGGAAGCTTGACTTCCGAAACGCGTCAATCTTAGTGTTTTACACTATAAACAAGTGGTTGAGCCGATATATTTTTTAACATATACTGTAATTTCTCTTCTGAGTATAAGTAAATTATCCAACAATAGTGTGTCAACAGTGAGCAGTAAAGCAGAGCAATTGCTCCTCATTGTTGCAACTTGGCACGCGTACTTTCCAGTCTGCCACAGCTTATGTTGTGTCATTCAGGCAGTCTTTGTGCGTGAAACACGTTTCCGAACATCTGTCGCCAGTGTGGAATTTCTGATGAAGAAGTGTTACATGTCTTTGAGTATTCCGAAGTTGAATTGGAAATTGACTTCGCTGATGAAGATGATGATTATGTACCTGACACAAGTGAAGATGAAGACATTGTGAATGAGGAGCGATAAGTGGAAGAGGATTCAGATGCTGATATACATCAGTCATCACCTCTTTCACCACAGCAGGTACAGATGGAAGCATCTAAAAAGATGATTGTAGGTAATGGAACCGTACGGAAGATTGGAAATTATTCTTCTGGAAGGCGGTCAGGTGTGAATGTTCCGAAGAAGGGAGGTCCCACTGCTTATGGTTGCCAATGAGTAGACTGCTGTGTCATCAGTGCCTACCGTCTTATTTTTGATGAAGCAATGCTACGTCTCCTGAAGAAATACACAGAATCAAATGCTCGAAAAGTACTAAAAACAATGACTGGACTGTGTCACGGGAGGAACTGGAGAAACTGGTAGCCATCATGTGTGTTCGGGGTGTTTGTGCACAAAAGGTATGTCTGTCGGTGATCTCTGGTCGCTTTATTGGGGGCCTACTTTATTAAGGACATTATTCCATGGGACCGGTTTCAGGAGCTTCTCAGATTTCTACGTTTTGATGAAAAATCAACCTGTGGTGAATGCCTGGCAGCCAACAAATTCGCTCTTGTATTTGAAATTTAGGGAAAGTTGATTGAAAACAGTATTCGTGCTTACTGCCCTGGATAAAATATCACCATTGACGAGCAACTGTTACTGAGCAAAGAAAGATGCAGGTTTACTCAGTTTGTGTCCAACAAACCAGACAAATATGGTCTCAAATTCTGGTTGGCTGTTGATGTAACGTTAAAGCATACATGCAATGCTTTCCCATACCTCGGAAAAGAGAACAGGCATAGAGAGAAACAACCACTTGCAGAATACGTCGTTCAGCATCTCACAGAGCCATTTATAAATCAAGGAAGAAATATGACCACAGACAACTTCTTTGCATCTCTTCAACTTGCTAAAAAACTCAAAGAAAAGAAAACTTCATTAGTTGGTTTGACGAACAAGGTCCGCTGTGAAACTCGTGATGAAGTAAGGAAGCTGAATGCTGAAATACACTCCACACCAATACTGCACAATAGTGGTAACACAGACTGTACCAAGGAAAAAAGAATAAAAATGTCATTCTTCTGAGTGCGCTGCATGCTGAAGAAGCAATAAGCGAGGAAGGAAAGAAAAAACCTGAAACTGTAACATTCTACAATACAAGAAAGTACAGGGTGGATGAAGTTGATCAAATTACCGGTATATATACTACGAAGGTTGGATGTAGGATATGGGGAATGCATGTCTTCTACAACATACTGGACATGGCGGCAATAAATGCATGGGCCATCTGTAACATAGTAACGAACAAGATAATCGAAAGGAATAAGTTCATACTTCATCTAGCAAATGAACTCAAGGGAACGAAAGAGCAAGAACGTCAGACAAAGGATATGGGTCTGAAATCACATAGAAAGCGGAGGAAGTGCCAAATCAGCCTCTGAAAAGGCAACAAGAGCAGCGAAAATTGTGTAAAGTGCCACAAAGCTGTGTGCGGAAAATGTGCTCGTAAAACAAATATTACCTGTGCTAAGTGCGTCTAGCAGCTTAAAATGACTTGAGTGAAAAGTAATACAGAGCTGTTCGTAAAACACATGTGAGAGTAAAATGGACCAAGTATACTAAATGTCATAGAAGGTTGTATGAATAGTTAATAAAGTAAAATTTATAGTTAAGAAACTTGTTAGCAGTAGCTACAATAAATTTGTATGATACATTGTTGTTCAGATAAATTAGTAATGATTATTTAAATGTGATCGGAGGCTTTTCCAGCATATGTGTTGTTTCCAGGGCTCTTGGGTGAACAGCTGGATGCAATCGTTGAAGTCCAACGATATTCCAGTGAATAACCTTTCCGCCGTCATCAGGTGGTTCTGATGGAACGGTCTGTCTGCTCATTGTCGGTGTTATTTATGTCCAACAGAACCACCTGATGGTGGAGGAAAGGTTATTCGCCGAAATATCATGGGACTTCAACGATCGCATCCGAATGGTCACCTGGATGGACACCCGAGAGCCCTGGAAACAATTATTATTTATAACTGTAAATAGTTGTTGTGATTACTAGAAATAAAGTATGAATTAACAAAAACTAAAAAAAGTACTTTCTTAATTCAAATATGAAAATATTTTATGTGGGTTCAAAATGACACCTTTCCGCCATTTTAGGAATGGCAGAAACTCCTAGTGTTAATGGCACAGTCCCAGCTGCCTGAACTCTGTGTCAGAACCTTAGTATGATCGTAATCCATTCTGCGTGATTCCATTGTGTGACTGCTGAGTTCCTAGGATTCTTCAGTACATTGTGTCTTAGTGTCCACGGCAGCAATTTTTGGTATCACTTACCATCTGACATACATATGTCATGCCACTTTGTTACTGTATCTGACAGACCACTGATCTGGCACAGTCCAAGGTCGTCCTTCACATTACCAAGCACTCCCCGTGTTTTAGGCGGTGGTCGTGAAACAGTCTTCACTCGGTGTTTCTGGAAATTCATTTTATTGTTCTGGAAGGTTCGTCTTCTGGGGTTGGTTGGGTTGTTTTTGGGGTGGAGACCAGACAGCGAGGTTCATCGGATTAGGGAAGCATGGGGATGGAAACTGTCCATGCTCTTTCGAAGGAACCATCCCAGCATTTGCCTGGAGCGATTCAGGGAGATCATGGAAAACCTAAATCAGGATGGCCGGACGCGGGATTGAACCGTCGTCCTCCCGAATGCGAGTCCAGTGTCTAAGCACTGCGCCACCTCACCTGGTTCCTCTTCTGTTTCTGCCGGTAGTACAATTGGTGCAAAACACGAGGCTCTCCGAATTTGCCACTCTGTACATCCGTTCTTCCAGAAAACTGTTCTCCAATGCTCAAGTCCGAGAGAGTGTGAGCTCTATGTAGCAATATTTTGAGCATCCCATTCCCCTGCTCTGGGTGGTGGCAGCTGTCTGAATGTAGGTATAGGTTGTTCGCCTTTTGGAAAGTACGCTGTGGCCCAAAGTGCCGTCCACTCTTCTTTTTTACCAAGACATCTTCTTCCATGTTAAAACTGGTGTTCTAATATAGAGAATTGAGATGTATGGCAAAATAATTCAGTTTATCTCTACCATGTGGCCATATGACGAAGGTATCGTCAACATGCCAGAAAAAAAAGAAGAAGACTTCAATTGGGTTGATTCCGGGGCTCCCTCATCGAAATGACCCATAACTTCTGGGAGAGTGTCATTAAAGAATCTATCAAGATTCGAGTACGGTAACGGCTGGTCAGTTGTGATAGTGGCTACTTACCAGAACGAGATTTTCACTCTGCAGCGGAGTGTGCGCTGATATGAAACTTCCTGGCAGATTAAAACTGTGTGCCCGACCGAGACTCGAGCTCGGGACCTTTGCCTTTCGTGGGCAAGTGCTCTACCATCTGAGTTACCGAAACAAGTCTCACGCCCGGTCCTCACAGTTTTACTTCTGCCAGTATCTCGTCTCCTACCTTCCAAACTTTACAGAAGCTCTCCTGCGAACTGAGATACTGGCAGAAGTAAAGCTGTGAGGACCGGGCGTGAGTCATGCTTGGGTAGCTCAGATGGTAGAGCACTTGCCCGCGAAAGACAAAGGTCCCGAGTTCGAGTCTCGGTCGGGCACACAGTTTTAATCTGCCAGGAAGTTTCAGTGGCTACTTAGTCTGATTAGGGAGAGAAAGGACATGTGCCACAACACTCTGACTTTGAGGCCTGTTGGAGCAAGAGTGCAAACTACAGTAGTATATGTCCCTGGGTGTGAACCATGGACAGAGCAGGAGGGAGGCACAGAGGACAATCTGGCCACACACCCACTCCTGGATGTAGACTGAGCAGCAGCTCGGATGTAGGAAGAGGGGAAGGAGATAAAAACCCTACGCCAGCTCCCAAGTAGTCAGTTCTTCAACATACCTCATGATGGTAACGCCGTTGCTTGCTGAAATATTGCGCCCCTAGAACACAGTCATGTGAACAACCTGGTCATGAGCTACACTGGGAGAAGTTCAAGTATCACAAAAAATAAAAAAAATAGTTTGTGAAGACGTCTGGCTGGAGTGTGCTCCTGTATGGCAAAGACCAAAAGGAAGTGCTGAGAAGCTACTGAACTCAGTTACTAATGCTGACCAGGTGAACAGAAAGAAAATAAAATGTAGATGTTAAGAAAGGGATCAATGACCAGTGAAACATCATGGCAACCATCCAAAAGAGGAAAATGTTTTTTTACATTTATTTAGACACTAAGTGCTTAACAGGCATGTTGAAAGGAAAAATTTCAGGACGAAGGGGAGGCACACAAAATAATCGAATACCTATTGGAAGTAGCAATGTGCCAGTATTAATTACAATTGACAAGGACTGCACAAAATAGAAGGGAATGGTTGCAGCAGCAACTGTAAGATAACAGTAATAATGATGATGATGATGATGATGTAAGCAGATCTTCCCACACACTGGCACTGCACTTTGGACACAAACCTTACTTAGTTGGTTACCACAGTAGTCATTTACAAATAAACACACTGGTTTCCAACTAAGAAGGGGTCTTCACAGGCTGGCCCTCTGCGATAATCTTTATAGCTATAGCATATCGACGTCACTGCTCGGATATCAGTTTCCTTAATGACTACTACACGATTCTTAAAAAAAAAAAAAACTCCAAAACATCGGCATTAAAGATTATAAGGTTTCCATGCACAGTTAAATATAGAAGATTTGTTGATTTTCAGTTAACTCTTCGGTAGCTTTTTTAAATTCTGTGTTTGTGGACAAATGGAAATGTTAACTAGCAAATATGGTATCAAAATTTTCTTAATGAAAACAACATTTTAAATTTTTAATTACTGTCCATACGAAAATAAATAGAAATTTGATACATACATGTGAACTGCCTTCTTTTTAAATCAAAAACATAAACATTAATTATACTCTCAAGCTCTAGAAATAAAGACAAACTGATTTTCCATTTGAAGATTCACATTTTTGTATCAATTATTAATTTATAGTAAACATTAGCATTTTCATGCGAATAGTAATTAAAAATAATATGTTGTTTACTACATGAAATAACTATGGCCTTCTTTTCTTTTCTCCTTTTCTTCTTTCTAGTAGTTCTTCATATTTTCCCCATGTTCTTCTCTTCTGTCCTCTGTCCATACTGTGCTTATCTTTTTTTTGTTTCCTCTTGGAAACTCAAGAAATGTTTACTCTTTCTCTGAACTTTTCTGTTTCTGGTTTCTTCCTCCGTTATTTCTACACTCCTGGAAATGGAAAAAAGAACACATTGACACCGGTGTGTCAGACCCACTATACTTGTTCCGGACACTGCGAGAGGGCTGTACAAGCAATGATCACACGCACGGCACAGCGGACACACCAGGAACCGCGGTGTTGGCCGTCGAATGGCGCTAGCTGCGCAGCATTTGTGCACCGCCGCCGTCAGTGTCAGCCAGTTTGCCGTGGCATACGGAGCTCCATCGCAGTCTTTAACACTGGTAGCATGCCGCGACAGCGTGGACGTGAACCGTATGTGCAGTTGACGGACTTTGGGCGAGGGCGTATAGTGGGCATGCGGGAGGCCGGGTGGACGTACCGCCGAATTGCTCAACACGTGGGGCGTGAGGTCTCCACAGTACATCGATGTTGTCGCCAGTGGTCGGCGGAAGGTGCACGTGCCCGTCGACCTGGGACCGGACCGCAGCGACGCACGGATGCACGCCAAGACCGTAGGATCCTACGCAGTGCCGTAGGGGACCGCACCGCCACTCCCCAGCAAATTAGGGACACTGTTGCTCCTGGGGTATCGGCGAGGACCATTCGCAACCGTCTCCATGAAGCTGGGCTACGGTCCCGCACACCGTTAGGCCGTCTTCCGCTCACGCCCCAACATCGTGCAGCCCGCCTCCAGTGGTGTCGCGACAGGCGTGAATGGAGGGACGAATGGAGACGTGTCGTCTTCAGCGATGAGAGTCGCTTCTGCCTTGGTGCCAATGATGGTCGTATGCGTGTTTGGCGCCGTGCAGGTGAGCGCCACAATCAGGACTGCATACGACCGAGGCACACAGGGCCAACACCCGGCATCATGGTGTGGGGAGCGATCTCCTGCACTGGCCGTACACCACTGGTGATCGTCGAGGGGACACTGAATAGTGCACGGTACATCCAAACCGTCATCGAACCCATCGTTCTACCATTCCTAGACCGGCAAGGGAACTTGCTGTTCCAACAGGACAATGCACGTCCGCATGTATCCCGTGCCACCCAACGTGCTCTAGAAGGTGTAAGTCAACTACCCTGGCCAGCAAGATCTCCGGATCTGTCCCCCATTGAGCATGTTTGGGACTGGATGAAGCGTCGTCTCACGCGGTCTGCACGTCCAGCACGAACGCTGGTCCAACTGAGGCGCCAGGTGGAAATGGCATGGCAAGCCGTTCCACAGGACTACATCCAGCATCAATACGATCGTCTCCATGGGAGAATAGCAGCCTGCATTGCTGCGAAAGGTGGATATACACTGTACTAGTGCCGACATTGTGCATGCTCTGTTGCCTGTGTCTATGTGCCTGTGGTTCTGTCAGTGTGATCACGTGATGTATCTGATCCCAGGAATGTGTCAATAAAGTTTCCCCTTCCTGGGACAATGAATTCACGGTGTTCTTATTTCAATTTCCAGGAGTGTATTTCCATCACTTCTGTTCAAACTTTTATGTTCAATGACACTGGTATTTTTGGATTTCTGTCAAAACAGTTATCAATTATAGGTTTTATCCTTTTACTCAGTCTCTTTACGTGTCCATAGAATAAAATTCTCCTCTTCCTGATACCAAACTGAGTAATTTCCATTTGTTTATATGCAATTTAAAAAAGTACAAATGCATGCTACTAGTGGTGACTCAAACCAGTAAATTTATGGCTACAGTCCATTTATCCTACTCAACGAGCTACTAAGAGCTACTTAATTATCAATAAACATTTAAACTTGTCTGCACTCAGAAATCTTCTAATGTTCAAAAAAACTTTTGGGTTGTTTCAAGAGTTTGTAGCACTGCTTTAGGAAAGTGATGTCAAGGCAGTTATCTTCATATCCAGCAATCCAGTCGATAAGTTCCCCATGTTCGCTGGAAACTAACAAGCGTCAGAAGGCCCAATGGTACCAACTGGCTACATGTAATCCTCAACTGGTAGGCTTCACTGGATGCATTCTTTTTTTTTTAGTCATCAGTCTTCTGACTGGTTTGATGCAGCCCACCAAGAATTCCTCTCCTCTGCTAACCTCTTCATCTCAGAGTAGCACTTGCAACCTACATCCTCAATTATTTGATGGATGTATTCCAACCTCTGTCTTCCTCTACAGTTTTTACCCTCTACACTCCCTCTAGTACCATGGAAGTTATTCGCTGATGTCTTAACCGATGTCCTATCACCATGTCCTTTCTTCTTGTCAGTGTTTTCCACACATTTCCTTCCTCTCCGATCTGCACAGAACCCCTCATTCCTTATCTCATCAGGCCACCTGAGTTTCGTCCGCCCCGGTAGCTGAGTGGTCAGCGTGACAGACTGTCAATCCTAAGGGCCCGGGTTCGATTCCCGGCTGGGTCGGAAATTTTCTCCGCTCAGGGACTGGGTGTTGTGTTGTCCTAATCACCATCATTTCATCCCCATCGACGCGCAGGTCGCCGAAGTGGCGTCAAATCGAAAGACCTGCACCAGGCGAACGGTCTACCCGACGGGAGGCCCTAGCCACACGACATTTCCATTTACCTGAGTTTCAACATTCGTATGTAGCGCCACATCTCAAATGCTTCGATTGTTTTCTGTTGCGGTTTTACCACGGTCCATGTTTCACTACCATACAATACAGGCTCCAAACATACACTTTCAGAAATTTCTTCCTCAAATTAAGGCCTACATTTAATACTAGTACACTTCTCTTGGCCAGGAATGCCCTTTTCGCCAGTAGTCTGCTTTTCATGCCCTTTTTGCTCCGTCCTTCATTGGCTGTTTTGCTGCCTATGTAGCAGAATTCCTTAACTTTATCTACTTAATTACCATCAATCATGATGTTAAGTTTCTTGCTGTTCTCATTTCTGCTACTCCTCACTTCTTTCGTCTTTCTTCAATTTTCTCTCAATCCATACTCTGTAGTCATTAGACTGTTCATTCCGGTCAGCAGATCATGTAATTCTTCTTCACTTTCACTCAGGATAGCAATGTCATCAGCGAATCGTATCATTGATATCCTTTCACCTTGAATTTTAATTCCACTCCTGAACCTTTCTTTTATTTCTATCTTGTTTCTTCGATGTACAGATTGAACAGTAGGGGCGAAAGACTACATCCCTGTCTTAAGAGCCTGTTTAACCCGAGCTTCTCGTTCTTGGTCGTCCACTCTTATTATTCGCTCTTGGCTCTTGTATATGTTCTGAATTACCCGTCTCTACCTGTAGCTTACCCCTATTTTTCTCAGAATTTGAAACACCTTGCACCATTCTACATTGTCGAACTCCTTTTTCCAGGTCAACAAATCCTTTGAACGTATCTTGATTTTTCTTTAGTCTTGCTTCCGCTATCAACGTCAGAATTGTCTCTTGGGCGTCTTCACCTTCTCTAAGGCCAAACTGATCGGTATCTAGGATATCCTCAATTTTCTTTTCCATTCTTCTGTACATTACTCTTGTCAGCAACTTAGGTGCATGATTGTGCGGTAATTCTCGCATTTGTCGGTTCTTGTAATCTTCGTAATTGTGTGGGTGATATTTTTCCGAAAGGCAGATGGTATGTCGCGTGGCTCATACATTCTACACATCAACGTGAATAGTCGTTTTGTTGCCACTTCCCCTCATGATTTTGGCAATTATGATAGAATTTTATCTATTCCTTCTGCCGTATTTGATAGTAAGTCCTCCAGAGCTCTCATAAATTCTGATTCTAATATTGGATCTCCCACCTCTTCTAAATCGACTCCTGTTTCTTCTTCTATCACACCAGACAAATCCTCCCCCTCACAGAAGCTTTCAATGTGCTCTTTCCACGTATCAGCTCTCTCCTCTGCATTTAACAGTGGAACTATCGTTGCACTCTTCATGTTACCACCCCTGCTTTTAATTTCATCGAAGGTTGTTTTGACTTTCCTATATGCTGAGGCAGTCCTTCTGACAATTATTTCTTTTTCACATTCTTCATGCAGCCATTTCGTCTTACCTTCTCTGCACCTCCTATTTTTTTTTCATTCCTTAGCGACTTGCATTTCTGTATTTCTCAATTTCCCTGAACATTTTTATACTTCCTTCTTTTGTCGATCAACTGAAGTATATCTTCTGTTGCCCATGGTTTCTTCGCAATTACCTTCTTTGTACCTATTTTTTTCTTTTCAACTTCTGAGATTGCCTTTTTTAGAGATGCCCATTCCTTATTGCTGTATCTATAGGCTTAGAGAACTTCAAGCAGATCTCCTCATTCCTTAGTACTTCCATATCCCACTTCTTTGCGTATTGATTCTTCCTGACTGAAGTTTTGAACTTCAGCCTACTCTTCATCACTAGTAGATTGTGATCTGAGTCTGTATCTGCTCCTGGCTACATGTTACAATCCATTATATGATTTCGGAATGTCTGTCTGACCACGATGTAATCTAACTGAAATCTTCCCGTACCACCCGGCCTTTTCCAAGTACACCTTCTCCTCTTGTGATACTTGAACAGAGTATCCGGTAGTACTAGCTGAAATTTATTACAGAATACAATTAGTCTTTCTGCTCTCTCGTTCCTTGTCCCAAGTCCATATTCTCCTGTAACCATTTCTTCTGCTCCTTCCCCTACAACTGCATTCCAGTCCTCCATGGGTATTAGATTTTCATCTCCCTTTATGGATTGTATTACCTTTTCAACATCTTCACGTAATTTCTCTCTCTTAATCTTCAGCTTGCGACGTCAGAAGGTATACCTGAACTATCGTTTACAGTGTTGATTTGCTTTTGATTCCGATAAGAACAACCCTGTCACTGAACTGTTCACAGTAACACACTCTCTGCCCTACCTTCCTATTCATAACGAATCCTACTCCCGTTATACCATTTTCTGCTGCTGTTGATATTACCCAGTGTGACCAGAAATCCTTGTGTTGTTTCCATTCCACTTCAATGAACTCCACTATATCTAGATTGAGCCTTTAAATTTCCCTTCTCAGATTTTCTAGCTTCGCCACCACGTCCCTACTCATAGAACATTATCCTTTCATTGATTATTCATTTTCTCATGGTAACCTCCTCCTTGGTAGTCTCCTCTAAGAGGTTCGAATGGGGGACTATTCGAGAATCTTTTGCCAATGGCGAGATCATCACAACACTTTTTCAATTACAGGGCACATGTCCTGTAGATACACATGTGTGGAGGGGCATATGACCGCAGATCGCCATTGGCAATCACCGTGACCAGAGCCGCTACTTCTCATTGGAACAACTCCTCAACTGGCCTCACGAGGGCTGAGTGCACCCCGCTTGCCAACAGCACTCGTTTTTGTCTGGACAGTCATCCATCCAACTGGTAGTTTAGCCTGACAGTACTTAACTCTGATGACCTGACAGGAACCGTTGTTACCACTACAGCAAGGGCGTTGGTCCCTGCTACAAGTTTCTGTCTTTATTTATAACTGATGAATGTGGTATCTAACTAAATAAGATTTGGGATACAGTCTTGAGTGCTCAAAGCACAACGCCAGTATGGGGAAATATCCACCCATGTCATTCCAACTAAAGAGCCAATAGTGATGTCTGGAGTGTGGGGTGCTCAACTGTACACATTCGCAATCTGTACACTAATCCAGCCACTTTCATGAATGATGATGGAATGATGAGGATAACACAAACACCCAGTCCCTGAGCAGAGAAAATACCCAACCTGGTAGGTAGCAACGCCAGCCCCTGGACCGTGAGCTGTGGACAATTGAGACTGCATCGTACAGAGAGACTGTTGGCCCGTGAACAACAGCAGGAGAGAGGTCACACAGTGATGGCATGCAATGCAAAACTGTCACGGATACCAAAACGATAATGGCAACAAGTAGGCTCGTCGACAAAATTGCACCACACACATGACACCAGCCAGCTTAATACCGAGAAGAACTGAAAGTATAAAAGAATTATAATGCGTGACATTTACTTACTTGTTGAGGGAGAAGGCGGCGTAGAGCATGAAGAGCGTGGAGAGCAGCGAGATGGCCGAGTACTCGAGGCCACGCGAGTTGATGCCCACGTAGTGCCGACCCTCAGTGGTGGGCAGGAAGCTCGCCTTGATGAGCCACGGCAGGCCCAGGCACAGCAGGATGTCGAAAGTGTTGGAGCCGATCGAGTTGCTGATGCCCATCGAGCCGTGGCCTGCGAACACCACACAGCATACGTCAGAAGGCCACAGGGGCAGTCACTGCTATCTGTGTGAGGGGATTCAGAGACACTGCAAGCTGCAGAACAGGCTCTCCAACGCCACCCCGAGGAGCAAGGGTTCCCCTCGACATCCCTCATCATGGTAATGGGCAGATGCAGCCATGTAGGCCATCTGCCATATCGCCCTACTGCATGCGTTCCACACAATCATAAGCTGAATGGCAACCACTGGACCAATGAGATCTGCCAGTGCTGTAGGACTTTTCATGCTACAGCTCAGCTGCAGGCCTGTCTGTGCATCAGCTGTTTGACCACCCTTGCCCGATTGTGCCTGTGCCCACACAGCCACTCCCAGGGCAGGCAATCTAGGGCCAGACTGCCCACACATCAGCTGTTTGGCCACACTTGCCCAACTGTAGCTGTGCCCACATGGCCACCCTCAGTGCAGACACACTATGGCACGGCTGTCCACACATCTAATGTTTGGCGACCCTTGCCCAACTGTGACTGTGCCCACATGGCCACCCTCAGGACTGGCACACTACGGCAAGACTGCCCACACTTCAGCTGTTTGCACACCCTTGCCAAACTGCCTCTGTGCCCACATGGCCACCCTCAGGGGAGACACACTAGGGTAAGACTGCCCACACATCAGCTGTTCACACACCTGTGCCAAACTGCCTCTGTGCCCACATGGCCACCCTCAGAGGAGACACACTATGGTAAAACTGCCCACACATCAGCTGTTCGGTCATCCTTGCCCAACTGTCCCTTGACGACATGGCGACCCTCAGGGCAGACACACTACGGTAAGATTGTCCACACATCACCTGTTTGGCCACCCTTGCCCAACTGTCCCTGTGCCCACATGGACACCCTCATGGCAGACACACTAGGGTAAGACTGCCCACACATCAGCTGTTCACACCCCCTTGCCAAACTGCCTCTGTGCCCACATGGCCACCCTCAGGGGAGACACACTATGGTAAGACTGCCCACTCATCAGCTGTTCGGTCATCCTTGCCCAACTGTCCCTTGACGACATGGCCACCCTCAGGGCAGACACACTACAGTAACATTGTCCACACATCACCTGTTCGGCCACCCTTGCCCAACTGTCCCAGTGCCCACATGGACACCCTCATGGCAGACACAATAGGGTAAGACTGCCCACACATCAGCTGTTCACACACCTGTGCCAAACTGCCTCTGTGCCCACATGGCCACCCTCAGAGGAGACACACTATGGTAAAACTGCCCACACATCAGCTGTTCGGTCATCCTTGCCCAACTGTCCCTTGACGACATGGCCACCCTCAGTTCAGACACACTGTGGCACGGCTGTCCACACATCTGACGTTTGGCGACCCTTGCCCAACTGTGGCTGTGCCCACATGCCCACCCACAGGACTGGCACACTTGGTCAAGACTGCCCACACATCAGCTTTTCGGCCACCCTTGCCCAACTGTCCCTGTGCCCACATGGCCACCCTCATGGCAGACACCCTAGGGTAAGACTGCCCACACATCAGCTGTTCACACACCCTTGCCAAACTGCCTCTGTGCCCACATGGCCACCCTCAGGGGAGACACACTATGGTAAAACTGCCCACACATCAGCTGTTCGGTCATCCTTGCCCAACTGTCCCTTGACGACATGGCCACCCTCAGGGCAGACACACTACAGTAACATTGTCCACACATCACCTGTTCGGCCACCCTTGCCCAACTGTCCCAGTGCCCACACGACCACCCTCTGGGCAGACACACTATGGCACGGCTGTCCACACATCTGACGTTTGGCGACCCTTGCCCAACTGTGGCTGTGCCCACATGCCCACCCACAGGACTGGCACACTTGGGCGTGACTGCCCACACATCAGCTGTTCGGCCACCCATGCCAAACTGTCCCTGTGCCCACATGGACACCCTCATGGCAGACACAATAGGGTAAGACTGCCCACACATCAGCTGTTCACACACCCTTGCCAAACTGCCTCTGTGCCCACATGGCCACCCTCAGGGGAGACACACTATGGTAAAACTGCCCACACATCAGCTGTTCGGTCATCCTTGCCCAACTGTCCCTTGACGACATGGCGACCCTCAGGGCAGACACACTACGGTAAGATTGTCCACACATCACCTGTTTGGCCACCCTTGCCCAACTGTCCCTGTGCCCACATGGACACCCTCATGGCAGACACACTAGGGTAAGACTGCCCACACATCAGCTGTTCACACACCCTTGCCAAACTGCCTCTGTGCCCACATGGCCACCCTCAGGGGAGACACACTATGGTAAAACTGCCCACTCATCAGCTGTTCGGTCATCCTTGCCCGACTGTCACTTGACGACATGGCCACCCTCAGGGCAGACACACTACAGTAACATTGTCCACACATCACCTGTTCGGCCACCCTTGCCCAACTGTCCCAGTGCCCACATGACCACCCTCAGGGCAGACACACTATGGCACGGCTGTCCACACATCTGACGTTTGGCGACCCTTGCCCAACTGTGGCTGTGCCCACTTGCCCACCCACAGGACTGGCACACTTGGGCAAGACTGCCCACACACCAGCTGTTCAGCCACCCTTGCCCAACTGTCCCTGTGCCCACATGGACACCCTCATGGCAGACACACTAGGGTAAGACTGGCCACACATCAGCTGTTCACACACTCTTCCCAAACTGCCTCTGTGCCCACATGGCCACCCTCAGGGGAGACACACTATGGTAAAACTGCCCACACATCAGCTGTTCGGTCATCCTTGCCCGACTGTCCCTTGACGACATGGCGACCCTCAGGGCAGACACACTACGGTAAGATTGTCCACAAATCACCTGTTCGGCCACCCTTGCCCAACTGTCCCAGTGCCCACACGACCACCCTCTGGGCAGACACACTATGGCACGGCTGTCCACACATCTGACGTTAGGCGACCCTTGCCCAACTGTGGCTGTGCCCACATGGCCACCCACAGGACTGGCACACTTGGGCGTGACTGCCCACACATCAGCTGTGCGGCCACCCATGCCCAACTGTCCCTGTGCCCACATGGACACCCTCATGGCAGACACAATAGGGTAAGACTGCCCACACATCAGCTGTTGACACACCCTTGCCAAACTGCCTCTGTGCCCACATGGCCACGCTCAGGGGAGACACACTATGGTAAAACTGCCCACACATCAGCTGTTCGGTCATCCTTGCCCAACTGTCCCTTGACGACATGGCCACCCTCAGGGCAGACACACTACAGTAACATTGTCCACACATCACCTGTTCGGCCACCCTTGCCCAACTGTCCCAGTGCCCACATGGACACCCTCATGGCAGACACAATAGGGTAAGACTGCCCACTCATCAGCTGTTCACACACCTGTGCCAAACTGCCTCTGTGCCCACATGGCCACCCTCAGAGGAGACACACTATGGTAAAACTGCCCACACATCAGCTGTTCGGTCATCCTTGCCCAACTGTCCCTTGACGACATGGCCACCCTCAGTTCAGACACACTGTGGCACGGCTGTCCACACATCTGACGTTTGGCGACCCTTGCCCAACTGTGGCTGTGCCCACATGCCCACCCACAGGACTGGCATACTTGGTCAAGACTGCCCACACATCAGCTTTTCGGCCACCCTTGCCCAACTGTCCCTGTGCCCACATGGCCACCCTCATGGCAGACACCCTAGGGTAAGACTGGCCACACATCAGCTGTTCACACACTCTTCCCAAACTGCCTCTGTGCCCACATGGCCACCCTCAGGGGAGACACACTATGGTAAAACTGCCCACACATCAGCTGTTCGGTCATCCTTGCCCGACTGTCCCTTGACGACATGGCGACCCTCAGGGCAGACACACTACGGTAAGATTGTCCACAAATCACCTGTTCGGCCACCCTTGCCCAACTGTCCCAGTGCCCACACGACCACCCTCTGGGCAGACACACTATGGCACGGCTGTCCACACATCTCACGTTTGGCGACCCTTGCCCAACTGTGGCTGTGCCCACATGGCCACCCACAGGACTGGCACACTTGGGCGTGACTGCCCACACATCAGCTGTGCGGCCACCCATGCCCAACTGTCCCTGTGCCCACATGGACACCCTCATGGCAGACACAATAGGGTAAGACTGCCCACACATCAGCTGTTCACACACCCTTGCCAAACTGCCTCTGTGCCCACATGGCCACCCTCAGGGGAGACACACTATGGTAAAACTGCCCACACATCAGCTGTTCGGTCATCCTTGCCCAACTGTCCCTTGACGACATGGCGACCCTCAGGGCAGACACACTACGGTAAGATTGTCCACACATCACCTGTTTGGCCACCCTTGCCCAACTGTCCCTGTGCCCACATGGACACCCTCATGGCAGACACACTAGGGTAAGACTGCCCACACATCAGCTGTTCACACCCCCTTGCCAAACTGCCTCTGTGCCCACATGGCCACCCTCAGGGGAGACACACTATGGTAAAACTGCCCACTCATCAGCTGTTCGGTCATCCTTGCCCAACTGTCCCTTGACGACATGGCCACCCTCAGGGCAGACACACTACAGTAACATTGTCCACACATCACCTGTTCGGCCACCCTTGCCCAACTGTCCCAGTGCCCACATGGACACCCTCATGGCAGACACAATAGGGTAAGACTGCCCACACATCAGCTGTTCACACACCTGTGCCAAACTGCCTCTGTGCCCACATGGCCACCCTCAGAGGAGACACACTATGGTAAAACTGCCCACACATCAGCTGTTCGGTCATCCTTGCCCAACTGTCCCTTGACGACATGGCCACCCTCAGTTCAGACACACTGTGGCACGGCTGTCCACACATCTGACGTTTGGCGACCCTTGCCCAACTGTGGCTCTGCCCACATGCCCACCCACAGGACTGGCACACTTGGTCAAGACTGCCCACACATCAGCTTTTCGGCCACCCTTGCCCAACTGTCCCTGTGCCCACATGGCCACCCTCATGGCAGACACCCTAGGGTAAGACTGCCCACACATCAGCTGTTCACACACCCTTGCCAAATTGCCTCTGTGCCCACATGGCCACCCTCAGGGGAGACACACTATGGTAAAAATTGCCCACTCATCAGCTGTTCGGTCATCCTTGCCCGACTGTCCCTTGACGACATGGCCACCCTCAGGGCAGACACACTACAGTAACATTGTCCACACATCACCTGTTCGGCCACCCTTGCCCAACTGTCCCAGTGCCCACATGACCACCCTCAGGGCAGACACACTATGGCACGGCTGTCCACACATCTGACGTTTGGCGACCCTTGCCCAACTGTGGCTGTGCCCACTTGCCCACCCACAGGACTGGCACACTTGGGCGAGACTGCCCACACACCAGCTGTTCAGCCACCCTTGCCCAACTGTCCCTGTGCCCACATATACACCCTCATGGCAGACACACTAGGGTAAGACTGGCCACACATCAGCTGTTCACACACTCTTCCCAAACTGCCTCTGTGCCCACATGGCCACCCTCAGGGGAGACACACTATGGTAAAACTACCCACACATCAGCTGTTCGGTCATCCTTGCCCGACTGTCCCTTGACGACATGGCGACCCTCAGGGCAGACACACTACGGTAAGATTGTCCACCAATCACCTGTTCGGCCACCCTTGCCCAACTGTCCCAGTGCCCACACGACCACCCTCTGGGCAGACACACTATGGCACGGCTGTCCACACATCTGAAGTTTGGCGACCCTTGCCCAACTGTGGCTGTGCCCACATGGCCACCCACAGGACTGGCACACTTGGGCGTGACTGCCCACACATCAGCTGTGCGGCCACCCATGCCCAACTGTCCCTGTGCCCACATGGACACCCTCATGGCAGACACAATAGGGTAAGACTGCCCACACATCAGCTGTTCACACACCCTTGCCAAACTGCCTCTGTGCCCACATGGCCACCCTCAGGGGAGACACACTATGGTAAAACTGCCCACACATCAGCTGTTCGGTCATCCTTGCCCAACTGTCCCTTGACGACATGGCGACCCTCAGGGCAGACACACTACGGTAAGATTGTCCACACATCACCTGTTTGGCCACCCTTGCCCAACTGTCCCTGTGCCCACATGGACACCCTCATGGCAGACAAACTAGGGTAAGACTGCCCACACATCAGCTGTTCACACACCCTTGCCAAACTGCCTCTGTGCCCACATGGCCACCCTCAGGGGAGACACACTATGGTAAAACTGCCCACTCATCAGCTGTTCGGTCATCCTTGCCCGACTGTCCCTTGACGACATGGCCACCCTCAGGGCAGACACACTACAGTAACATTGTCCACACATCACCTGTTCGGCCACCCTTGCCCAACTGTCCCAGTGCCCACATGACCACCCTCAGGGCAGACACACTATGGCACGGCTGTCCACACATCTGACGTTTGGCGACCCTTGCCCAACTGTGGCTGTGCCCACTTGCCCACCCACAGGACTGGCACACTTGGGCGAGACTGCCCACACACCAGCTGTTCAGCCACCCTTGCCCAACTGTCCCTGTGCCCACATGGACACCCTCATGGCAGACACACTAGGGTAAGACTGGCCACACATCAGCTGTTCACACACTCTTCCCAAACTGCCTCTGTGCCCACATGGCCACCCTCAGGGGAGACACACTATGGTAAAACTGCCCACACATCAGCTGTTCGGTCATCCTTGCCCGACTGTCCCTTGACGACATGGCGACCCTCAGGGCAGACACACTACGGTAAGATTGTCCACAAATCACCTGTTCGGCCACCCTTGCCCAACTGTCCCAGTGCCCACACGACCACACTCTGGGCAGACACACTATGGCACGGCTGTCCACACATCTGACGTTTGGCGACCCTTGCCCAACTGTGGCTGTGCCCACATGGCCACCCACAGGACTGGCACACTTGGGCGTGACTGCCCACACATCAGCTGTGCGGCCACCCATGCCCAACTGTCCCTGTGCCCACATGGACACCCTCATGGCAGACACAATAGGGTAAGACTGCCCACACATCAGCTGTTCACACACCCTTGCCAAACTGCCTCTGTGCCCACATGGCCACCCTCAGGGGAGACACACTATGGTAAAACTGCCCACACATCAGCTGTTCGGCCATCCTTGCCCAACTGTCCCTTGACGACATGGCGACCCTCAGGGCAGACACACTACGGTAAGATTGTCCACACATCACCTGTTTGGCCACCCTTGCCCAACTGTCCCTGTGCCCACATGGACACCCTCATGGCAGACACACTAGGGTAAGACTGCCCACACATCAGCTGTTCACACCCCCTTGCCAAACTGCCTCTGTGCCCACATGGCCACCCTCAGGGGAGACACACTATGGTAAAACTGCCCACTCATCAGCTGTTCGGTCATCCTTGCCCAACTGTCCCTTGACGACATGGCCACCCTCAGGGCAGACACACTACTGTAACATTGTCCACACATCACCTGTTCGGCCACCCTTGCCCAACTGTCCCAGTGCCCACATGGACACCCTCATGGCAGACACAATAGGGTAAGACTGCCCACACATCAGCTGTTCACACACCTGTGCCAAACTGCCTCTGTGCCCACATGGCCACCCTCAGAGGAGACACACTATGGTAAAACTGCCCACACATCAGCTGTTCGGTCATCCTTGCCCAACTGTCCCTTGACGACATGGCCACCCTCAGTTCAGACACACTGTGGCACGGCTGTCCACACATCTGACGTTTGGCGACCCTTGCCCAACTGTGGCTGTGCCCACATGCCCACCCACAGGACTGGCACACTTGGTCAAGACTGCCCACACATCAGCTTTTCGGCCACCCTTGCCCAACTGTCCCTGTGCCCACATGGCCACCCTCATGGCAGACACCCTAGGGTAAGACTGCCCACACATCAGCTGTTCACACACCCTTGCCAAACTGCCTCTGTGCCCACATGGCCACCCTCAGGGGAGACACACTATGGTAAAACTGCCCACTCATCAGCTGTTCGGTCATCCTTGCCCAACTGTCCCTTGACGACATGGCCACCCTCAGGGCAGACACACTACAGTAACATTGTCCACACATCACCTGTTCGGCCACCCTTGCCCAACTGTCCCAGTGCCCACACGACCACCCTCTGGGCAGACACACTATGGCACGGCTGTCCACACATCTGACGTTTGGCGACCCTTGCCCAACTGTGGCTGTGCCCAAATGCCCACCCACAGGACTGGCACACTTGGGCGTAACTGCCCACACATCAGCTGTTCGGCCACCCATGCCAAACTGTCCCTGTGCCCACATGGACACCCTCATGGCAGACACAATAGGGTAAGACTGCCCACACATCAGCTGTTCACACACCCTTGCCAAACTGCCTCTGTGCCCACATGGCCACCCTCAGGGGAGACACACTATGGTAAAACTGCCCACTCATCAGCTGTTCGGTCATCCTTGCCCAACTGTCCCTTGACGACATGGCCACCCTCAGGGCAGACACACTACAGTAACATTGTCCACACATCACCTGTTTGGCCACCCTTGCCCAACTGTCCCTGTGCCCACATGGACACCCTCATGGCAGACACACTAGGGTAAGACTGCCCACACATCAGCTGTTCACACACCCTTGCCAAACTGCCTCTGTGCCCACATGGCCACCCTCAGGGGAGACACACTATGGTAAAACTGCCCACTCATCAGCTGTTCGGTCATCCTTGCCCAACTGTCCCTTGACGACATGGCCACCCTCAGTTCAGACACACTATGGCACGGCTGTCCACACATCTGACGTTTGGCGACCCTTGCCCAACTGTGGCTGTGCCCACATGCCCACCCACAGGACTGGCACATTTGGTCAAGACTGCCCACACATCAGCTTTTCGGCCACCCTTGCCCAACTGTCCCTGTGCCCACATGGCCACCCTCATGGCAGACACCCTAGGGTAAGACTGCCCACACATCAGCTGTTCACACACCCTTGCCAAACTGCCTCTGTGCCCACATGGCCACCCTCAGGGGAGACACACTATGGTAAAACTGCCCACTCATCAGCTGTTCGGTCATCCTTGCCCAACTGTCCCTTGACGACATGGCCACCCTCAGGGCAGACACACTACAGTAACATTGTCCACACATCACCTGTTCGGCCACCCTTGCCCAACTGTCCCAGTGCCCACACGACCACCCTCTGGGAAGACACACTATGGCACGGCTGTCCACACATCTGACGTTTGGCGACCCTTGCCCAACTGTGGCTGTGCCCACATGCCCACCCACAGGACTGGCACACTTGGGCGTAACTGCCCACACATCAGCTGTTCGGCCACCCATGCCAAACTGTCCCTGTGCCCACATGGACACCCTCATGGCAGACACAATAGGGTAAGACTGCCCACACATCAGCTGTTCACACACCCTTGCCAAACTGCCTCTGTGCCCACATGGCCACCCTCAGGGGAGACACACTATGGTAAAACTGCCCACTCATCAGCTGTTCGGTCATCCTTGCCCAACTGTCCCTTGACGACATGGCCACCCTCAGGGCAGACACACTACAGTAACATTGTCCACACATCACCTGTTTGGCCACCCTTGCCCAACTGTCCCTGTGCCCACATGGACACCCTCATGGCAGACACAATAGGGTAAGACTGCCCACACATCAGCTGTTCACACACCCTTGCCAAACTGCCTCTGTGCCCACATGGCCACCCTCAGGGGAGACACACTATGGTAAAACTGCCCACTCATCAGCTGTTCGGTCATCCTTGCCCAACTGTCCCTTGACGACATGGCCACCCTCAGGGCAGACACACTACAGTAACATTGTCCACACATCACCTGTTTGGCCACCCTTGCCCAACTGTCCCTGTGCCCACATGGACATCCTCATGGCAGACACACTAGGGTAAGACTGCCCACACATCAGCTGTTCACACACCTGTGCCAAACTGCCTCTGTGCCCACATGGCCACCCTCAGAGGAGACACACTATGGTAAAACTGCCCACACATCAGCTGTTCGGTCATCCTTGCCCAACTGTCCCTTGACGACATGGCCACCCTCAGTTCAGACACACTATGGCACGGCTGTCCACACATCTGACGTTTGGCGACCCTTGCCCAACTGTGGCTGTGCCCACATGCCCACCCACAGGACTGGCACACTTGGTCAAGACTGCCCACACATCAGCTTTTCGGCCACCCTTGCCCAACTGTCCCTGTGCCCACATGGCCACCCTCATGGCAGACACCCTAGGGTAAGACTGCCCACACATCAGCTGTTCACACACCCTTGCCAAACTGCCTCTGTGCCCACATGGCCACCCTCAGGGGAGACACACTATGGTAAAACTGCCCACTCATCAGCTGTTCGGTCATCCTTGCCCAACTGTCCCTTGACGACATGGCCACCCTCAGGGCAGACACACTACAGTAACATTGTCCACACATCACCTGTTCGGCCACCCTTGCCCAACTGTCCCAGTGCCCACACGACCACCCTCTGGGCAGACACACTATGGCACGGCTGTCCACACATCTGACGTTTGGCGACCCTTGCCCAACTGTGGCTGTGCCCACATGCCCACCCACAGGACTGGCACACTTGGGCGTAACTGCCCACACATCAGCTGTTCGGCCACCCATGCCAAACTGTCCCTGTGCCCACATGGACACCCTCATGGCAGACACAATAGGGTAAGACTGCCCACACATCAGCTGTTCACACACCCTTGCCAAACTGCCTCTGTGCCCACATGGCCACCCTCAGGGGAGACACACTATGGTAAAACTGCCCACACATCAGCTGTTCGGTCATCCTTGCCCAACTGTCCCTTGACGACATGGCGACCCTCAGGGCAGACACACTACGGTAAGATTGTCCACACATCACCTGTTTGGCCACCCTTGCCCAACTGTCCCTGTGCCCACATGGACACCCTCATGGCAGACACACTAGGGTAAGACTGCCCACACATCAGCTGTTCACACACCCTTGCCAAACTGCCTCTGTGCCCACATGGCCACCCTCAGGGGAGACACACTATGGTAAAACTGCCCACTCATCAGCTGTTCGGTCATCCTTGCCCAACTGTCCCTTGACGACATGGCCACCCTCAGGGCAGACACACTACAGTAACATTGTCCACACATCACCTGTTCGGCCACCCTTGCCCAACTGTCCCAGTGCCCACATGACCACCCTCAGGGCAGACACACTATGGCACGGCTGTCCACACATCTGACGTTTGGCGACCCTTGCCCAACTGTGGCTGTGCCCACTTGCCCACCCACAGGACTGGCACACTTGGGCGAGACTGCCCACACACCAGCTGTTCAGCCACCCTTGCCCAACTGTCCCTGTGCCCACATGGACACCCTCATGGCAGACACACTAGGGTAAGACTGGCCACACATCAGCTGTTCACACACTCTTCCCAAACTGCCTCTGTGCCCACATGGCCACCCTCAGGGGAGACACACTATGGTAAAACTGCCCACACATCAGCTGTTCGGTCATCCTTGCCCGACTGTCCCTTGACGACATGGCGACCCTCAGGGCAGACACACTACGGTAAGATTGTCCACAAATCACCTGTTCGGCCACCCTTGCCCAACTGTCCCAGTGCCCACACGACCACCCTCTGGGCAGACACACTATGGCACGGCTGTCCACACATCTGACGTTTGGCGACCCTTGCCCAACTGTGGCTGTGCCCACATGGCCACCCACAGGACTGGCACACTTGGGCGTGACTGCCCACACATCAGCTGTGCGGCCACCCATGCCCAACTGTCCCTGTGCCCACATGGACACCCTCATGGCAGACACACTACGGTAAGATTGTCCACACATCACCTGTTTGGCCACCCTTGCCCAACTGTCCCTGTGCCCACATGGACACCCTCGTGGCAGACACAATAGGGTAAGACTGCCCACACACCCTTGCCAAACTGCCTCTGTGCCCACATGGCCACCCTCAGGGGAGACACACTATGGTAAAACTGCCCACAGATCAGCTGTTCGGTCATCCTTGCCCGACTGTCCCTTGACGACATGGCGACCCTCAGGGCAGACACACTACGGTAAGATTGTCCGCAAATCACCTGTTCAGCCACCCTTGCCCAACTGTCCCAGTGCCCACACGACCACCCTCTGGGCAGACACACTATGGCACGGCTGTCCACACATCTGACGTTTGGCGACCCTTGCCCAACTGTGGCTGTGCCCACATGGCCACCCACAGGACTGGCACACTTGGGCGTGACTGCCCACACATCAGCTGTGCGGCCACCCATGCCCAACTGTCCCTGTGCCCACATGGACACCCTCATGGCAGACACACTACGGTAAGATTGTCCACACATCACCTGTTTGGCCACCCTTGCCCAACTGTCCCTGTGCCCACATGGACACCCTCGTGGCAGACACAATAGGGTAAGACTGCCCACACATCAGCTGTTCACACACCCTTGCCAAACTGCCTCTGTGCCCACATGGCCACCCTCAGGGGAGACACACTATGGTAAAACTGCCCACACATCAGCTGTTCGGTCATCCTTGCCCGACTGTCCCTTGACGACATGGCCACCCTCAGGGCAGACACACTACGGTAAGGTTGTCCACACATCACCTGTTTGGCCACCCTTGCCCAACTGTCCCTGTGCCCACATGGACACCCTCGTGGCAGACACAATAGGGTAAGACTGCCCACACATCAGCTGTTCACACACCCTTGCCAAACTGCCTCTGTGCCCACATGGCCACCCTCAGGGGAGACACACTATGGTAAAACTGCCCACACATCAGCTGTTCGGTCATCCTTGCCCGACTGTCCCTTGACGACATGGCCACCCTCAGGGCAGACACACTACGGTAAGGTTGTCCACACATCACCTGTTTGGCCACCCTTGCCCAACTGTCCCTGTGCCCACATGGACACCCTCGTGGCAGACACAATAGGGTAAGACTGCCCACACATCAGCTGTTCACACACCCTTGCCAAACTGCCTCTGTGCCCACATGGCCACCCTCTGGGGAGACACACTATGGTAAAACTGCCCACACATCAGCTGTTCGGCCACCCTTGCCCCACTGAGCCTGTCCCTTATGTCAACCCCCAGGACATGTACAGTAAGGAACAGCTTACTGTAGGGGACAGCTGTAAAGTCCACCTTCGTCTTTCATTATTACAAGGGATAGTAAAGTAAAGAGGCAGATTTTTATTTTACTTTTATTCTGATTTCGATTTTATGTCAACTATACACAAATGATCAATCAACACCAGATCATGCTACCCATTTCTTGTATACCGATGACCTGGCTGTTACCAGAGAAATAAAGACCTCAGAGGAACTAGGTGGGGAACAACAAAACTCGTTAAACATCACTGTGAGAGGACCCACAAAAACGTTGCTGCCAGGAACAAAATATTGGCGAAAGTAGCTAATAGTAAACGGGGAATCAGACGGACTATATTAAGAACAACCACCCAAGTACTCTACTTTTCGATGGTGGAATATGCATCTGCCAAAACAGTCAATACAAGCCTAAAAATAAATTATTTGGGAAGATGTATAAGGTCGCCTGATTGTCAGATCCTGAAGAACGGCACGTGAACACACAGAAAAGTTTAAGCAGACTTTCGATGAGCACTATGGCCTACAGAGGATGGATGGAGAGGATTGTATGGGCCCACGACGGCAAGGTCTTCAGTGTCTATGGCCTACATGTTGCTGCATGCCAACCTGGCAGGCTTAAATCCCACAGGAGATTTCTTAGTATCGAGGTAAATGAGCTCCCCAAAGGATTATCCTGCCTTGAAGGAAAGGCCCAGCAGAACACTAAATTGCATGGGAATGTGTGTGGCGGTATTCAAAACAAATCTACTTAAACGGGGCGTAAATGACGAAACAGACAAGAAATACGACTGTGGTGAACTCCAGGACATGGAACGTCATCTTTAATATCCGAACTGCCCCACCGTGACGACCCACACCTTGCCAAGAACGAAGCACGGGATGTGGCTCGATATTGGGCTGATACAGTTTAATAAGTCACAGCTGCAAAATACTAACGCGAATTCTTTACAGACGAATGGAAAAACTGGTAGAAGCGGACCTCGGCGAAGATCAGTTTGGATTCCGTAGAAATGTTGGAACACGTGAGGCAATACTAACCTTACGACTTATCTTAGAAGAAAGATTAAGAAAAGGCAAACCTACGTTTCTAGCATTTGTAGACTTAGAGAAAGCTTTTGACAACGTTAACTGGAATACTCTCTTTCAAATTCTAAAGGTGGCAGGGGTAAAATACAGGGAGCGAAAGGCTATTTACAATTTGTACAGAAACCAGATGGCAGTTATAAGAGTCGAGGGGCATGAAAGGGAAGCAGTGGTTGAGAAGGGACTGAGTCATGGCTGTAGCCTCTCCCCGCTGTTATTCAATCTGTATATTGAGCAAGCAGTAAAGGAAACAAAAGAAAAATTCGGAGTAGGTATTAAAATTCATGGAGAAGGAGTAAAAACTTTGAGGTTCGCCGATGACATTGTAATTCTGTCAGAGACAGCAAAGGACTTGGAAGAGCAGTTGAACGGCATGGACAGTGTCTTGAAAGGAGGATATAAGATGAACATCAACAAAAGCAAAACGAGGATAATGCAATGTAGTCAAATTAAATCTAGTGATGCTGAGGGAATTAGATTAGGAAGTGAGACACTTAAAGTAGTAAAGGAGTTTTGCTATTTAGGGAGTAAAATAACTGATGATGGTCGAAGTAGAGAGGATATAAAATGTAGACTGGCAATGGCAAGGAAATCGTTTCTGAAGAAGAGAAATTTGTTAACATCAAGTATAGATTTAAGTGTCAGGAAGTCGTTTCTGAAAGTATTTGTATGGAGTGTAGCCATGTATGGAAGTGAAACATGGACGATAACCAGTTTGGACAAGATGAGAATAGAAGCTTTCGAAATCTGGTGCTACAGAAGAATGCTGAAGATAAGGTGGGTAGGTCACGTAACTAATGAGGAAGTATTGAATAGGATTGGGGAGAAGAGAAGTTTGTGGCACAACTTGACTAGAAGAAGGGATCGGTTGGTAGGACATGTTTTGAGGCATCAAGGGATCACAAATTTAGCATTGGAGGGCAGCGTGGAGGGTAAAAATCATAGAGGGAGACCAAGAGATCAATACACTAAGCAGATTCAGAAGGATATAGGTTTCAGTAGGTACTGGGAGATGAAGAAGCTTGCACAGGAAAGAGTAGCATGGAGAGCTGCATCAAACCAGTCTCAGGACTGAAGACCACAACAACAGACTTCAAAAGAAATTTAGCGGACACGAAAATGTAACGTATGATTGCCCGCATCAGTATTGTTCGCTTCAACAGCTGCACTGGAACTGCTTCCAGTTCTCGAACGACTTCTGGAAGGCTCCTGTTGGAATACCGTCCAGTGTCTGTGAGAAGAGCACAGTAGCATTCACTGTTTGCAATGTGAAAAAATTTTAGAGCACCACAATTAAACCCACCCTGCTATTTTGCTGGCTACAATGGGTATAAGAAAACTTAGGAGACATTCCTTTCGTAAGGAGGAATTTTACTGTCTGTACATGGGGATCCAGAATTAGAATCCGAATTTAGACCTTTGGAGGACTTAAGGTCAAATAAGGCGGAAGGATTTGATAACATTCCACCAGAATTTCTAAAATCATAAGGGGAACTGGCAACAAAACGACTATTCACGTTGGTCTGTAGAATGTATGAGTCTGGCGATATACCATCTGACTTTCGGAAAAGCACCATCCATATAATTCCGAAGATGGCAAGAGCTGACAAGTGCGAGAATTATCGTACAATCAGCTTAACAGCTCATGCGCCCAAGTTGCTTACAAGAATAATATACAGAAGAATGGAAAAGAATATTGAGGATGCGCTGCATGACGATCAGTTTGGCTTTAGGAAATGTGAAGGCACGACAGAGGCAGTTCTGACATTGCGTTTAATGATGGAAGCAAGACTAAAGAAAAATCAAGACACGTTCATGGGATTTGTCGACCTGGGAAAAGCGTTCGATAATGTAAAAGGGTGCAAGATGTTTGATATTCTGAGAAAAGTATGGGTATGCTATAGGGAGAGGGGTAATATACAACATGTAGAAGAACCAAGAGGGAATACTAAGAGTGGAGACAAAGAAGGAAGTGCTGGGATTAAAAATGATGTAAGACAGGTATGTAGTCTTTCGCCCCTATTACTCTGTATATCGAAGAACCAATGATTGAAATAAAAGGAAGGTTCAGAATTAAAATTCAAGGTGAAAGGAAATTCATGATATGATTCACTGACAACATTGGTATCCTGAGTGAAAGTGATGAAGAATTAAATGATCTGCTGAACGGAATGAACGGTCTAATGAGTACAGACTGAGAGTAAAACGAAGAAAGACGAAGGTAATGAAAAGTAGTAGAAATGAGAACAGCGAGAAACTTAACATCAGGATTGATGGTCACGAAGTAGTTAAGGAATTCTGCTACCTAGGCAGTAAAGTATCCAATGATGGACTGAGCAAGGAGGACATCAAAAGCAGACTAGCTATGGCAAAAAGGGCATTCCTCCCCAAGAGAAGTCTACTAATATCGAATATCGGCCTTAATTTGAGGAAGAAATTTCTGAGGATGTACGTCTGGAGTACAGCATTGTATGGTAGTGAAACAATGGCTGTGGGAAAACCGGAACAGAAGAGAATCGAAGCATTTGAGATGTGGTGTTGAAGACAAATGTTGAAAATTAGGTGGACAGGTAAGGTAAGGAATGAGGAGATTCCGCGCAGAATCGGAGAGGAAAGGAATATGTGGAAAACACTGATAAGGAGGACAATATGGTAGGACGTATGCTAAGACATGAGGGAATGACTTCCACGGGACTAGAGGAAGCTGTAGAGGGCAAAAATTGTAGAGGAAGACAGAGATTAGAATACATCCAGTAAATAGTTGAGGACGTAGGTTGCAAGTGCTACTCTGAGATGAAGATGGCACAGGAAAGGTATTAGTGGTGGGTTGCGTCAAATCGCTCATAAGACCGATGGCGCAAAAAAAGGGGGTGGGGGCTGGTATAAGCAAAGTAAGAAGACAGTCCTTCTGTAGGGATGAATTTCATTGTCTTTACAGGGCAAAAGAAAAATGTGTTATTTATTTTCGCCTTCCACTTCTTCACAACTTGCTAAGAAGGACTTGCGCTATGTGCACTCCTGTCTTTGAATACACGATGCGGAGTCCACATTAGTAATAATAGGAAAATGCAAATTGCAAATTAGATTGCTGAGGAGGAAACGAATGACAAGTACCTTGCTTAGCGACGATCACGCTGGAGACCGCCTCTGGAACGCTGGTTCCAGCCGCCAGGAACGTGATGCCCATCACAGAGTCTGGAATCTTCAGCGTGTCTCCTGCAACAAGTGTGGAGGTGTCAAAATGAGCGAAAGCCGTATATCTTGCACAGTACACATGGCTCACCAAGCCAAAACGACACACTCACTCACACACACACACACACACACACACACACACACACACACACACACACACACACACAGTGAACCAGGACTGAACCCAAAAACATTCTGAGGTCGTAATATGGACTACAACAAGAAGAAAATGTGTAGAAAACATGGGTTCCAAAATGTATAACTTAAGAGCTGTGAGCAGGTGTCCATAAGAAGAATGTGTTTTGCACTAACGAAGATGCTTATTGTTCTTAAAGTGAGCACTTTACAGTCCCTTTCTATTGGAAATTTTCTTGTTTTGATCCATACTTTCACCTATCAACATGCAGAACCCAAGAAGAAAAGTGGAAGGGAAGTGTCTCACAGCATCTAAGATTAAGAAATATTCATAGATCTTAAGGTATATAATTTAGAGCTCATGATTGCTAGACTTTTTTGTTTCAAATGATCGTTTCAGTCGTACCGCTGAATACTGACCATTCCCCCTGGGATACCCTATAGTATGTACAGGGTGTCCCATAACGACTCTGACAAACGTTGAGGCGCTGTAGGGAGTGTCTCGAGGAACAAAACTGAGGATGGGAACCTGTGTTCAGAAACGTCATCCTACGACGCCACAGAGCGCCGAAGTTACAGGCCCCAGCATCTACGACTACGCCACCCCTTCGGCAGGAAACGTGACTATGTATGCTGATGGACCATAGGCGGAACGTCTCGAACTGTTGCTTGTTACTCAATGATGCACAGAAAGGTCTTTTCTCCTATGAATGCAACGCTCTGTTGCCTTGGTGGATCACGGTTTCGGGCATGCGTTTCCATTCACAATTTATTTCCGAAAATGTGAATAAATATATGGGAGACAAATAAACTGCAAATGTCTGAAACTGTCGTCTTCCATGGTAATGGAGCATCTCATTCACAGAAGACAAAACACATCTACATACATACATCAAAAAAGTTTTGCATCACCTCGCTTCCGAGACTTCTGGAACCTGTAGAGAAAATTGGAACAGAGATCACCATAAACAGCATTTCCACCCTTTTATTGCTCATTAAAACGACACACATTGCATGTTGTACCACCTTACAGCGAGACCTTCATAACAGGTGGTCCCGATGGCTGTACACACCGGTACATCTAACACCCAGTAGCACGTCCTCTTGCATTGACACATGCCTGTTTCCGTCGTGGAATACCATCCACAAGTTCAGCAAGGCACTGTTGGTCCAGATTGTACCACTCCTCAACGGGGATTCGCCGTAGATACCTCAGAGTGGAACCGCAAGACCGCTACGGTCGCAGGTTCGAATCCTGCCTCGGGCATGGATGTTTGTGATGTCCTTAAGTTAGTTAGGTTTAAGTAGTTCTAAGTTCTAGGGGACTAATGACCTCAGCAGTTGAGTCCCATAGTGCTCAGAGCCATTTAAACCACTTTTGAACCTCAGAGTGGTTGGTGGGTCACGCCGTCCGTAAACAGACCTTTTCAATCCATCCCAGGCATGTTGATAGGGTTCATGTCTGGAGAACATGCCGGCCACTCTAGTTGAACGATGTCGTTATTCTGAAGGAAGTCGTCCACAAGATGTGCACCATGGGGGCGCGAATTGTCGTCCATGAAGACGAGTGCCTCACCAATATGCTGCCGATGCGGTTACACTATCGGTCGGAGGATGGCCCCTTCCATGACCACCAGCGGCGTTCGTCGGCCCCACATAATGCCACCCCGAAACAGCAGGGAAACTCCACCTTGCTGCACTCGCTGGACAGTGTGCCTATGGTGTTCAAACTGACTGGGTTGCCTCCAGATATATGACGATTGTCTGGTTGAAGGCATATGCGACACTCATCGGTGAAGAGAACCTGATGCCAAATCTGAGCGGTCTATTCGGCATGTTGTTGGGCCCATCTGTACCGCGCTGCACAGTGTCGTGGTTGCAAACATGGACCTCGCCGTGGACGTCGGGAGTGGAGTTGCGCATCGTGCTGCCTATTGCGCACAGTTTGAGTCGCAACACGACGTCCTGTGGCTGCACGAAAAGCGTTATTCAACATGGTGGCGTTGCTGTCAGGGTTCCTCCGAGCCATAATCCGTAGATAGCGGTCATCCACTGCAGTAGCCGCCCTCGGGCGGCCTGAGCGAGGCATGTTATCGACAGTTCCTGTCTCTCTGTATCTCCTCCACGTCCGAACAACATCGCTTTGGTTCACTCCGAGACGCCTGGACATTTCCCTTGTTGAGAGCCCTTCCTGGAACAAAGTAACGGCGGTATTGACCGTCTAGGCACGGTTGAACTACAGACAACACGAGCCGTGTACCTCCTTCCTGGTGGAATGACTGGAACTGATCGGCTGTCGGACCCCCTCCGTCTAATAGGCGCTGCTCATGCGTGGTTGTTTACATCTTTGGGCGGGATTGGTGACATCTCTGAACAGTCAAAGGGCAATATCCACAGTCGACGTCTATCTTCTGGCGTTCTGGGAACTGGGGTGATGCAAAACCTTTTTTGATGTGTGTAGCAGCTAGCTCCGTCTTGTCCACTGCCGGTCCTGGCTATCACTCGCGATTACTGAAAACCAAACAACATTGCCAGGTGTTCTGGCTACGGTCCGTCAGCGTACGAAGTCGCCTAGTCGAACGCGCCGGCACCTATAACTTCAAATAAATGGTTCAAATGGCTCCGAGCACTATGAGACTTAACATCTGAGGTCATCAGTCCCCTAGAACTTAGAACCACGTAAACCTAACTAACTTAAGGACATCACACACACCCATGCCCGAGGCATGATTCGAACCTGCGACCGTAGCGGTCACGCGGACCCCTAACTTCGACACTCTGTGGTGTCGTTGGATGACGTTTCTGGACATGGGTTCCTGTCCTCAGTTTCTTCCTCAATACACCCTTTATATTCCCTCATGGTTTGTCGGAATTCAATATAAAGTGGGCGATCAAAAAGTTCTCTGTGAGGGCGTTGTTACAGCTTATATACAACCCAATGCAACTCCAGTGCAGGCATACAAGCACTGAATGTAGGCAAGGTGTTAGTGTAGCATCCATGTGTTTCCAATGAGCGTTCTCTAAACGCAGAAACGTGCAATGTGGCGACGTTATTATCGAACGCATTCAAACGGGACCAAAGTACTGTTACTCTATTCTTGGCTGCAGAAGGATAAAAAGCAGTAGACTCCCATCAGACCAATAAAGAACGTGTGTGGGGCAGCATGTCCGTCGAAAACCGTGGTCGTGGAATGGTGCACCAAGTTTTGTGCTGGTCGCGATTTGACACGAGACGCCAGTCAATCACGGAGGCCAGCATCAGCCATTATGGACAATGACAAAAGAGCGGTTGGCGATGCATAACCAAGAATCTTAACACCAGCTACAGTAATTGCAACACATTATCCAGCAGGAGTTACGTCTACTGGTAAGTTTGCAGCCAGACGTTGAATGCCCAACAAAAAGGAAACTGGATAGCTGCTTGCATGAATCGCCTAATGCATGTCAATGTTTAAGGTAACACGTTCCTGGAGCGGATTATCGTAGCCAATGAAAGCTGGTGTCACCACCGCGAAACGGACTCGAAAGTGTCAACGATGTACTGGTATCATCCATCGTCCCCTTGTTCCAGCACATTCTGCTGCAAAGGTATGCTCACCCAGTTATCTGATTACTGTTTCAAGAACACAGCCAACATGTCTTTGGGGTGTGTGGTGATTTGGTAACCTCCGCCCTGGAATTGCTTCTGCATTCAGACACCTAACTGGTCGATTCTTACATCATGCCTCGTAAACTTTACTTCAGATTGTTATCTAATCACAATATAACACAAACAACAATGTAATTGTTTATTCTGGAATCTAGACAATGCTAGCAGTAATGAAAATTTACCCTTCCTCTCAGAAAGATATTCTCTTGTTCCAAAACAGATTACAGTGTCGACGTTTAGCATAGGAAGCAGCCAAACCAATTGCGAATGTTGGACTAGGGAAGTCCAACGTCAAATCTGTCATAGACGGCGCACCTGTGACATTTATGTTATGCATATCTTTGGAGTGTTCCATAAGGAGCGACCGTCCTGAGCGGTTATGAACTACCTGCCAACTGCTCGGCACTTCTGATAAGGGAATGAAGGGATGTGAAAACCAGCAGGTAGGAAAGCAGATGTTCCTGACCCATTCTATCAATAGTGGATACTATTGCTTCATATTCGTGCTCTAATGGCAATACACAATACAAAAAACAGACACCGTCTGAACAGGCGTTGAAGGCTCAACAGCACCGATTGGATACCATGTCATCCTCAGCTCTTAGGCGTCACTGGATGTGGACACAGAGGGTCATGTGGTCAGCACACTGCTCTCCCAGCCATTGTCAGTTTTCATGACTGGTGGCGCTACTTCTCAGTCAAGTACCTCCTCAGTTTTCCTCACAAGGGCTGAGGGCTCCCCACTTGCTAACAGCACGCGGCAGACCCAGACGGTCACCCAACCAACTGCTAGCACAGTCCGACAGCGCTTAACTTCGGATATCTGACAAGAACTGGTGTTACCACCGCAGTAAGGCCACTGGCCAAACCACAGTACAGTCTACAATTCTTCATGGAAGGTATGACTACACTGTATTGCACTTTTGAGTGCATCGATAAGTAAAGGTTAATTTCATCACGATCCCTGTTGTAATGGTACTTGAATTACGTAACCATTACGGCACCTCACCTCAACCTCTCGATACCAGCAATATTCTACTGTGTTTCTGTAAAATAGTTAACACATTTCTGTGACCCGTGGTCTAGGGGTAGCATCTTTGATTAATAATGAAAGCGTCTTCGGTCCCGGGTTCGACCCCCGCCACTGCCTAAATTTTGATAAATAATCAGCATTGGCGGCCGAAGACTTCCGGCATAAGAGGTCAGCCTCATTCTGGGAACGGCCTTGTCAAAGAGGGCGGAGGAGCGGATAGAGGTTCAGGGCACTCTCTTGTCCTAGGGGTGGGAAATTGCCCCTAAAGGCGGAAGAATCGGCAATGATCAACGACATGAGGATGCAGAAGGCAATGGAAACCACTGCATTAAAGACACATAACGCGTATCCACAGGACATGGGGCCTGTAATTGAAGAAGTGTCATGATGATCTCTCCACTGGCAAAAGATTCCGGAATAGTCCCCCATTCGGATCTCCGAGAGGAAGCCTGCCAAGGGGGAGGTTACCATGAGAAAAAGGTTGAATAATCTACGAAAGGATAACGTTCTACGAGTCGGGGCGTGGAATGTCAGAAGCTTGAACGTGGTAGGGAAACTAGAAAATCTGAAAAGGGAAATGCAAAGGCTCAATCTAGATATAGTAGGAGTCAGTCAAATGAAGTGGAAGGAAGACAAGGATTTCTGGTCAGATGAGTATCGGGTAATATCAACAGCAGCAGAAAATGGTATAACAGGTGTAGGATTCGTTATGAATAGGAAGGTAGGGCAGAGGGTGTGTTACTGTGAACAGTTCAGTGACCGGGTTGTTCTAATCAGAATCGACAGCAGACCAACACCGACAACGATAGTTCAGGTATACATGCCGACGTCGCAAGCTGAAGATGAACAGATAGAGAAAGTGTATGAGGATATTGAAAGGGTAATGCAGTATGTAAAGGGGGACGAAAATCTAATAGTCATGGGCGACTGGAATGCAGTTGTAGGCGAAGGAGTAGAGGAAAAGGTTACAGGAGAATATGGGCTTGGGACAAGGAATGAAAGAGGAGAAAGACTAATTGAGTTCTGTAACAAGTTTCAGCTAGTAATAGCGAATACCCTGTTCAAGAATCACAAGAGGAGGAGGTATACTTGGAAAAGGCCGGGAGATACGGGAAGATTTCAATTAGATTACATCATGGTCAGACAGAGATTCCGAAATCAGATACTGGATTGTAAGGCGTACCCAGGAGCAGATATAGACTCAGATCACAATATAGTAGTGCTGAAGAGTAGGCTGAAGCTCAAGACATTAGTCAGGAAGAATCAATACGCAAAGAAGTGGGATACGGAAGTACTAAGGAATGACGAGATACGTTTGAAGTTCTCTAACGCTATAGATACAGCAATAAGGAATAGCGCAGTAGGCAGTACAGTTGCAGAGGAATGGACATCTCTAAAAAGGGCCATCACAGAAGTTGGGAAGGAAAACATAGGTACAAAGAAGGCAGCTGCGAAGAAACCATGGGTAACAGAAGAAATACTTCGGTTGATTGACGAAAGGGGGAAGTACAAACATGTTCCGGGAAAATCAGGAATACAGAAATACAAGTCGCTGAGGAATGAAATAAATAGGAAGTGCAGGGAAGCTAAGACGAAATGGCTGCAGGAAAAACGCGAAGACATCAAAAAAGATATGATTGACGGAAGGACAGACTCTGCATACAGGAAAGTCAAAACAACCTTTGGTGACATTAAAAGCAACGGTGGTAACATTAAGAGTGCAACGGGAATTCCACTGTTAAATGCAGAGGAGAGAGCAGATAGGTGGAAAGAATACATTGAAAGCCTCTATGAGGGTGAAGATTTGTCTGATGTGATAGAAGGAGAAACAGGAGTCGATTTAGAAGAGGTAGGGGATCCAGTATTACAATCGGAATTTAAAAGAGCTTTGGAGGACTTATTGTCAAATAAGGCAGAAGGGATAGATAACATTCCATCAGAATTTCTAAAATCATTGGGGGAAGTGGCAACAAAACGACTATTCACGTTGGTGTGTAGAATATATGAGTCTGGCGATATACCATCTGACTTTCGGAAAAGCACTTGCACCCTATGTAAAATTGGAAATTTGTGGTAAGGACTATGGGAGCAAACTGCTGAGGTCATAGGTCCCTAGGCTTATGCACTACTTACTCTAACTTAAACTAACTTACGCTAAGGACAACACATACCCCCATGCCCGAGGGAGGACTCGAACCTCCAACGGGGGGAGCCGCGCGAACTGTGACAACACGCCTCAGACCGCATGGCTACGCCACGTGGCTGCACCCTATGTTCTCAATTATTTGCGTACTCCAACCTCTATGTCCTACTGTTTTTCCCTTTAGTACGACCCTATTTATTCTCAGATGTCTTATCATCCAGTGGCTTCTTCTTGTCTATGTTCTGAACATCTTCCATAATTTTCAATTTCTGAAAAAGTACCTCGTTCTTATCTTACCTATCCACCTAATTTTCAACATCCCTCTATAGCAGCACATCTCAAACACTTCGATTCTGAAACTTCCTGGCAGATTAAAACTGTGTGCCGGACCGAGACTCGAACTCGGGACCTGTGCCTTTCGCGGGCAAGTGCTCTACCATCTGAGCTACCCAAGCACGACTCACGCCCGGTACTCACAGCTTTACTTCTGCCAATATCTCGTCTCCTACCTTCCAAACTTTACAGAAGCTCTCCTGCGAACCTTGCAGAACTAGCACTCCTGAAAGAAAGGATATAGCGGAGACATGGCTTAGCCACAGCCTGGGGGATGTTTCCAGAATGAGATTTTCACTCTGCAGCGGAGTGTGCGCTGATATGAAACTTCCTGGCAGATTAAAACTGTGTGCCCGACCGAGACTCGAACTCGGGACCTTTGCCTTTCGCGGGCAAGCGGTCTACCATCTCAGCTACCGAAGCACGACTCACGGCCGGTACTCACAGCTTTACTTCTGCCAATATCTCGTCTCCTACCTTCCAAACTTTACAGAAGCTCTCCTGCGAACCTTGCAGAACTAGCACTCCTGAAAGAAAGGATATAGCGGAGACATGGCTTAGCCACAGCCTAGGGGATGTTTCCAGAATGAGATTTTCACTCTGCAGCGGAGTGTGCGCTGATATGAAACTTCATGGCACATTAACACAGTGTGCCCGGCCGAGACTCGAACTCGGGACCTTTGCCTTTCGCGGGAAAGCGCTCTACCATCTGAGCTACAGAAGCACGACTCACGCCTGGTCCTCACAGCTTTACTTCTGCCAGTATCTCGTCTCCTACCTTGGTAGAGCACTTTCCCGCGAAAGGCAAAGGTCCCGAGTTCGAGTCTCGGTCGGGCACACAGTTTTAATCTGCCAGGAAGTTTCATATCAGCGCACACTCCGCTGCAGAGTGAAAATCTCATTCTGAAGACTTCGATTCTCTTTCTTCTCTGCTTCCCCCACAGTCCACGAGTCAATTTTGAATAATGCTAATGTACATTCTCAGAAATTTCTTTGCGAAATTAAGAGTGATAACTGATACTAGCATACTTCTTTTCCCAAGTATGCCCCTTTTCCTGTGCTAACCTGCTTTGCCTGTGCTTCATCAGTCACTTTCTTGACCTCGTGTACATTGTGGTCCCCAATTTTGATACTAACTTTATGGCTAATCTTATTTTTTTGGCATGCTTCATTATTTTCGACTTTCTATGAACCACCCTCAACACGTATTCAGTATTCTTTAGACGGTTCACGCCTCACTTTTAGGAACAAAAGCAATGTCATCAGCGTATCTTACCATTGACATCCTTCCAACCTGAATTTTAATCTGACTCCCGAATGTTTCTTTTATTTACATCATTGCACCGTCGATGTGTAGACTGAACAACAGAGGCCTTCATCCCTGTCTTTCACCTTTTTAATCCGAGCACTTCATTGTTGGTCCTTCAGTCTTATTTTCCCCTCTTGATTATTGTATATATTTTATACTATCGCTCTTTCCCTATACACTTACTCCAGTTTTCTCAGAATTTAGAACACTGTGCACCATTTTAGATTGTCGAATGCTTTTTGCGGGAGAACAAATCCTATGAAAATATCTCGATTTTTCTTAAATCTCGCTCCGATTATTGATCACAACGGCAGATCGGCCTCTCTGCTGCATTTACCTTTCCGACAGCCGAAGTGATCCTCATCTCATAGATCCTCAATTTTATTCACCACTATTCTCCATCTTATTCTTGTCGGGAGCAGAATGATGATAATAACGATCAGGACCATAACCATTTTTTATTATTGTATTATTATTATTATTATTATAGCAGTCTACCTCCGTAACTGAGTGGTTAGTGTGGCTAACTGCCATGTGGCAGTCCTGAGTTCTATTCTTGGTGCGCCGACCGGAGTGGCCGTTCGGTTCTAGGCGCTACAGTCTGGAACCGCGCGACTGCTACGGTCGCAGGTTCGAATCCTGCCTCGGGCATCGATGTGTGTGGTGTCCTTAGGTTAGTTAGGTTTAAGTAGTTCTAAGTTCTAGGGGACTGATGACCTCAGAACTTAAGTCCCATAGTGCTCAGAGCCATTGTAACCATTTTTATTCTTGGTCCTGCCAGGGTTTTTTCCTGGAGCGAGGAGTGGCATGAGCTACTCTCAGCCTCATGGTGCAAACTGAGGAGCTACTTGACCAGGTGGTAATGGGACAAGGTCTGCCAAACTGCCGACAACTAGGAGACAGATTTGCTATTTGCTTCATACAGCATGGGAACAGCTCCATTGGCTGAGGATCTCATGATTGTCAGGAGTGGGCTTGTTTGTGACCTGAATGGCAGTACTTATCTCGTATCATCATCGTTCATTTCAGAAGAAACACGATTCCTTGTACGGCAGAAACGTTTTGCGCAAGACATTTTTTTCAGTCATAAGTCTTCTGACTGGTTTGATGCGGCCCGCCACGAATTCGTTTCCTGTGCTAACCTCTTCATCTCCGAGTTGCACTTGCAACCTACGCCCTCAATTATTTGCTGGATGTACTCTGATCTCTGTCTTCATCTACAGCTTTACCTCCTACATGCCTCTCAGCACTATGGGACTTAACATCTGAGGTCATTAGTCCCCTAGGCTTAGAACTACTTAAACCTGACTAACCTAAGGACACCACACACATCCATGGCCAAGGCAGGATTCGTAGCAGCACCTGCGGTTCCGGACTGTAGCGCCTAGAACCGCTCGTCCACAACGGCCGGCTACCTCCTACAGCTCCCTCTAGTACTATAGAAGTTATTTCCTGATGTCTCAAATGTTCTACCAACCCATCCCTCCTCCTTGTTATTGTTTTGCATCTATTCCTTTCCTCACTGATTTTGCAGAGAACCTCCTCATTCCTTACATTTTCAGTCCACCTAATTTTCAACATCCTTCTGTAGAACCACATCTCAAATGCTTTAATTCTGTTCTTTTTCTGTTTTCCAAGAGTCCATGTTTCACTCCCGTACAATGCTGTGCTCCTAACATCCATTCTCAGAAATTTCTTCCTCAAATTAAGGTCTATGTTCAATACTAGTAGTCTTCCCATGGCCAGGAATCCCTTACTCAACTACAGGTGACATGTCCTGTGGATACACATTATGTTCAAATGGTTCAAATGGCTCTGAGCACTATGCGACTTAACTTCTGAGGTCATCAGTAGCCTAGAACTTAGAACTACTTAAACCTAACTAACCTAAGGACATCACACACATCCATGCCCGAGGCAGGATTCGAACCTGCGACCGTAGCGGTCGCGCGATTCCAGACAGTAGCGCCTAGAACCGCTGGGCCACAACGGCCGGCTACCTCCTACAGCTCCCTCTAGTACTATAGAAGTTATTTCCTGATGTCTCAAATGTTCTACCAACCCATTCTTCCTCCTTGTTATTGTTTTGCATCTATTCCTTTCCTCACTGATTTTGCGGAGAACCTCCTCATTCCTTACATTTTCAGTCCACCTAATTTTTAACATCCTTCTGCAGAACCACATCTCAAATGCTTTAATTCCATTCTTTTTCTGTTTTCCAAGAGTCCATGTTCCACTCCCGTACAATGCTGTGCTCCTAACATCCATTCTCAGAAATTTCTTCCTCAAATTAAGGTCTATGTTCAATACTAGTAGTCTTCCCATGGCCAGGAATCCCTTACTCAACTACAGGTGACATGTCCTGTGGATACACATTATGTTCAAATGGTTCAAATGGCTCTGAGCACTATGCGACTTAACTTCTGAGGTCATCAGTCCCCTAGAACTTAGAACTACTTAAACCTAACTAACCTAAGGACATCACACACATCCATGTCCGAGGCAGGATTCGAACTTGCGACCGTAGCGGTCGCGCGATTCCAGACTGTAGCGCCTAGAACCGCTCGGCCACTACGGCCGGCTACCTCCTACAGCTCCCTCTAGTACTATAGAAGTTATTTCCTGATGTCTCAAATGTTCTACGAACCCATCCCTCCTCCTTGTTATTGTTTTGCATCTATTCCTTTCCTCACTGATTTTACGGAGAACCTCCTCATTCCTTACATTTTCAGTCCACCTAATTTTCAACATCCTTCTGTAGAACCACATCTCAAATGCTTTAATTCCATTCTTTTTCTGTTTTCCAAGAGTCCATGTTCCACTCCCGTAGAATGCTGTGCTCCTAACATCCATTCTCAGAAATTTCTTCCTCAAATTAAGGTCTATGTTCAATACTAGTAGTCTTCCCATGGCCAGGAATCCCTTACTCAACTACAGGTGACATGTCCTGTGGATACACATTATGTTCAAATGGTTCAAATGGCTCTGAGCACTATGCGACTTAACTTCTGAGGTCATCAGTAGCCTAGAACTTAGAACTAATTAAACCTAACTAACCTAAGGACATCACACACATCCATGCCCGAGGCAGGATTCGAACCTGCGACCGTAGCGGTCGCGCGATTCCAGACAGTAGCGCCTAGAACCGCTGGGCCACAACGGCCGGCTACCTCCTACAGCTCCCTCTAGTACTATAGAAGTTATTTCCTGATGTCTCAAATGTTCTACCAACCCATCCCTCCTCCTTGTTATTGTTTTGCATCTATTCCTTTCCTCACTGATTTTGCGGAGAACCTCCTCATTCCTTACATTTTCAGTCCACCTAATTTTCAACATCCTTCTGTAGAACCACATCTCAAATGCTTTAATTCCATTCTTTTTCTGTTTTCCAAGAGTACATGTTCCACTCCCGTACAATGCTGTGCTCCTAACATCCATTCTCAGAAATTTCTTCCTCAAATTAAGGTCTATGTTCAATACTAGTAGTCTTCCCATGGCCAGGAATCCCTTACTCAACTACAGGTGACATGTCCTGTGGATACACATTATGTTCAAATGGTTCAAATGGCTCTGAGCACTATGCGACTTAACTTCTGAGGTCATCAGTAGCCTAGAACTTAGAACTAATTAAACCTAACTAACCTAAGGACATCACACACATCCATGCCCGAGGCAGGATTCGAACCTGCGACCGTAGCGGTCGCGCGATTCCAGACAGTAGCGCCTAGAACCGCTGGGCCACAACGGCCGGCTACCTCCTACAGCTCCCTCTAGTACTATAGAAGTTATTTCCTGATGTCTCAAATGTTCTACCAACCCATTCTTCCTCCTTGTTATTGTTTTGCATCTATTCCTTTCCTCACTGATTTTGCGGAGAACCTCCTCATTCCTTACATTTTCAGTCCACCTAATTTTCAACATCCTTCTGTAGAACCACATCTCAAATGCTTTAATTCTATTCTTTTTCTGTTTTCCAAGAGTCCATGTTTCACTCCCGTACAATGCTGTGCTCCTAACATCCATTCTCAGAAATTTCTTCCTCAAATTAAGGCCTATGTTCAATACTAGTAGTCTTCCCATGGCCAGGAATCCCTTACTCAACTACAGGTGACATGTCCTGTGGATACACATTATGTTCAAATGGTTCAAATGGCTCTGAGCACTATGCGACTTAACTTCTGAGGTCATCAGTCCCCTAGAACTTAGAACTACTTAAACCTAACTAACCTAAGGACATCACACACTTCCATGCCCGAGGCAGGATTCGAACCTGCGACCGTAGCGGTCGCGCGATTCCAGACTGTAGCGCCTAGAACCGCTAGGCCAGAACGGCCGGCTACCTCCTACAGCTCCCTCTAGTACTATAGAAGTTATTTCCTGATGTCTCAAATGTTCTACCAACCCATCCCTCCTCCTTGTTATTGTTTTGCATCTATTCCTTTCCTCACTGATTGTGCAGAGAACCACCTCATTCCTTACATTTTCAGTCCACCTAATTTTCAACATCCTTCTGCAGAACTACATCTCAAATGCTTTAATTCTATTCTTTTTCGGTTTTCCAAGAGTCCATGTTCCACTCCCGTACAATGCTGTGATCCCTCCTCCTTGTTATTGTTTTGCATCTATTCCTTTCCTCACTGATTTTGCGGAGTACCTCGTCATTCCTTACCTTTTCAGTCCAACTAATTTTCAACATCCTTCTGTAGAACCACATCTCAAATGCTTTAATTCTATTCTTTTTCTGTTTTCCAAGAGTCCATGTTCCACTCCCGTACAATGCTGTGATCCCTCCTCCTTGTTATTGTTTTGCATCTATTCCTTTCCTCACTGATTTTGCGGAGTACCTCGTCATTCCTTACCTTTTCAGTCCAACTAATTTTCAACATCCTTCTGTAGAACCACATCTCAAATGCTTTAATTCTATTCTTTTTCTGTTTTCCAAGAGTCCATGTTCCACTCCCGTACAATGCTGTGATCCCTCCTCCTTGTTATTGTTTTGCATCTATTCCTTTCCTCACTGATTTTGCGGAGTACCTCGTCATTCCTTACCTTTTCAGTCCAACTAATTTTCAACATCCTTCTGTAGAACCACATCTCAAATGCTTTAATTCTATTCTTTTTCTGTTTTCCAAGAGTCCATGTTCCACTCCCGTACAATGCTGTGATCCCTCCTCCTTGTTATTGTTTTGCATCTATTCCTTTCCTCACTGATTTTGCGGAGTACCTCGTCATTCCTTACCTTTTCAGTCCAACTAATTTTCAACATCCTTCTGTAGAACCACATCTCAAATGCTTTAATTCTATTCTTTTTCTGTTTTGCAAGAGTCCAAGTTTCACTCCCGTACAATGCTGTGTTCCTAACATTCATTCTCAGAAAATTCTTCCTAAAATTAAGGTCTATGTCCAATACTAGTAGTCTTCCCATGGCCAGGAATCCCTTACTCAACTACAGGCCACATGTCCTGTGGATACACACTATGTACTTTTAATGCAGGGTCTCCATTGCCTTCAATATCCTCATGCCGCATTTAGGCGCACTTGCCACCCCTAGGACAGGAGAGTGCCCTGAACCTCTTTCCACTCCTCCACCGTCTTCGACGTTGGCTGAATGTGAAGTCTTCGGCCGCCATGTTGATAAGATTTTAGAGAAGAGAAAGTAGCCAGACCGGGAGGCGGTGGAGTAGGATCAGACAGAAAACAGAGCTGTGGTCTGGTGCCTTAGCTGGTTGCACTGACCTGCTACTCAATATCTGGCACTGTAGTATTGTCTTCAACAGTCTGGTAAACCACTGAACCTCGGAAAAGCTTAGGAGTGTATCGTACTAGAGCAGCATTTGTTGCTCCTAAGTGTGTAACTGCAACTGTACAAAACATGAACAGACTGTGTCACCTGTCGGGAAAGTGTTTCCTTCACTTGGCCTTTGCTTAAAACCACTTCAATGCTTCCCTTAATGTGTGACACTGCTCATGAGAAGGCAACGACAAGTACCTTACCATACAATTCTATAACAGTGTGGTGTCACCGCCAGACACCACACTTGCTAGGTGGTAGCCTTTAAATCGGCCGCGGTCCGTTAGTATACGTCGGACCCGCTTGTCGCCACTGTCAGTGATTGCAGACCGAGCGCCGCCACACGGCAGGTCTAGAGAGACTTCCTAGCACTCGGCCCAGTTGTACAGCCGACGTTCATAGGAATGGTTCACTGACAAAATACGCTCTCATTTGCCGAGACGATAATTAGCATAGCCTTCAGCTACGTCATTTGCTACGACCTAGCAAGGCGCCATTTATCCTTTGCTATGTATCTAATGAAGCATGTACAGTAACAAGACCAATGTTCACCAATTGTGGATTAAAGTTAAGTATTCCAGCAGCTATGTACTTTTCTTTATAGCATTCATTACGTATCCTGTTTCAGACCTCACGCCAGCCTGCGTGAGTTTAAGCGCGTGCCTTTCGGTTACCCGTCACTGTGGATTGGCTGTCTTGCCAGTCCACAACATTACCGATTTCAGCACCAGATAAAAAAAATTAATCTTTATTTTCTTAAAACGTAAGGATTTCTGCGAAACCGAAAGTTAACTGTTGAAACTTCTAAACTCGTGTTCGCAAGTGTCTGATTGGTATCTAAAAAAATTCCTGTATAAAACATATTTCGATATCGAAAACGTGAATGTTGATCTACTGGGTCCCCTCTAGAAGTGTGTAATTTAAAATGTGAAACACGTTGTATACACATAATTAAGTTCGCGCGGAAGACTCCTACTCGGAGTTATACACAGTTTTCATCAAATATTACCTGTGGTGTCACCGCCAGACACCACACTTGCTAGGTGGTAGCCTTTAAATCGGCCGCGGTCCGTTAGTATACGTCGGACCCGCTTGTCGCCACTGTCAGTGATTGCAGACCGAGCGCCGCCACACGGCAGGTCTAGAGAGACGTCCTAGCACTCGCCCCAGTTGTACAGCCGACATTGCTAGGAATGGTTCACTGACAAATACGCTCTCATTTGCAGAGACGACAGTTTAGCATAGCCTTCTGCTACGTCATTTGCTACGACCTAGCAAGGCGCCATTACCAGTTTATATTCAGAGTGTAATAATGTCTAAACAAGAGCGATGTTCTCCAATTGTGGATTAAAGTTAAGTATTCCCAGAACTACGTTCTTTTCTTTACAGGATAATTACTTTACCTTGTTCCAGACCTCACGCCAATCTACGTGAGCTTAAAAGCGTGCATTTCGGCCTCCTCTAGCAACACGGTGTTGGCTCTTCTGCCAACACATCAAACAGCACCCACGCACTTGTCCTTCACCAACGGGGACAATAATGCTTTCCTCGGTACCAGTGTATCCCCACAAGGACAGGGCCAAGAGCAGTTACGTTCTCCACTGCACTCCCCATAGCCTTACAACTGCATCAGATTCTGTGGGGTACAATTAAAGCTAAGCTTTTTGTTTTGTATGATATTAAACCTTGTAGTGTTATGTTGTCTGAAAGTGTACTGGACACGGTCCGCTCCTGACTGTATGGGAGGATCACCACACTACACGAGAAACTAGTAAATGAACCCTCCCCCCCCCCCCACCCCCCGTCAGGAGAAAACACACTAACACCGCCTAACATCGCCTCCAGCATTGATAATGACCTCAATTCGATATGGCGAGAAACAGAGTCCACAGGTCTCTGCAGATGTGCTGTATCCAGATGAAAGCTACACTATGTGATCAAAAGTATCCAGACACCTGGCTGACAATGAATGACAAGTTGGTCTCGCCCTCCATGCTGCATTTCAATATGGTGTTGGCCCACCCTTAGCCTTGATGACAGCTTCCACTCTCACAGGGATACGTTCAATCAGGTGCTGGAAGGTTTCTCGGGGAATGGCAGCCCATTCTTCACGGAGTGCTGCACTGAGGAGAGGTATCGATGTCGGTCGGTGAGGCCTGGCACGAAGTCGGCGTTCCAAAACATTCCAAAGGTGTTCTGTAGGATTCAGGTCAGGACTCTGTGCAGGCCAGTCCATTACATGGATGTTATTGTCGTGTAACCACTCCGCCACAGGCCGTGCATTACGAACAGGTGCTCGATCGTGTTGAAAGATGCAATCGACATCCCTGAATTGCTCCTCAACAGTGGGAAGCAAGAAGGTGCTTAAAACATCAATGTGGGCCTGTGCTGTGATAGTGCCACACAAAGCAACAAGGGGTGGGAGCCCCCACCATGAAAAACAGTATATAGAGGGTCTATACAAGGGCTATGTTCTTGAGGACAATATTATAGAAATGGAAGAGAATGTAGATGAAGATAAAATAGGAGATATGCTACTGCGTGAAGAGTTTGACAGAGCACTGAAAGACCTAAGTCGAAACAAGGCCCTGCAAGTAGACAACATTCCATTAGAACTACTGATAGCCTTGGGAGAGCCAGTCCTGACAAAACTCTACCATCTGGTGAGCAAGATGTATGAGACAGGCGAAAGACCCTCAGACTTCAAGAAGAATATAATAATTCCAATCCCAAAGAAGGCAGGTGTTGACAGATGTGAAAATTACCGAACTATCAGTTTAATAAGTCACAGCTGGAAAATACTAACACGAATTCTTTACAGACGAATGGAAAAACTGGTAGAAGCAGACCTCGGGGAAGATCAGTTTGGATTCCGTAGAAATGTTGGAACACGTGAGGCAATACTGACCTTATGACTTATCTTAGAAGAAAGATTAAGTAAAGCCAAACCTACGTTCCTAGCATTTGTAGACTTAGACAAAGCTTTTGACAATGTTGACTGCAATACTCTCTTTCACATTCTGAAGGTGGGAGGGGTAAAATACAGGGAGGAAAGGCTATTTGCAATTTGTACAGAAACCGGATGGCAGTTATAAGAGTCGAGGGGCATGAAAGGGGAGCATTGGTTGGGAAGGGAGTGAAACAGGATTGTAGCATATGCCCAATGTTATTCAATCTGGATAATGAGCAAGCAGTAAAGGAAACCAAAGAAAAATTCGGAGTAGGAATTAAAATTCATGGAGAAGAAATAAAAACTTTGAGGTTTGCCGATGTCATTGTAATTCTGTCAGAGAGAGAGCAAAGAACTTGGAAGAGCAGCTGCACGGAATGGATAGTGTCTTGAAAGGAGGATATAAGATGAACATCAACAAAAGCAAAACGAGGATAATGGAATGTAGTCGAATTAAATCGGGTGATGCTGCGCGAATTAGATTAGGAAATGAGACGCTTAAAGTAGTAAATGAGTTTTGCTATTTGGAGAGCAAAATAACTAATGATGGTCGAAGTAGAGACGATATAAAATTTAGGCTGGCAATGGCAAGGAAAGCGTTTCTGAAGAAGAGAATTTTTGTTAACATCGAGTATAGATTTAAGAGTCAGGAAGTCGTTTCTGAAAGTATTTGTATGGAGTGTAGCCATGTATGGAAGTGAAACGTGGACGATAAATAGTTTAGACAAAAAGAGGATAGAAGCTTTCGAAATGTGGTGCTGCAGAAGAATGCTGAAGATTAGATGGGTAGATCACATAACTAATGATGAAGTATTGAATGGAACTGGGGAGAAGAGAAGTTTGTGGGACAACTTGGCTAGAAGAAGGAGTTGGTAGGACATGTTCTGAGGCATCGACGGATCACCAATTTAGTATTGGAGAGCAGCGTGGAGGGTAAAAATCATAGAGGGAGACCAAGAGATGAATACACTAAACAGATTCAGAAGGATGTAGGCTGCAGTACGTACTGGGAGATGAAGAAGCTTGCACAGGATAGAGTAGCATGGAGAGCTGCATCAAACCAATCTCTGGACTGAAGACCACAAAAACGTCAAAGAGTGTGGTAACTATGCTTTTAATTAACCCTCAACTACTGTGAATCGTCTTTCAGAACGTGACAAATTTTTTTCTATTGTGATATATGAAACGAAATGAGCACGCAGCCTCTCAGCTAAGCAGGCGGACTGTGATGTATGACACAAATGCAAATCGAAGGTGGGCTCTTCCTAGTGGGTGTGATGCATTGATGCCAGAGCTCTAGACTATGTGCTGCACTTTTTTCCTTATTAACCGGCGACGCAGACAGAGGGGTGTTACAAGTTTAAAGTGTGTTCGTGTGTGCATGCGAGTGGCATCATAACTTCCAAACTAAAGGTCCGATTTTAACGCAGTCTGTTTATTTGTCAGCTGCCCGACCCTGGTAGCTGAGTGGTCAGCGCGACGAAATGTAATACCTAACGGCCCGGGTTCGATTCCCGGCTGGGTCGGAGATTTTCTCCGCTCAGGGACTGGGTGTTTTGCTGTCCTTATCATCATCATTTCATCCCCATCGACGCGCAGGTCGCCAAAGTGGCGTCAAGTAGAAAGACTTGCACCAGGCGAACGGTCTACCCAACGGAAGGCCCTAGTCACACCGTATTTCCATTTGACAGCTGGTTTCATCAGAATGGTTTTTAGCTATGTTCCATGAAAGTTTGTAGGGCAGTTCACATTTCGCCACCTAAATTTTAAGTAAAAACGTTTTGCGACAGCTCCGCTGATAATACGCTATATAATACAATTCATAAGAGCTTCATCAAGTTACGTAGTGCCAGGGTGTACAGCTCAACAAGTTGCCCGGCACCTAAGAGTTATCTCGTACGAACGAACTGGCCACTGGTGCCAACTGCGAGTTAACTCATAGGAAACGAGTTCCTGCATAAAGCCAGATACGAAAACATTCGTAGCAAATACGTGTGATTCACACGTCTTGGGCGTCAGGAACAGGTATAGTAAGTCATCTGGACGCGCACAGAATTTTTATTTTCCCACTTGGAATAAAGTAAGCGAAAAATGCATACAAAATTTCATACAAATATTTTAGTTTCAGATGAAAAGTGTATTATCATAATTATCAGTTTTATTCACGAAGATATGCAAATATTTTAATATGTTATTCTACAAGAAAAACTAAAGAAAAAAGTTCATATAAACATAGATCTTCAAATGTTTAGTTACGGCTAATAAAAGATTTTGCCTGAAATTAAGCAACTTCGCTAATACGAAGCCATTGCAAAACTGTTCGAGGCTAAAGTAAACCACGATATCCATTTATTTTGTTGTTATAGATCTGGTGAATCTAATAAAACATGTCACAGACGTGTATCTGCAGTAGTTTTCCAGAACATCCAGAGAAGCAAAGATTCTTGTACAAGTATATTTGTTTACTTTCCATTAATTATGTAGAAACGTTTACGTCATTGTTGGTCACCATTAGTGAGTTGTTTCAGTCGTTTCCTAACCGTGAAACGAGTTACTTTTCTGTATTGTTCAGTGAAAGAACGTAATAAAAACAGGGTATTTAAGTAAAACAACATAGCAACTGTTGTAGTTCGGAGATTATTGATGAAACAGGGATGCCTTTCAAATTTACGACAGAGGAATACGCCGATATGGTGTGTATTTATCGCAAATGTGATGGTAATGCTACGGCTGCAGTTAGCGAATATCGCGTTCGTTATCCAACTCGTAGGATTCCGAATACACGAAACATTAGTGAAGTATTTCGAGTGTTACGGGAGACAGGTATCTCTCAACGATAAGGCATTTCACAATCTAAGGTATAGCGTAGACTGAAGTGCAATAATCTGTATCCTTACCATAAACAAAAAGTGCTTCATTTACATTCGGGACATCCTGCCCTTCGCTTGCAGTCGTGCAACTGGTTAAATACTAATCGGCAGTTACACAAATACATTTTATTTACTGATGAGGCACATTTTACTCGACGTGCTATAAACAATTTACATAACGAGCACGTACGGTCTGAAGTAAACTCACACGCAACAGTGCAACACAATTTCCAGGTGCGATTTAGCATAAAGGTGTGGTGTGGTATAATCAACACACACTTTATCGGACCATTCATTTTCCTAGGACGTCTAACTGGCGAGTTGTACTTACAATTCCTTTAAGGGGCTCCGGAAAGGCTCAAAATCATGAAAAGTTCAATTTTTACTCTTTTGCGTTTTCTGAATCTGCAGACTATTACCTTTTAATAGATATATAATTTATTCAATTCCGAAGACTACATCTATTTTTAAATTTTTTTTGAAATGTGTTCTACGTGGGCGTGACCCACTGTGGCGCTGTTAAACTGCTGTCAAATGGTGTTATTATTAACGTCCGTGTTCATCAGGTAAATTTTAGTGATGTGAGATAAAGTGTGTGTTGTGGCTAACCTGTGATGGTTCAATATATATCGCTGGTGTGATTGTCGATTGTTTCATGTTTATTTACTCTGTCGTTATCTCGAAAATATTCGTAATTAATTCTGTTTCTTGAATCTCTGTTTTGTTGAAGTATAATAATGAGTAAAAGTAAAGTTATTAGAAATCCTCTGAAGGCTTTTAAGAAAAGGAGAAATGTTGGAAAGCCAAAGGTATGTGTTATTACTGTAAACAATAAAGACGATAACCAAGTGAGTGAACCTAACCTCTCAAGTACACCTGCCCATAGCAGTCAAAGTGGGAAAGAAAATACTTCACAGAAGAAGCTTGGTTCAATGAGTGAAAACTATGAATGTTTTATGGGCGAATCGGATGTGAATGAAATATTTGATATGTCGGTTCTCAAAGGAATTTTTTCAAACTGTGTAAGCTGTATTCATTGTAGTGAAGTTGGTCTGGAACTCTCCATAATAAAGCACGTAGGACTTGCTAGTGAAATACAACTGAAATGTGATAAGTGTTCATACATGACCACCTTTTGGAACAGTGTTGCAGTAACTGCAACTGAAGAAAATGGTAGCAAAATCTACGAACACAACAACGAGTGATGCTTGCTTTAGACAAGGAACGCCTTCGGGCTGCAGACAGGGCTGTAAAGAGTCTAGAAATACAAGCAAGAGTAAACAGGACGAGGAACAAGAGGAAGCTGGAGGAGGAGTTTGCAGAGGATGAAGATAATCCATCCTATGGACCTGGAATGCACTAAAAAGTTAATCCAATCTTTGTCGCTCGATTCCCAAAACTTTTATTTTCTCATACTAATTACATGTTTTCTAAGGATCTTCCAAACATATTTGTTTCAGACTTTCAGTAAATGTTACACAGTACCTTCAGCATAATTTAACACAACCTTTTTCCAAAAAAAACTGTATATTTTTGAATATATAAATAAAAAATTGCAAAAAAATGTTGTGAATTTTCATTACAATTGAAAAAAATCATCTTTAATAACTGAACTAAAATTTTGTAAAATCCCTGTGTTAAGTTTTAGCCCATATTCCAATAAATAATCTGTAAAAAGTTCAACTTCCTACCTCAAATACTTTGTGAGGAAAGATGTAATTTATAAGCGTTATTTTAACATTGCAAGTATAGGGCGTTCCGGAGCCCCTTAAGAAGAAATGCCCCGCTTGCTCGAAGATGTTCCACTTCCTACGCGATTGCAAATGTATTCTCAACGTGATAGCGCGCCCCCACAATTCAGAACGCCGTTACTACACATTTAAATAAACATTTTCCGCAGAAATGGATTGGTCGTGGTGCTACTCGTCTTGGCCACCTAGGTCGCACGATTTAACACCAATGGGTTTTTGTGTATGGGGATGGACGAAAGACATAGTTTGTGAGGACAACGTAAATACACGTGAGGCATTACTTGCTCGCATTTTGAGTGCAATAGACGAAATTAAGAACAACCCTCTGAAACTGAAACGTGCAACAAAATCCCTTCATACACGTGGAGCTAAATCCATTGAACTTGGTGGAGACGTTTCTGAACTTTTTTGTGAGTGTATTGTGAAACTGTATGTACGCTGCTGTGGTATTAATAAAAGCAGATTACCTGACACGTTCATACAGTTTCACTAATAGTAATTACCATCATTTTTCCAAAATTAAGTTCTCTACAACTTCCGTTGAAAACTTTGTGCCATTGTCTGGAATTTAAAAAACAACAAGGGCCAAATTGTTAACAAATTAAAAATTATACGAAATTACTTCTTTGCTTCTCTGGCTGTTCTGACAAAGTACTGGAGATAAACGGCTGGGACATGTTTCATTAGATTCACCAGACCAATATCAACAGTTGTTGTTGTTGTTGTGGTCTTGAGTCCTGAGACTGGTTTGATGCAGCTCTCCATGTTACTCTATCCTGTGCAAGCTTCTTCATCTCCCAGTACCTTCTTCTGAATCTGTTTAGTGTATTCATCTCTTAGTCTCCCTCTACGCTGCCCTCCAATACTAAATTGGTGATAAAGGATGCCTCAGAACATGTCCTACCAACCGATCCGTTCTTCTAGTCAAGTTGTGCCACAAGCTCCTCCCCAATTCTATTCAATACCTCCTCATTAGTTATGTGATATACCCATTTAATCTTCAGCATTCTTCCGTAGCACCACATTTCGAAAGCTTCTATTCTCTTCTTGTCTAAGCTATTTATCGTACTCGTTTCACTTCCATAAATGGCTACACTCCATACAAATACTTTCAGAAACGACTTCCTTACACTTAAATCTATACTCGATGTTAACAAATTTCTCTTCTTCAGAAACGCTTTCCTTGCCATTGCCCGTCTACATTTTATATCCTCTCCACTTCGACCATCATCAGTTATTTTGCTCCCCAAATAGCAAAAGTGTCTCATTTCCCAATCTTATTCCCTCAGCGTCACTCGACTTAATTCGACTACATTCCATTATCCTCGTTTTGCTTTTGTTGATGTTCATCTTATATCCTCCTTTCAAGACACTATCCATTCCGTTTAACTGCTCTTCCAAGTCCTTTGCTGTCTCTGACAGAATTACAATGTCATCGGCGAACCTCAAAGTTTTTATTTCTTCTCCATGGATTTTAATACCTACTCTGAATTTTTCTTTTGTGTCCTTTACTGCTTGCTCAATATACAGATTGAAAAACATCGGGGAGTGGCTACAACCCTGTCTCACTCCTTTCCCAACCACTGCTTCCCTTTCATGCCCCTCGACTCTTATAACTGCCATCTGCTTTCTGTACAAATTGTAAATAGCCATTCGCTCCCTGTATTTTACCCCTGCCACCTACAGAATTTCAAAGAGAGTATTCCAGTCAAAATTGTCAAAAGCTTTCTCTAAATCTACAAATGCTAGAAACGTAGGTTTCCCTTTCCTTAATCTTTCTTCTAAGATAAGTCATAGGGTCCATATTGCCTCACGTGTTCCAACATTTCTACGGAATCCAAACTGATCTTCCCCGAGGTCGGCTTCTACCAGTTTTTCCATTCGTCTGTAAAGAATTCGCGTTAGTATTTCTGTCAACACCTGCTTTCTTTGGGATTGGAATTATCATATTATATTATATAACAACAGAATAAATAGAAATCGTGCTTTACAGTTTTGCGCTGGCTTCACATTAGCGAAGTTGCTAAATTTCAGGTAAAATCTTTTATTGGCCGTAACTCCGTAACTAAACATTAGTGGACCTTTGTTAATATGAACTTTTTTCTGTAGTATTACTTGTAGAATAAAGTATTAGAATATTTGCGTATCTTCATCAATCACCCTGTATATACAGCGCGGTCCATTGATCGTGACCGGGGCAAATATCTCACGAAATAAGCGTCAAACGAAAAAACTACAAAGAACGAAACTTGTCTAGCTTGAAGGGGGAGACCAGATGGCGCCATGGTTGGCCCGCAAGATGGCGCTGCCATAGGTCAAACGGATATCAGCTGCGTTTCTTAAAATTGCATCCCCCATTTTTTATTAGATATTCATGTAGTACGTAAAGAAATATGAATATTTTAGTTGGACCACTTTTTTCGCTTTGTGATAGATGGCGCTATAATAGCCAAAAACATTTGGCTCACAATTTTAGACGAACGGTTGGTAACAGGTAGGTTTTTAAATTAAAAACAGAACGTAGGTACGTTTCAACATTTTATTTCGGTTGTTCCAAAGTGATACGTGGACCTTTGTGAACATATCATTTCTGAGAACGCATGCTGTTACAGCGTGATTACTTGTAAATACCACATTAATGCAATAAATGCTCAAAATGATGTCCGCCAACCTTAACGCATTTGGCACTACGTGTAACGACATTCCTCTCAATAGCGAGTAGTTCGCCTTCCGTCATGTTCGCACATGCAATTTGTCTGCTGCTGATGTGCGGATTAGGCGCGACAGCAGCTAAAACACCTAGTTGGGCATCATCATTTGGCCGGCCGGAGTGGCCGTGCGGTTCTAGGCGCTACAGTCTGGAACCGAGCGATCGCTACGGTCGCAGGTTCGAATCCTGCCTCGGGCATGGATGTGTGTGATGTCCTTAGGTTAGTTAGGTTTAATTAGTTCTAAGTTCTAGGCGACTGATGACCTCAGAAGTTAAGTCGCATAGTGCTCAGAGCCATTTGAACCATCATCATTTGTTGCAGGTCGCGGTTGACCTTTCACATGTGGCTGAACACTTCCTGTTTCCTTAAATAACTTAACTATCCGGCGAACGGTCCGGACACTTGGATGATGTCGTCCAGGACACCGAGCAGCATACATAGCACACGCCCGTTGGGCATTTTGATCACAATAGTCATACATAAACACGATACCGACGTTTTCCGCAATTGGTAAACGGTCCATTTTAACACGGGTAATGTATCGCGAAGCAAATACCGTCCGCACTGGCGGAATGTTACGTGATACCACGTACTTATACCTATGTGACTATTACAGCGCCATCTATCAGAAAGCGAAAAAAGTGGTCCAACTAAAACATTCATACAGGGTGATTCAAAAAGAATACCACAACTTTAAAAATGTGTATTTAATGAAAGAAACATAATATAACCTTCTGTTATACATCATTACAAAGGGTATTTAAAAAGGTTTTTTTTTTCACTCAAAAACAAGTTCAGAGATGTTCAATATGGCACCCTCCAGACACACGAGCAATATCAACCCGATACTCCAACTCGTTCCACACTCTCTGTAGCATATCAGGCGTAACAGTTTGGATAGCTGCTGTTATTTCTCGTTTCAAATCATCAATGGTGGCTGGGAGAGGTGGCCGAAACACCATATCCTTAACATACCCCCATAAGAAAAAATCGCCGGGGGTAAGATCAGGGCTTCTTGGAGGCCAGTGATGAAGTGCTCTGTCACGGGCTGCCTGGCGGCCGATCCATCGCCTCGGGTAGTTGATGTTCAGGTAGTTACGCACAGATAAGTGCCAATGTGCCTCTCCATACAGTTGATTGTGGAATTTGCAGCTCTCTGCTAGCTCTGTGAGTCGATTTTCCTGGGCTGCGAACAAATGCTTGCTGGATGCGTGCTACATTTTCATCACTCGTTCTCGGCCGTCCAGAACTTTTCCCTTTTCACAAACACCCATTCTATGTAAACTGTTTATACCAACGTTTAATACACCACCTATCAGGAGGTTTAACACCATACTTCGTTCGAAATGCACGCTGATCAACTGTCGTCGATTCACTTCTGCCGTACTCAATAACACAAAAAGCTTTCTGTTGAGCGGTCGCCATCTTAGCATCAACTGACGCTGGCGCCTAGTCAACAGCGCCTCAAGCGAACAAATGTACAACTAAATGAAACTTTATAGCTCCCTTAATTCGCCGACAGATAGCGCTTAGCTCTGCCTTTTGTCGTTGCAGAGTTTTAAATTCCTAAAGTTGTATTCTTTTTGAATCACCCTGTATTTCTTTACGTACTACACGAATATGTAATAAAAAATGGGGGTTGCTATTAAAAAAAAAAACTCTGTTGATACCCGTTTGACCTATGGCAGCGCCATCTAGCTGGCCAACCATAGCGTCATCTTGATTCCCCCTTCAAGCCATACAAGTTTCGTTCCTTGTCGGTTTTTCGTTTGACGCATATCTCGTGAGATATTTGGCCCAGTCACTGTCAATGGACCAACCTGTTTACATCAACCTAAATTGTGTGACCGGAACCTCTATTTTTTTTTTCTTTCGCTGATATCTGTGGCGGGGGGGGCGGGGGGGGAGGGGGGGGGAGGTCACCCTACGATCAGGTGCTCCACAGTACATCGTGATGCAGCCACAGTGGGCGCTGACAGAATTGGGAACACCTGCACCGCGCCTCACGGCAGGTGCAGACTGATGACTGAACGCACAATCCGGAACAGACGCCAGGCGGAACTCGACACACTGGCCAGGCATACATAAGGGACTGGGAGAGTCGGGCAGCTAGTCTCAGGGACACCTGATGAGGACATTCAGTTATGGCGTCGAAACGTCGTGCTGGGATTCACAAGGTGTTGTAACGTAGCTTGCAATGCAGCCGGGAGGAGAGATTCTGGTACTCTCGCTGGCACAGCGGACGCTGACTACTGTGCTGGGCGAGGCGTGTACTTGGCTAAAGCTGCGTGCAACACGTTTCACATACTCTCTGTGAATCAGAAGAAGTTGTTGTTGTTGTTGTTGTTGTGGTCTTCAGTCCTGAGACTGGTTTGACGCAACTCTCCATGCTGCTCTCTCCTGTGCAAGCTTCTTCATCTCCCAGTACCTACTGCAGCCTACATCCTTCTGAATCTGCTTGGTGTATTCATCTCTTGGTCTCCCTATGCGATTTTTACCCTCCACACTGCCCTCCTATACTAAATTGGTGATCCCTCGATGTCTCAGAACATGTCCTACCAACCGATCCCTTCTTCTACTCAAGTTGTGCCACAAACTCCTCCCCAATTCTATTCAATACCTCATCATTAGTTATGTCATCTACCCATCTAATCTTCACCATTCTTCTGTAGGCAGGCCGCGGTGGTCTCGCGGTTCTAGGAGCGCAGTCCGGAACCGTAAGACTGCTACGGTCGCAGGTTCGAATCCTGCCTCGGGCATGGATGTGTGTGATGTCCTTAGGTTAGTTAGCTTTAAGTAGTTCTAAGTTCTAGGGGACTGATGACCACAGTAGTTGAGTCCCATAGTGCTCAGAGCCATTTGAACCAAGCCATTCTTCTGTAGCACCACATTTCGAAAGCTTCTATTCTCTTCTTGTCCAAACTATTTATCGTCCACGTCTCACTTCCATACATGGCTACACTCCATACAAATACTTTCCGAAAAGTCTTTCCGACAGTTAAATCTATACTCGATTTTTAACAAATTTCTCTTCTTCAGAAACGCTTTCCTTGCCATTGCCAGTCTACATTTTATATCCTCTCTACTTCGACCATCGTCAGTTATTTTGCTCCCTAAATATCAAAACTCCTTTACTACTTTCAGTGTCTCATTTCCTAATCTAATTCCTTCAGCATCGCCCGACTTAATTCGACTACATTCCATTATCTTCGTTTTGCTTTTGTTGATGTTCATCTTATACCCTTCTTTCAAGACACTGTCCATTCCGTTCAACTGCTCTTCCAAGTCCTTTGCTGTCTCTGACAGAATTACTGTTAAATATTAATCGATCTTTTTCATACTCAGTGTACCAAATTCTATGGATAACACAGCGATGCCGTTAAAATTTGAAAGCAATGATTTCGCTACTTTCGGAGATATAAATTTTCACCTAAAGCACGTAATAGCCCCGCTGGCATGGTGAAATTGAGTTAGGAACTGCAATGTTCTCATCTAGAGCATCTATTGAGACTACAACCAAGAGGATAGTTTCATATAATCTACACTCCTGGAAATGGAAAAAAGAACACATTGACACCGGTGTCTCAGACCCACCATACTTGCTCCGGACACTGCGAGAGGGCTGTACAAGCAATGATCACACGCACGGCACAGCGGACACACCAGGAACCGCGGTGTTGGCCGTCGAATGGCGCTAGCTGCGCAGCATTTGTGCACCGCCGCCGTCAGTGTCAGCCAGTTTGCCGTGGCATACGGAGCTCCATCGCAGTCTTTAACACTGGTAGCATGCCGCGACAGCGTGGACGTGAACCGTATGTGCAGTTGACGGACTTTGAGCGAGGGTGTATAGTGGGCATGCGGGAGGCCGGGTGGACGTACCGCCGAATTGCTCAACACGTGGGGCGTGAGGTCTCCACAGTTACATCGATGTTGTCGCCAGTGGTCGGCGGAAGGTGCACGTGCCCGTCGACCTGGGACCGGACCGCAGCGACGCACGGATGCACGCCAAGACCGTAGGATCCTACGCAGTGCCGTAGGGGACCGCACCACCACTTCCCAGCAAATTAGGGACACTGTTGCTCCTGGGGTATCGGCGAGGACCATTCGCAACCGTCTCCATGAAGCTGGGCTACGGTCCCGCACACCGTTAGGCCGTCTTCCGCTCACGCCCCAACATCGTGCAGCCCGCCTCCAGTGGTGTCGCGACAGGCGTGAATGGAGGGACGAATGGAGACGTGTCGTCTTCAGCGATGAGAGTCGCTTCTGCCTTGGTGCCAATGATGGTCGTATGCGTGTTTGGCGCCGTGCAGGTGAGCGCCACAATCAGGACTGCATACGACCGAGGCACACAGGGCCAACACCCGGCATCATGGTGTGGGGAGCGATCTCCTACACTGGCCGTACACCACTGGTGATCGTCGAGGGGACACTGAATAGTGCACGGTACATCCAAACCGTCATCGAACCCATCGTTCTACCATTCCTAGACCGGCAAGGGAACTTGCTGTTCCAACAGGACAATGCACGTCCGCATGTATCCCGTGCCACCCAACGTGCTCTAGAAGGTGTAAGTCAACTACCCTGGCCAGCAAGATCTCCGGATCTGTCCCCCATTGAGCATGTTTGGGACTGGATGAAGCGTCGTCTCACGCGGTCTGCACGTCCAGCACGAACGCTGGTCCAACTGAGGCGCCAGGTGGAAATGGCATGGCAAGCCGTTCCACAGGACTACATCCAGCATCTCTACGATCGTCTCCATGGGAGAATAGCAGCCTGCATTGCTGCGAAAGGTGGATATACACTGTACTAGTGCCGACATTGTGCATGCTCTGTTGCCTGTGTCTATGTGCTTGTGGGTCTGTCAGTGTGATCATGTGATGTATCTGATCCCAGGAATGTGTCAATAAAGTTTCCCCTTCCTGGGACAATGAATTCACGGTGTTCTTATTTCAATTTCCAGGAGTGTAATTTTCTTTTGTTTCATTACCACAAATTTCTGGCTTAATTAATAATACAGAGTAAAATTATTATTTCATTGTGCTTTGGTAGTTTGATTGTTTTGCAGAGACTCAAAGAGGTCACTGGAGGACATACGCAGAGTGAGAAGATGGTATTTTATCAAAACTATGCAGCAGCGTGTGTGTTTATCCTTAGGATAATTTAGGTTCAAAGTTTCTGAGCACTATGGGACTTAACATCTGAGGTCATCAGTCTCCTAGACTTAGAACTACTTAAACCTAACTAACCTAAGGACATCACACACATCCATGCCCGAGGCAGGATTCGAACCTGCGACCGCAGCGCTCGCGCGGTTCCAGACTGTAGCGCCTAGAGCCGCTCGGACACAACGGCCGGCGATAATTTAGGTTCAGTACTGTGTAAGCTTAGGGACTGGTGAACTTAGCAGTTGAGTCCCATAAGATTTCACACACATTTGATTTTTTTTTTTGGCAGCAGCTGTGTGCGTGAGAAAGTTGTTTTGTAATAGGGGAACTCACGGCGGCGGCAAGGGGGGGGGGGGGGGGGGGAGGACATGGGGGCTATAGCCCCCCCCCCCCAATGGAGTATCATATTACACTGGATGAAATGACTTCATAAATCAGTGAATGTATTACTTGAACAGATTCAATAATTTTTTTATAGTTATGTAGCAATATAGGTGGCGCTGGATTTCAAACTCATTTTAACAAAAGAATAATATCGGCGAACAGCTTTCTATCTAAACCAATAAACATCATTTAACTTAAAATGGGCGTCGTATTGACATCTTCAACTTTTGTAGTCCTGTCTTCCTCAGTTGTGTGTAATATTACGGTATAGTGATAATTTTTACTTGTGGACCGTCTGACAGCAACTGAATAAAACACAATTTTAGTGCCATATCCGTTTCGCCTTTATTTTCTGCAAGGCATCATCAGTGGCAGGTTGCGCGGACAATTTCTTGCATATTACGCTCCTGTTGCATTTTTGGTGTTGTTCTTCTTCTTACGAATGCGAATTTGCGGTTTTTTTCCCACATTCCACAACACTATGAGCTGAACGCTTGTTTGAAGCGTTCAGTTCATAGTGCTGTGGAATGTGGGGGAAAAAACCGCAACTGGTAAAATTTGGTGTGGCTCAAAGCAGTTTTTTGTAACTGTTTTTGAGTTCAGGATTAAAAAGACTTATTTTAACAAGGGAGATTTTATACACTACATAAACCATAAAAAAGTCAACTTACAACAAATAAGTGTTCATTAATTTTACATGAATGTAAAAACTTGAAGTTGACATGTTGTTGTTGTTGTTGTTGTGGTCTTCAGTCCTGAGACTGGTTTGATGCAGCTCTCCATGCTACTCTATCCTGTGCAAGCTTCTTCATCTCCCAGTACCTACTGCAACCTACATCCTTCTGAATCTGCTTAGTGTATTCATCTCTTGGTCTCCCTCTACGATTTTTACCCTAAACGCTGCCCTCCAATGCTAAATTTGTGATCCCTTGATGCCTCAAAACATGTCCTACCAACCGATCCCTTCTTCTAGTCAAGTTGTGCCACAAACTTCTCTTCTCCGATATCCTATTAAATACCTCCTCATTAGTTACGTGATCGACCCACCTTATCTTCAGCATTCTTCTGTAGCACCACATTTCGAAAGCTTCTATGCTCTTCTTGTCCAAACTAGTTATCGTCTATGTTTCACTTCCATACATGGCTACACTCCATACAAATACTTTCAGAAACGACTTCCTGACACTTAAATCTATACCCGATGTTAACAAATTTCTCTTCTTCAGAAACGATTTCCTTGCCATTGCCAGTCTACATTTTATTTCCTCTCTACTTCGACCATCATCAGTTACTTTACTCCCTAAATAGCAAAACTCCTTTACTACTTTAAGTGTCTCATTTCCTAATCTAATTCCCTCAGCATCACCCAATTTAATTTGACTACATTCCATTATCCTTGTTTTGCTTTTGTTGATGTTCATCTTATATCCTCCTTTCAAGACACTGTTCATTTCGTTCAACTGCTCTTCCAAGTCCTTTGCTGCCTCTGACAGAATTACAATGCCATCGGCGAACCTCAAAGTTTTTACTTCTTCTCCATGAATTTTAATACCTACTCCGAATTTTTCTTTTGTTTCCTTTACTGCTTGCTCAATATACAGATTGAATAACATCGGGGACAGGCTACAACCCTGTCTCACTCCTTTCCCAACCACTGCTTCCCTTTCATGCCCCTCGACTCTTATAACTGCCATCTGGTTTCTGTACAAATTGTAAATAGCCTTTCGCTCCTTGTATTTTACCCCTGCCACCTTCAGAATTTGAAAGAGAGTATTCCAGTTAACGTTGTCAAAAGCTTTCTCTAAGTCTACAAATGCTAGAAACGTAGGTTTGCCTTTTCTTAATCTTTCTTCTAAGATAAGTCGTAAGGTTGGTATTGCCTCACGTGTTCCAACATTTCTATGGAATCCAAACTGATCTTCCCCGAGGTCCGCGTCTACCAGTTTTTCCATTCGTCTGTAAAGAATTCGCGTTAGTATTTTGCAGCTGTGACTTATTAAACTGATAATTCGGTAATTTTCACATCTGAACACCTGCTTTCTTTGGGATTGGAATTATTATATTCTTCTTGAAGTCTGAGGGTATTTCGCCTGTCTCATACATCTTGCTCACCAGATGGTAGAGTATTGTCAGGACTGGCTCTCCCAAGGCCATCAGTAGTTCTAATGGAATGTTGTCTACTCCCGGGGCCTTGTTTGGACTCAGGTCTTTCAGTGCTCTGTCAAACTCTTCACGCAGTATCTTATCTCCCATTTCGTCTTCATCTACATCCTCTTCCATTTCCATAATATTGTCCTCAAGTACATCGCCCTCGTATAAACCCTCTATATACTCCTTCCACCATTCTGCCTTCCCTTCTTTGCTTAGAACTGTGTTGCCATCTGAGCTCTTGAAATTCATACAAGTGGTTCTCTTCTCTCCAAAGGTCTCTTTAATTTTCCTGTAGGCAGTATCTATCTTACCCCTAGTTGACATGTTGACATGAATATAAAAAAAAAACAAATTGGCATTCATAAGAAGAAGAACAACACCAAAAATGCAACAGGAGCGTAATATGTAAGAAATTGTGCACGCAACCTGCCACTGATGATGCCTTGCAGAAAATAAAGCCGAAACGCGTATGGCACTAAAATTATGTTTTATTCAGTTGCTGTCAGACGGACCATAAGTCAAAATTATCAGTATACCGGGCGTCGTATTATTTATTAATATACATTGGATGTATATTAATGTACCACTTAACAATAATCAGGAAAGCTAAATATCCTCTTGCAAATATCCATAAAGAAAGAGATATGGACATTGAAAATATCATTGACAAAAAAATGGTTCAAATGGCTCTGAGCACTATGGGACTTAACATCTGAGGTCATCAGTCCCCTAGAACTTAGAACTACTTAAACCTAACCAACCTAAGGACAACACACACGTCCATGCCCGAGGCAGGATTCGAACCTGCGACCGTAGCGGCCGCACGGTTCCAGACTGAAGCGCCTAGAACCGCTCGGCCATTCCGGCCGGCTATCATTCACAGATTCAGTAAAAAGAAACAGAGACGAATGAGCATGATAAATTGGGCAGAATCCGGAAATATCTAGTGAATTCTGCGACAGAATTTTTTTTGTATTCATGTCAAGTTCAAGTTTTTACATTCATGTCATCTCCAGTATCCAGAAAATTAATGAAAACTAATTTGTTGTAAGTTGATCTTTTTTATGGTTTATGAAATTTATAAAATCTTCCTTGTTAAAATAAGTCTTTTTAACCCTGAACTCAAAACAGTTACAAAAAACTATTTTGTGCAACACCAAAGTTTACCAATTTGTCGGTGGAGGACCCCAACTCTCCTTTTGTTAAGCGATATTTCATTCCCCCATTCGCCCACCGCCCTTGACTGACTTCTAGAGTCACCCCTGGGGGAACTTGTGACGAATGTCTGAGTGAGCTTGATTTTGTAAAGGGCAGCCAGAAGGGGCGTTGAGAATGAAATTTATTAGTAATCTACACTCCTGGAAATTGAAATAAGAACACCGTGAATTCATTGTCCCAGGAAGGGGAAACTTTATTGACACATTCCTGGGGTCAGATACATCACATGATCACACTGACAGAACCACAGGCACATAGACACAGGCAACAGAGCATGCACAATGTCGGCACTAGTACAGTGTATATCCACCTTTCGCAGCAATGCAGGCTGCTATTCTCCCATGGAGACGATCGTAGAGATGCTGGATGTAGTCCTGTGGAACGGCTTGCCATGCCATTTCCACCTGGCGCCTCAGTTGGACCAGCGTTCGTGCTGGACGTGCAGACCGCGTGAGACGACGCTTCATCCAGTCCCAAACATGCTCAATGGGGGACAGATCCGGAGATCTTGCTGGCCAGGGTAGTTGACTTACACCTTCTAGAGCACGTTGGGTTGCACGGGACGTGCATTGTCCTGTTGGAACAGCAAGTTCCCTTGCCGGTCTAGGAATGGTAGAACGATGGGTTCGATGACGGTTTGGATGTACCGTGCACTATTCAGTGTCCCCTCGACGATCACCAGTGGTGTACGGCCAGTGTAGGAGATCGCTCCCCACACCATGATGCCGGGTGTTGGCCCTGTGTGCCTCGGTCGTATGCAGTCCTGATTGTGGCGCTCACCTGCACGGCGCCAAACACGCATACGACCATCATTGGCACCAAGGCAGAAGCGACTCTCATCGCTGAAGACGACACGTCTCCATTCGTCCCTCCATTCACGCCTGTCGCGACACCACTGGAGGCGGGCTGCACGATGTTGGGGCGTGAGCGGAAGACGGCCTAACGGTGTGCGGGACCGTAGCCCAGCTTCATGGAGACGGTTGCGAATGGTCCTCGCCGATACCCCAGGAGCAACAGTGTCTCTAATTTCCTGGGAAGTGGCGGTGCGGTCCCCTAAGGCACTGCGTAGGATCCTACGGTCTTGGCGTGCATCCGTGCGTCGCTGCGGTCCGGTCCCAGGTCGACGGGCACGTGCACCTTCCGCCGACCGCTGGCGACAACATCGATGTACTGTGGAGACCTCACGCCCCACGTGTTGAGCAATTCGGCGGTACGTCCACCCAGCCTCCCGCATGCCCACTATACACCCTCGCTCAAAGTCCGTCAACTGCAGATATGGTTCACGTCCACGCTGTCGCGGCATGCTACCAGTGTTAAAGACTGCGATGGAGCTCCGTATGCCACGGCAAACTGGCTGACACTGACGGCGGCGGTGCACAAATGCTGCGCAGCTAGCGCCATTTGACGGCCAACACCGCGGTTCCTGGTGTGTCCGCTGTGCCGTGCGTGTGATCATTGCTTGTACAGCCCTCTCGCAGTGTCCGGAGCAAGTATGGTGGGTCTGACACACCGGTGTCAGTGTGTTCTTTTTTCCATTTCCAGGAGTGTATTTTGTGGAAAGAAATCATATTTTGTTTCCATGTACTTTTATTTAATTTTGGATTTACGGGATTTCTAGTCTAAATCACTTATGGTAATTTGATTAGCTGCCATTAGAAATACCACAAGTATAGAAAGTGCTCGAGATGATCTAATTCGCTGCCTAACATACTAACCAAAAGGAATTCCGCGGTTCCTCCGCGTTTGAGGTCTTTGTGCCTCAGATCCGTGAGTCGATAGAGCCGTTCGGGAGCCGGGAGCTGGTAAACACGTATCTTAAATCGCGCTGATCAAATGTGTACCGAAAAGAAGAAATCTGCGTGTTTGATCGGTTGATGAAAAGCGACTACACTGTGGAATATTTTGAGAAGGTTTGAGCTTTGTGAGTGGTTTATTTTAGGAAATATTCGCGTGTAAGCATTTCAGGTCACAGATACGATCCTTGTGGGTGCCTCGTGCAAATTACGACACATTACGGCGAGCACTTCTACATGGTGAAAAGTATTTAAACCGATAAACTCTGGGAGGTTGTAGGGGACATCAAAACAAATATTTTTCCCTAATGCCATTTTTTTCCTATGAAGAGTATTTAAACCAGTAGAGGAATATTTATCTGGCGGCAAGCTAATTAAACCAACAAACACTTTTCAATTTTTTTATGCCCAAGAGACTACACATTAACACAACCCAATTCCAATTACGGAAGATTTTCAAAAATGCCGAACCATCGGCCCAGGAATCGACGCACACGACGACTGAAATGTGCCGGCGCCCCGTCATGTCGGATCCACATGCGTTGTCTTGTAGGGAGCGGGACGTCTTCCAGCAATTCTGGCAATGCTCTGGCGAGAAAATTTTAACAGTGCCTGCCGTTTAATGGCCTAGGTAGCAGATACGGCCCAGTTAAACAGTCCCCGACAACACCGACCCACACATTAACGAAGAACCGCACTTGATGAGCGCCAGTAACAGTGGCATGTGGGTTATCCTCACTCCAAACATGCGAATTGTGCATGTTGAAGACTCCATCACGCCCGAACATTGCTTCATCGGTAAACAACACAGCGGATGGAAATGAAGGATGCATTTCACACTGTTCCAGGTACCACTGCGAGAACTGTCCTCTGGGTGGATAACCAAGTGGTTCCATGTTGTGGAGACGCTGTAAGTGAAATGGACGTAACAATTGCTCTCGAAGGACTGTTCTTACATTCGTCTGATTCGTCCCCACGTTACGTGCAATTGCACGAGTGCTGATTGAAGGATCCAGCTCCACATGCTGCAAGACAGCTTCCTCAAATTGCATCGTTCTCACCGTGCGACGGCGTCCCTGTCCAGGTAATCCGCTAAATGACCCGGTCTCACGCAGACGTCGGTACACAGCAGCAAAGGTCGTACGGTGCGGGATACGGCGATTAGAATATTGTTGTTGATAAACCCGCTGTGCAGCTCGTCCGTTGTGGTGCGCTACGTAGTACGCACCGACCATATCAGTGTACTCACTCCAGGTGTATCGCTCCATTAGTAAACAGAGACAATGCTCTACTACACTGGTGGACAGCAGCTGCCTACAACTGAGGAGCGTAATACGGCCTCCAACGGTTTAAATACACCTCATAAAAAAAAATGACGTTAGGGAAAAATATTTCTTTTTATGTCCCCTAAAACCTCCCAGAGTTTGTCGCTTTAAATACTTTTTACCCTGTATACAAGAAGTCTACAGAACGATTCCTTGTGTGAACTCGCGAGTAGTCGTAGGTCAGCGACTCTTTGGGACGTTTAAAATATCGGGTCGCACTATACACGGTGAGTCACCTAACGTTACCGCTGGATATATCTCGTAAACCACATCAAATACTGACGAATCGACTCCACAGACCGAACGCGAGGAGAGGGGCTAGTGTAATTGCTTAATACAAACCATAAAAAAATGCACTGAAGTATGTTTTTTAACACAAATCTACGTTTTTTTAAATGGAACCCCGTTAGTTTTGTCAGCACATCTGAACATATAAACAAATACGTAATCAGTGCCGTTTGTTGCAATGTAAAATGTTAATTACATCCGGAGATATCGTAACCTAAAGTTGACGCTTGAGTACCACTCCTCCGCTGTTCGATCGTGTGTATCGGAGAGCACCGAATTACGTAGGGATCCAAAGGGAACGGTGATGGACCTTAGGTGCAGAAGAGACTGGAACAGCACATTACGTCCACATGCTAACACCTTTTTCTTGGTCTTTTCAGGTTTCGAGAGGGTGCGTTTCTGGATGAGGTATCGAATATATTGCTTCCCCCTACTTATACCTCCCGAGGAGATCTCGAATGTAAAATTAGAGAGATTCAAGCGCGCATGGAGGCTTTCCGACAGTCCTTCTCCTCGCGAACCATACGCGACTGGAACAGGAAAGGGAGGTGGCTTCCGGAGTATAAATGTAGATGTAGATGTAGAGTATGAGGACGTGCGTTGTCCTGCTGGACAATCACACCTCTCCTCTGAGATCCACGAAGTCTGCCTTCACCTTGTTTAAAAGCAAATCCGAGTAGTACTGGTTGATCACTGTACGCTGCTCTTCGAGATAATCACAAAAAACTGGACCTTCAGCATCCCAAAACACCGTCAACAAGACTTCCTGCTGATGTTTGGCTTTAGAATTTTTTCTTCACAAGTGAATTGTTGTGCTTCCACTCTGTGCTTTGTATTTTTGATTCTGTTTCATAATAGTGAACTCAGTTTAATCGATACTTAAAATCTTGTTGAGAATGTTCTCACCTTCTCTTTCGTAACGTTCCTTTAGCTCTGTGCACAATCTCAACCTGGTTTCCTTGTGTAGCCGTCTCAGCTCCTTTGGGACCCACCTTACACATGTTCTGCGGTACTTCAGCCTGTTACAGATAATGTTACGAACTGTACCAGTACTAACTTGAACCTTGTCAGCTATCATTTCCACAGTCACACGGCGGTGGGCACGAATAATGTCATCAATGCGACTTTCAAGCGAGTGAGTTGAAACTGCAGCTGGTCGGCCAGAACAGTGTCCGTCAGTCACTGAGTCGCGACCATTTTTGAACTGCTCCACCCACTTGTAAAAATTTGCACGATTCATACAACCTTCACCATAAACTTTAGATATTCTACAGAACAGTATACAGGGTGAAAAGTATTTAAACCGAGGTTGTAGGGGACATCAAAACAAATATTTTTCCCTAATGTAATTTTTTCCTATGAGGATTATTTAAACCGGTGGAGGCCGTATTACGCTCTTCAGTTGCAGGCAAATTCTGTCCACCAGCGTAGTAGTGCATTGTCTCTGTTTACTAATGGAGCGATACACCTGGAGTGAGTACACTGATATGGTTGGTGCGTGCTACGTAGCGCACCACAACGGACGAACTGCACAGCGGGTTTATCAACAACAATATCCTAATCGCCGTATCCCGCATCGTACGAACCTTCCAGGGTTTGTCGGTTTAAAAACTTTTCACCCTGTATATAAACTGGTTTCTCGCCTTCAGCAAGTAAAAAACGAACGACAGAACGTTTTTCAACTGGCCATCCTGAAATGTATTTTTGAGGTTATAGACAAAACAATGTTGATACATCAGCTGATCAGGGCTCATCCCAGTGATGCCAACTTAAAGTCATAAAAGTACCAAACTTGGCCTACTAACAGTTTTTTCCCCAGACCAATTTGTCTGAATGACCCTTGTAGACATCTGGTAAAATTTTGGAATGAGTATAACTGACTAGATTCTTCTGGAAATATGCATGCACGTTCTAAATAAAATAAGATTGAAGTAAATAAGAAACTGATAGATGGTAAATGGTCATCTTGCAGCTTCATACACTACTGGGCATTAAAATTGCTACACCAGGAAGATGACGTACTACAGACGCGACAAAAAAAATGGTTCAAATGGCTCTGAGCACTATGGGACTCAACTGCTGAGGTCATTAGTCCCCTAGAACTTAGAACTAGTTAAACCTAACTAACCTAAGGACATCACAAACATCCATGCCCGAGGCAGGATTCGAACCTGCGACCGTAGCGGTCTTGCGGTTCCAGACTGCAGCGCCTTTAACCGCACGGCCACTTCGGCCGGCTACAGACGCGACATTTAACCGACAAGAAGAAGATGCTGTCATATGCAAATGATTAGCTTTTCAGAACATTCACACAAGGTTGGCGCCGGTGGCGACACCTACAACGTGCTGACATGAGGAAAGTTACCCAACCGATTTCTCATACACAAACAGCAGTTCACCGCCGTTGCCCTGTGAAACGTTGTTGTTTTGATGCCTCGTGTAAGGAGGAGAAATGCGTACCATCACGTTTCCGACTTTGATAAAGGTCGGATTGTAGCCTATCGCGATTGCGGATTATCGTATCGCGACATTGATGCTCGCGTTGGTCGAGATCCGACGACTGTTAGCAGAATATGGAATCGGTGGGTTCAGGAGGGTAATACGGAACGCCGTGCTGGATCCCAACGGCCTCGCATCACTAGCAGTCGAGATGACAGGCATCTTATCCGCACGGCTGTAACGGATCGTGCAGCCACGTCTCGATCCCTGAGTCAACAGGTGGGGACGTTTGCAAGACGACAACCATCTGCACGAACAGTTCGAGGACATTTGCAGCAGCACGGACTATCAGCTCGGAGACCGTGGCTGCGGTTACCCTTGACGCTGCATCACAGACGGGAGCGCCTGCGATGGTGTACTCGACGACGAACCTGGGTGCACGAATGGCAAAACGTGATTTTTTCGGATGAATCCAGGTTCTGTTTACAGCATCACGATGGTCGCATCCGTGTTTGGCGACATCGCGGTGAACGCACATTGGAAGCGTGTATTCGTCATCACCCGGCGTGATGGTATGGGGTACCATCGGTTACACGTCTCGGTCACCTCTTGTTCGCATTGACGGCACTACCCTTCATTCGATCCCCGCGAAACCCTACATTTCAGCAGGATAATGCACGACCACATGTTGCAGGTCGTGTACGGGCCTTTCTAGATACAGAAAATGTTCGACTGCTGTCCTGGCCAGCACATTCTCCAGATCTCTCACCAACTGAAAACGTCTGGTCAATGGTGGCCGAGCAACTGGCTCGTCACAATACGCCAGTCACTACTCTCGATGAACTGTGGTATCGTGTTGAAGCTGCACGGGCAGCTGTACCTGAACACGCCATCCGAGCTCTGTTTGATTCAATGCCTAGGCGTATCGAGGCCGTTATTACGGCCAGAGGAGGTTGTTCTGGGTACTGATTTCTCAGGATCTATGCACCCAAACTGCGTGGAAATGTAATAACATGTCAGTTCTAGTATAATATATTTGTCCAATGAATACCCGTTTGTCACCTGCATTTCTTCTTGGTGTAGCAATTTTAGCGGCCAGTAGTGTGTGTCTGGATACGGACGGCATATTCGTGTGATTCTGTTGAAACCGTGTAGTTTTGTACTGTGCCCAGCAGGAGTGTGGGTCGGCAAGGCGGCGCGCCCACTCACCTATGATGGTGATCATCCAGGCGACGACGTAGGAGAGGCTGCCGATCCAGATGATGCACATGAGGAAGGTGAGCGGGAACCAGCGCTTGAAGCGCGGCTTCTCGCAGTCCGGGATGGTGGCGGTGAAGACCAGGTGGATGGGCCACACGAGCACCCAGGCCAGTCGGCGGTACCACGTGTGCGGCGGCGAGCCCGGCCAGCGCAGCGCGTCCTCCACCGCCGCCGCCACTGCAACACGTGTCCACAGCACACACACGTGTGTCACACACCCGGCCAGGCAGATGTGTCGTGTTGATCCGACTGAAGCAACTACGCCTACCAATCAGATGTACAGGGCTGCGATTCCGCAGGCAACCTTACTGACCGCCATGCGGTCTGCCGAGGCGATTCACCGTAGTCCCAAATGGAGCATGCGGCGGTACGTCACATACGAGGTGTCGCTAGAAAAAAAAAACCGGACTAATAGTGGTGAAACAATAAAACGAATGCAATAAGGCTGAAAGTCGCGTGGCCTGTCACGTGACTCTCGCTCCGCCTACTGCTCGAGTTTCATCTGCCTCCTGCACTCAGTCTGCCCGTGGCGTCTGTTTTAAGTAGTTGACGTTTTGTCTGTGCGTCGGAAAATGTCGAGTGTACAGAAAGAACAGCGTGTCAACATCAAATTTTGTTTCAAACTAGGAAAATCTGCAAGTGAAACGTTTGTAATGTTACAACAAGTGTACGGCGATGATTGTTTATCGCGAACACAAGTGTTTGAGTGGTTTAAACGATTTAAAGATGGCCGCGAAGACACCAGTGATGACACTCGCACTGGCAGACCATTGTCAGCAAAAACTGATGCAAACATTGAAAAAATCGGTAAACTTGTTCGACAAGTTTCCTTGTCAACTCCTGTTAACTCAGACACTGCTCTGATTGTTAAACGGCTATCTTGTCGAACAAGTTTACCGATTTTTTCAATGTTTGCATCAGTTTTTGCTGACAATGGTCTGCCAGTGCGAGTGGCATCACTGGTGTCTTCGCGGCCATCTTTAAATCGTTTAAACCACTCAAACACTTGTGTTCGCGATAAACAATCATCGCCGTACACTTGTTGTAACATTACAAACGTTTCACTTGCAGATTTTCCTAGTTTGAAAGAAAAGTTGATGTTAACACGCTGTTCTTTCTGTACACTCAACATTTTCCGACGCACAGACAAAACGTCAACTACTTAAAACAGACGCCACGGGCAGACTGAGTGCAGGAGGCAGATGAAACTCGAGCAGTAGGCGGAGCGAGAGTCACGTGACAGGCCACGCGACTTTCAGCCTAATTGCATTCGTTTTATTGTTTCACCACTACTAGTCCGGTTTTTTTTTTCTAGCGACACCTCGTACATATTGACATTTTTAGCGGTTGTAAATCGTAGTTTACGTATTTTATGAATAAATCGTGTAAAAGATATAGTTAATGTTCTTGAAACACCTGATGTGCAGCGACAGCATCTTTATTTAATGTCTATGAAAATGAAAAAGGACCGAAAGAGACGCGATTGTACGCGCGAGGAGGAAGGACGTATTTTGTGGTACACGCACACTGTTTTGTTTCGCTATACGGAAGGCAGCCATTGAGCGGCTACACATATTTTATGTAACTTACTCCTATTTCTGCTTAAATAAACTTGTTATTATTATTAGAGGAGGGAGGACGAGATTAGTGTTTTAACGTCCCGTCGACAACGAGGTCATTAGAGACGGAGCGCAAGCTCGGGTGAGGGAAGGATGGGGAAGGGAATCGACCGTGCCCTTTCAAAGGAACCATCCCGGCATTTGCCTGAAGCGATTTAGGGAAATCACGGAAAACCTAAATCAGGATGACCGGAGACGGGATTGAACCGTCGTCCTCCCGAATATTATTATTAGAAAATGAATTTCTTTGTAATACTTGTCACCTCAAATGCTCGCAGTGGCTAGTGATTTTTAATAAGCATTTTTTTCCGTAATTTGCGCTGCCGGAAGCTCATCTTCCGATGCAGCCTCTGGGCGGCCATTACGCGCCGAAGTATTAATTTACTTACCAAAGTGTTAACAGTAAATGTAAATGCGCGAGATTTCGTTGTACGAACCTTTTAAAATTGCAACAGATAATTAATTTACGTTGAAGTTCATGTTTTTAAACTATACAGATTCCATGACTTCAGTAAGTTTTATCCTGGCCGCAACAATCCAAATTCTATCAAGCCTTGGAAATTAAAAAAAAATTACATTCAATTCAGTTAACGGCAACTATATATTAGTCATCACGTTCAAAATCTAAAGTTGGTACATGAATAACTGAGGCCCTTCAAGAACCTGTTTCATATTTACTTATGCACGTACGTAAAAGTGAGAAGAAAAGACGATATCCCTGAGAGAAAGAATCATGCTGATATATATATATATATATATATATATATATATATATAATATACAGGGTGTTACAAAAAGGTACGGCCAAACTTTCAGGAAACATTCCTCACACACAGAGAAAGAAAATATGTTATGTGGACATGTGTCCGGAAACGCTTACTCTCCATGTTAGAGCTCATTTTATTACTTCTCCTCAAATCACATTAACCATGGAATGGAAACACACAGCAACAGAACGTACCAGCGTGACTTCAAACACTTTGTTACAGGAAATGTTCAAAATGTCCTCCGTTAGCGAGGATACATGCACCCATCCTCCGTCGCACGGAATCCCTGATGCGCTGATGCAGCCCTGGAGAATGGCGTATTGTAACACAGCCGTCCACAATACGAGCACGAAGTGTCTCTACATTTGGTACCGGGGTTGCGTAGACGAGAGCTTTCAAATGCCCCCATAAATGAAAGTCAAGAGGGTTGAGGTCAGGAGAGCGTGGAGGCCACGGAATTGGTCCGCCTCTACCAATCCATCGGTCACCGAATCTGCTGTTGAGAAGCGTACGAACACTTCGACTGAAATGTGCAGGAGCTCCATCGTGCATGAACCACATGTTGTGTCGTACTTGTAAAGGCACATGTTCTAGCAGCACAGGTAGAGTATTCCGTATGAAATCATGATAACGTGCTCCATTGAGCGTAGGTGGACGAAACTAAAATGAGCTCTAACATGGAAATTAAGCGTTTCCGGACACATCTCCACATAACATCTTTTCTTTATTTGTGTGTGAGGAATGTTTCCTGAAAGTTTGGCCGTACCTTTTTGTAACACCCTGTATATGTAATTTCCTTTGTTTGTGACGTAACTTATGCCAACGGACGTGACAAGCATCAGATTTGTCTTGAACCTCTAACCTCAGCTCCAATACTTGTCGATGACCACATTGTATTGCTTGAGATACTCTATGTGATCGAAAGTATCCACACCCCCACACCCCAAAAACATACGTTGCTCACATTAGCTGCATTGCGCTGCCACCTACTGCCAGGTACTCCGTATCAGCGACCTCAGTAGTCATCAGACATCGTGAGAGAGCAGGATGGGGCGCTTCGCGGAACTCACGGACTTCGAACGTGGTGAGGTGATTGGGTGTCACTTGTGTCATACGTCTGTACGCGAGATTTCCACACTCCTAAACATCCCTAGGTCCACTGTTTCCGATGCGTTAGTGAAGTGGAAACGTGAAGGGACACGTACAGCACAAAAGCGTACAGGCCGACCTCGTCTGTTGACTGACAGAGACCGCCGACAGTTGAAGAGGGTCGTAATGTGTAATAGGCAGGCATCTAACCAGACCATCACACAGGAATTCCAAATTGCATCAGGATCCACTGCAAGTACTATGACAGTTAGGCGGGAGGTGAGAAAACTTGGATTTCATGGTCGAGCGGCTGCTCATAAGCCAAACGACGCTTCGCTTGGTGTAAGGAGCGTAAGTATTGGACGACTGAACAGTGGAAAAACGTTGTATGGAGTGACGAATCTCGGTACATGATGTGGCGATCCGATGGCAGGGTGTGGGTATGGCGAATGCCCTGTGAACGTCATCTGCCAGCGTGTGCAGTGCCAACAGTAAAATTCGGAGGCGGTGGTGTTATGGTGTGGTCGTGTTTTTCATGGAGGGGGCTCACACCCCTTGTTGTTTTAAGTGGTACTATCACAGCACAGGTCTACATTGTTGTTTTAAGCACCTTCTTGTATCCCACTTTCGAAGAACAATTCCTCGATGGCGACAGCATCTTTCAACATGATCGAGCCCCTGTTCATAAGGCACGGCTTGTGGCGGAGTAGTTACACGACGATAACACTTCTGTGATATACTGACCTGCACAAAGTCGTGACCTGAATCAAATGGTTCAAATGGCTCTGAGCACTATGGGTCTTGACTGCTGAGGTCATCAGTCCCCTAGAATTTAGAACTAGTTAAACCTAACTAACCTAAGGATGTCACACACAGCCATGCCCAAGGCAGGATTCGAACCTGTGACTGTAGCGTGACCTGAATCCTATAGAACACCTTTGGGATGTTTTGAAACGCAGACTTCGTGCCAGGCCTTACCGACCAATATTGATACCTCTCCTCAGTGCAGCACTCCGTGAAGAATGGGCTGCCATTCCCCAAGAAACCTTCCAGCACCTCATTGAACATATGGCTGGGAGAGTGGAAGCTGACATCAAGGCCAAGGGTGGGCCAACACCACACTGAAGTCCAGCATTACCGACGGAGGGCGCCATGAACTTTTAAGTCATTTTCAACCAGGTGTCCAGATACTTTTGATCACATAGTGTATGTCTTTCCTGTGTTGACTAGTCGCTGCTGATGGGTATTATGTGTTTTTGATACTATAAATTTTTGCTGTGTATCTGCACATGTTACCATCATATAAGAGATTGTGTAATCTACACATAACCTTAGAGATAATAAGGAATCAGGGGTGGACACAATCGCAGATAAGTACCAGCTAACATATATCTGCTCCAATAATTATCAACAACTCAATGTTAGGGGGAGTGCCCTCCGAAAAAAAAAAAACGCAAATCGCCACCAAGGGGGTCTGAGCACTATAACCCCACTCATTACCACTGCTTATTCTCATACAAGTGATTAGGTAGTCCACAGGTGATTACACCCTGTCGTATATCAAAAGCTTCATCACACCCCAGAAGAATATTGAATTATACAAACTGTTTAGCCCAATACCTGAAACGAATGCAGTGGACAGTATAGCACTGGAGAGAAATGATCTAATTCATTGTTGTAGTTGTGGTCTTCAGTCCTGAGACTGTTTTGATACAGTTCTCCATGCTACTCTACCCTGTGCAAGCTTCTTCATCTCCCAGTACTTACTGCAACCTACATCCTTCTGGATCTGCTTAGTGTATTCATCTCTTGGTCTTCCTCTACGATTTTTACCCTCCACGCTGCCCTCCAATGCTAAATTTGTGATCCGTTGATCCCTGAGAACATGCCCTACCAACCGGTCCCCTCTTCTAGTCAAGTTGTGCCACAAACTCCTCTTCTCCCCAATTCTATTCAATACCTCCTTATTAGTTACGTGATCTACCCATCTAATCTTCAGCATTCTTCTGTAGCACCACATTTCGAAAGCTTCTATTCTCTTCTTGTCAAAACTATTTATCGTCCATGTTTCACTTCCATATATGGCTACACTGCATACAAATACTTTCATAAACGACTTCCTGACACTTAAATCTATACTCTATTTTAACAAATTTCTCTTCTTGAGAAACGCTTTCCTTGCCACTGCCAGTCTACATTTCATATCCTCTCTACTTCGACCATCATCAGTTATTTTGCTCCCCAAATAGCAAAAGTCCTTTACAACTTTAAGTGTCTCATTTCCTAATCCAATTCCCTCAGCATCATCCGACTTAATTCGACTAAATTTCATTATCCTCGTTTTGCCTTTGTTGATGTTCATCTTATATCCTTTCAAGACACTGTCCACTCCGTTCAACTGCTCTTCCAAGTCTAATTCATATGATATTCAATTTGGATCTGCTGACAGTGTACACATTTGTGGTACGCTGAGACCTTCGTCATGTCCCAAAAAGTCTCTTGGATGCTTCAGACACTACAACTCATTTAGTCCAACACTTATTAATAGCTACAGCCCAGGCATCACAAGACACGCTGTCTGCTAAAGGCACTTAATGTGGATATTACCAGACCGTCGCAGCAATACAGGGTGATTCAAAAAGAATGCCACAACTTTAGGAATTTAAAACTCTGCAACGACAAAAGGCAGAGCTAAGCACTATCTGTCGGCGAATTAAGGGAGCTATAAAGTTTCATTTAGTTGTACATTTGTTCGCCATTTCAGCCAATAAAGTTTTTGGTCCCTTTTTCTTCGAAGGTGCTACTGTAACTGGACTACAGTATCTGGAGATGTTAGAGAATTGGCTGTTCCCTCAGCTCGAACAAGAAGCAGAACAATTCATATTTCAGCAGGATGGAGCGCCACCACATTGGCACTTATCTGTCCGTAACTACCTGAACGTCAACTACCCGAGGCGATGCATCGGCCGCCAGGCAGCCCGTGACAGAGCACTTCATCACTGGCCTCCAAGAAGCCCTGATCTAACCCCCTGCGATTTTTTCTTATGGGGGTATGTTAAGGATATGGTGTTTCGGCCACCTCTCCCAGCCACCATTGATGATTTGAAACGAGAAATAACAGCAGCTATCCAAACTGTTACGCCTGATATGCTACAGAGAGTGTGGAACGAATTGGAGTATCGGGTTGATATTCCTCGTGTGTCTGGAGGGGGCCATACTGAACATCTCTGAACTTGTTTTTGAGTGAAAAAAATCCTTTTTAAATACTCTTTGTAATGATGTATAACAGAAGGTTATATTATGTTTCTTTCATTAAATACACATTTTTAAAGTTGTGGTATTCTTTTTGAATCACCCTGTACAACTCGCGTGATGCACAGTTGAAATTAGCGATCAGATGAACCGTTTATGAACATAGCACAGACGGTCAGGCACAATGACACAAGAAACCTGTAAAAAAATTGATTCTGAAACAGTGCCTCAGTGCTGATTGAGTTCTGAAACACTTTACGTGCGGCAGACGCAGAGCCCGGCTGACCTTCGTTCTCGGTGCAGTCGTTGTCCTGCTGGTCCCCTGGGACATCAGGGTTTCCCTGGCCATCCGCTCCCGCCCCCGCAGCCAGCTTGACGCTGCCGTTGAGCTGTTGCGCAGCCGCCTCGGGCCCCACAGTGGAGGCGTTGGCGTCCGCTGCCGAGGCGTCCTGGAGTGGTAGCCTCGTCTCTCCAGCCTCTGAAAGCACAGGCGCTGCCAAACAATGCCGACGAAACCTCGGATAGCTCAACTGTTAAACATAACCCTCCAGTAGTGCAGCTGCAGTCATAAAGTTTTGATTCCATCCATCCATTATGGTGGCCTATACGGGCCCAATGCCGGATCATGACTGGTATGTCCCTTCCCCAGTTCTGTGGAGAACCTTACCTGCATACAGGGTGAAAAGTATTTCAACCGACAAACTCTGGGAGGTCGTTGGGGACATCAAAACAAATATTTTTCCCGGACGTCATTTTTTCCTATGAGGAGTATTTAAACCAGTTGTTAGAGGCTGTATTACGATCTTCAGTTGTTATAGGGCGTATTACGCTCTTCAGTTGTAGCCAACTGCTGTCCACCAGTGTAGTAGTGCATTGTCTCTGTTCACTAATGGAGCGATACACCTGGAGTGAGTACACTGATACGGTCGGTGCGTACTACGTAGCGCACCACAACGGACGAGCTGCACAGCGGGTTTATCAACAACAATATCCTAATCGCCGTATCCCGCATCGTACGACCTCTGCTGCTGTGTACCGACGTCTGCGTGAGACCGGGTCATTTAGCAGATTACCTGGAAAGGGACGCCGTCGCACGGTGAGAACGCTGCAATTTGAGGAAGCTGCCTTGCAGCACGTGGAGCGGGATCCTTCAGTCAGCACTCGTGCAATTGCACGTGACATGGGGACGAATCAGACGAATGTAGGAACTGTCCTTCGAGAGCAATTGTTACGTCCATATCACTTACAGCGTGTCCACAACCTGGAACCAGTTGATTATCCACCCAGAGCACAGTTTTCGCAGTGATACCCGGAACAGTGTGAAATGCATCCTACATTTCCATCCTCTGTGTTGTTTACCGATGAAGCAACGTTCGGTTTTGATGGAGTCTTCAACATGGAGTGAGGATAACACAAATGCGACAGTTACTAGCGCTCATCAAGTGCGGTTCTTCGTTAATGTGTGGGTCGGTGCTGTTGGGGACCGTTTAATTGGGCCGTATCTGCTACCTAGGCCATTAAATGGCAGGCACTATTACAATTTTGTCGCCAGAGCATTTCCAGAATTGCTGGAAGACGTCCCGCTCCCTACAAGACAACGCATGTGGTTCCAACACGACGGGGCGCCGGTACATTTCAGCCGTCGTGTGCGTATATTCCTGGACCGACGGTTCCCAGAAACGTGGATTGGCAGAAGTGGTCCTGTACCACGGCCTGCTCGATCCCCAGATATGTCCCCTCTGAATTTTTTGTGTGAGGAGGGATGCCTAACCTAGTTTATGCAACTGCCGTTACATCAGAAGAGGATCTGGTTGCCCAGATAGTAGCAGCAGCAGAAATAATTCACGATACTCCTGGAGTTTTTACTGTAATTGAAATTGGATTGTGTTAACGTGTTGTCTCTTGGTCATAAAAAAGTGGAAAAGTGTTTGTTCGTTTAATTAATTTGCCGCCACAGAAATCTTCCTCTCCCAGTTTAAACACTCCTCATAGGAAAAAATGGTATTAGGGAAAAATATTTGTTTTGATGTCGCCTACAACCTCCCAGAGTTTGTCGGTTTAAATACTTTTTACCATGTATGAGCTACTGTTACGATGGGCCACCACTTCCAAAGCTATTTTAAAGCTACTGACAGCTACTGACAGGAATGCACATACCTGCTCTGCGTTTAGTGTACATTACGCAGTCAAATGTCGTATTTCAAAGCGTCTGTGCATCATTGAGGTGGAACCTGAGAACTAGGTCAGTATTTACATACATGTATGTGGAAAATCACCTAAAATCTACGTCTGCGCTGGCTCGCAAACCATCGCCCATTATTAACCCATTAGGGGCCAGTGGGCCCTCCTGTCTCCCAGAAATGCGAGGTTTAATGTACTTTGCCATTGGGGTGGGTATAAAGTTTTAATTATCAGGCTAAAATACTTGCATTACATATTGAAGACCCCATGCTACAGTACCAAATCATCCCACTGGGAGAGCTATAAAAATGGCACAGCATATTGATAAGGAAGAGAACTGTGTGATAATTCTCTTTTTGGGTTTCATGGGGAACAACACTGCATTAGGCCTTGCTGAGTTGCTTCAACTGTGTCAGTAGCTATGCTGAGGTGGATGCACTGGTTCCTATCAGAGTACTGAGGTTGAGCACCGCTGGTCACGGCCAGTGGTTGGATGGGTGAACATCTGTGAGTTCCACACACTATTGATAGTTTTCTCTTTGCCTTTACAGCAGAGGGAATAGTATGGGTGGCAGTGTAAAAATCCCTGATCACCAGTCTTATCGCTAATGCCCTGGATTAAATTCCAAACCTCTCTGCAGTGTTCCATGGCGTGAAGAAATACGACACTGTTGATGGTGATATGTCTGTCAGATGGCGATATTAAGCTTTGTGGGCTCCTTATTGCTCTCCAAGAAGAGGAACTATGGTTGGCCCGCTAGATGGCGCTGCCATACGTCAAACGGATATGAACTGCGTTTTTTTAAAAATAGGAACCCCCATTTTTTATTACATATTCGTGTAGTACGTAATGAAATATGAATGTTTTAGTTGGACCAGTTTTTTCGCTTTGTGATAGATGGCGGTGTAATAGTCACAAACGTATAAGTACGTGGTATCACGTAACATTCCGTCAGTGCGGACGGTATTTGCTTCGTAATACATTACCCGTGTTAAAATGGACCGTTTACCAATCGCGGAAAAGGTCGCTATCGTGTTGATGATGGCTATTGTGATCAAAATGCCCAACGGGCGTGTGCTATGTATGCCGCTCGGTATCCTGGACGACATCATCCAAGTGTCCGGACCGTTCGCCGGATAGTTACGTTATTTAAGGAAACAGGAAGTGTTCAGCCACGTGTGAAACGTCAACCACGACCTGCAACAAATGATGATGCCCAAGTAGGTGTTTTAGCTGCTGTCGCGGTTAATCCGCACATCAGTAGCAGACAAATTGCGCGAGAATCGGGAATGTAAAAACGTCGGTGTTGAGAACGCTACATCAACATCGATTGCACCCGTACAATATTCCTATGCAACAGCAATTGCATGGCGACTACTTTCAACGTCTTGTACAGTTCTGCCACTGGGCACAAGAGAAATTACGGGACGATGAAAGATTTTTTGCACGAGTTCTATTTAGCGATGAAGCGTCATTCACCAACAGCGGTAACGTAAACCGGCATAATATGTACTATTGGGCAATGGAAAACCCCCGATCGCTGCGACAAGTGGAACATCAGCGACCTTGGCGGGTTAATGTATGGTGCGGCATTCTGGGAGGAAGGATAATTGGCCCCCATTTTATCGATTGCCATCGCACGGTAAGAACGCTGGAATTTGAGGAAGCTGTCTTGCACCATGTGAAGCATCTAAATGGTGCAATTTATGCTGATTTACCGATGTTACTACAAGATGTTTCACTGCATGACAGAACGGCGATGTACTTCCAACATGATGGATGTCCGGCACATAGCGTGCGGTTGAAGCGGTATTGAATAGCATATTTCGTGACAGGTGGATTGGTCGTCGAAGCACCATACCGTGGCCAGCACGTTCACCGGATCTGACGTCCCCGATTTCTTTCTGGGGGGGAAGTTGAAGGATATTTGCTATCGTGATCCACCGACAACGCCTAACATGATGCGTCAGCGCATTGTCAGTGCATGTGCGAACATTACGGAAGGCGAACTACTCGCTGTTGAGAGGAATGTCGTTACACGTATTGCCAAATGCATTGAGGTTGACGGACATCATTTTGAGCATTTATTGCATTAATGTGGTATTTACAGGTAATCACGCTGTAACAGCATGCGTTCTCAGAAATGATATGTTCACAAAGGCACATGTATCACTTTGGAACAACCGAAATAAAATGTTGAAACGTATCTACGTTCTGTTTTTAATTTAAAAACCTACCTGTTACCAACTGTTCGTCTAAAATTGTGAGCCATATGTTTTTGACTATTATAGCGCCATCTATCACAAAGCGAAAAAAGTGGTCCAGCTAAAACATTCATATTTCATTATGTACCACACGAATATGTAATAAAAAGTTGCGGTTCCTGTTTAAAAAAAACGCACTTGATATCCGTTTGACCTATGGCAGCGCCATCTAGTGGGCCAACCATAGCGCCATCTGGTTTCCCCCTTCAAGCTAGACAAGTTTCGTTCTTTGTAGTTTTTTCGTTTGACGCTTATTTCGTGAGATATTTGGCCCGGTCAAGATCAATGGACCACCCTGTATATTCACGAAAATATGGTACTGGTATTCAGGATTTCATTAACGCTGCTATCAACAAATTGCTTTGTTACAGACTCACTGTCCATGTCAGTATTACCGACTCACTGTCCACATCCAGTGATATGTCGGCAGGAGCTATTTTGATGCATTTGCTGTGAAAAATCAACTCCATAAGTTGGTTCCCTTACTTAATGTTCTCCTTGCATGTGTCCGTGTACGCAGTTTTTGCCCACATTCAACATATTATGGCTCATACTGCAAACAGTACGTGGTTCATGTAGCTGAAGTGGCAGACTTACCCACATTGTCCACAGAGGCCTTGCGGTTGGAGTTGGCCCGCGACGCCATCCTCTTCTTGCCCCGGGTGCACCGCTGTATCGACTTGTCCCAGTACATCACTGCAGCACCACAGACAAAATCACATTTAGCGAGCAAATGAAAACGATCCGAATTTCTGTACACATTACATCTAGTTCAATCTCCGACTACTCATGACATGTTGACATGTTCTGCATACTCCCACATATGGCGATAATTTTCAGTAACTGTCCCTCAAATATTAGAAACATACACTACTGGCCATTAAAATTGCTACACCACGAAGGAATGCAGATGATAAACGTATATTCAATGGACAAATATATTATACTAGAACTGACATGTGATTACATTTTCACGCAATTTGGGTGCATAGATCCTGAGAAATCAGTACCCAGAACAACCACCTCTGGCCGTAATAACGGCCTCGATACGCCTGGGCATTGAGTCAAACACAGCTTGGATGGCGTGTACAGGTACAGCTGCCCGTGCAGCTTCAACACGATACCACAGTTCATCAAGAGTAGTGACTGGCGTATTGTGACGAGCCAGTTGCTCGGCCGCCATTGACCAGACGTTTTCAATTGGAGAGATATCTGGAGAAAGTGCTGGCCAGGGTAGCAGTCGAACATTTTCTGTATCCAGAAAGGCCCGTACAGGACCTGCAACGTGCGGTCGTGCATTATCCTGCTGAAATGTAGGGTTTCACAGAGATCGAATGAAGGGTAGAGCCACGGGTCGTAACACATCTGAAATGTAATGTCCACTGTTCAAAGTGTCGTCAATGCGAACAAGAGGTGACCGAGACGTGTAACCAATGCCATCCCATACCATCACGCCTGGTGATACGCCAGTATGGCGATGACGAATACACGCTTCCAATGTGCGTTCACCGCGATGTAGCAAAACACGGATGCGACCATCGTGATGCTGTAAACAGAGCCTGGATTCATCCGAAAAAGTGACTTTTTACCATTCGTGCACCCAGGTTCGTCGTCGAATACACCATCGCAGGCGCTCCTGTCTGTGATGCAGCGTCAAGGGTAACCGCAGCCACGGTCTCCGAGCTGATAGTCCGTGCTGCTGCAAACGTCGTCGAACTGTTCGTGCAGATGCTTGTTGTCTTGCAGACGTCCCCATCTGTTGACTCAGGGATCGAGACGTGGCTGCACGATCCGTTAGAACCATGCGGATAAGATGCCTGTCATCTCGACTGCTAGTGATACGAGGCCGTTGGGATCCAGCACGGCGTTCCGTATTACCCTCCTGAACCCACCGATTCCATATTCTGCTAACAGTCATTGGATCTCGACCAACGCGAGCAGCAATGTCGCGATACGATAAACCGAAATCGCGATGGGCTACAATCCGACCTTTATCAAAGTCGGAAACGTGATGGTACGCATTTCTTCTCCTTACACGAGGCATCACAACAACGTTTCACCAGGCAACGCCGGTCAACTGCTGTTTGTGTATGAGAAATCGGTTGGAAACTTTCCTCATGTGCGCACGTTGTAGGTGTCGCCACCGGCGCCAACCTTGTGTGAATGGTCTGAAAAGCTAATCATTCGCATATCACAGCATCTTCTTCCCGTCGATTAAATTTCGCGTCTGTAGCACGTCATCTTCGTGGTGTAGCAATTTTAATGGCCAGTAGTGTACTTTGTGGCCAGTTTCGAAATGCTGTCAACAGTATCAAACTTGTTTATGATCACTGACAAGACTATAGGTCCAAGCATATTACCCTGTGAGACACTCATTGTTATATGCACTTCTAATGATTTTATATGATCTTCAAAGCCACACAATAGTCTGCAACTCCAGACTTGTGAAGTAATCTCTCTATAACCAGAGTAATCCTTGCATGTTATAAAACCAGAGGACTGTACGCGTGCATGTCCCGCATGTCCTCCTAAACCACTGGACAATTTCAACAAAACTTGGTACACACATCCCTTACTGTCAGGCAACAATCGCTGTAGGGATAATAACCAGCTATCGATCATAGTCCAGGAGATGTGACGTCATAAACAATGAAATGCCTGAAAACTACCGCATGATGCTTGACATTTCAATTTATTACTGCTTTGCTACTAATTCTATTCACAGCACATTTCGCAGAGAGTATGCACATATGCCGCTGAAGTACTTACATACAGGGTGTTTCAAAAATGACCGGTATATTTGAAACGGCAATAAAAACTAAACGAGCAGCGATAGAAATACACCGTTTGTTGCAATATGCTTGGGACAACAGTACATTTTCAGGCGGACAAACTTTCGAAATTACAGTAGTTACAATTTTCAACAACAGATGGCGCTGCGGTCTGGGAAACTCTCTAGTACGATATTTTCCACATATCCACCATGCGTAGCAATAATATGGCGTAGTCTCTGAATGAAATTACCCGAAACCTTTGACAACGTGTCTGGCGGAATGGCTTCACATGCAGATGAGATGTACTGCTTCAGCTGTTCAATTGTTTCTGTATTCTGGCGGTACACCTGGTCTTTCAAGTGTCCCCACAGAAAGAAGTCACAGGGGTTCATGTCTGGCGAATAGGAAGGCCAATCCACGCCGCCTCCTGTATGTTTCGGATAGCCCAAGGCAATCACACGATCATCGAAATATTCATTCAGGAAATTAAAGACGTCGGCCGTGCGATGTGGCCGGGCACCATCTTGCATAAACCACGAGGTGTTCGCAGTGTCGTCTAAGGCAGTTTGTACCGCCACAAATTCACGAAGAATGTCCAGATAGCGTGATGCAGTAATCGTTTCAGATCTGAAAAATGGGCCAATGATTCCTTTGGAAGACATGGCGGCCCAGACCAGTACTTTTTGAGGATGTAGGGACGATGGGACTGCAACATGGGGCTTTTCGGTTCCCCATATGCGCCAGTTCTGTTTACTGACGAAGCCGTCCAGGTAAAAATAAGCTTCGTCAGTAAACCAAATGCTACCCACATGCATATCGGCGTCATCAATCCTGTGCACTATATCGTTAGCGAATGTCTCTCCTGCAGCAATGGTAGCAGCGCTGAGGGGTTGCCGCGTTCGAATTTTGTAGGGAAAGAGGTGTAAACTGTTGCGCATGAGACGATACGTGGACGTTGGCGTCATTTGGACCGCAGCTGCAACACGGCGAACGGAAACCCGAGGCCGCTGTCGGATCACCTGCTGCACTAGCTGCGCGTTGCCCTCTGTGGTTGCCGTACGCGGTCGCCCTACCTTTCCAGCACGTTCATCCGTCACGTTCCCAGTCCGTTGAAATTTTTCAAACAGATCCTTTATTGTATCGCTTTTCAGTCCTTTGGTTACATTAAACCTCCGTTGAAAACTTCGTCTTGTTGCAACAACACTGTGTTCTAGGCGGTGGAATTCCAACACCAGAAAAATCCTCTGTTCTAAGGAATAAACCATGTTGTCTACAGCACACTTGCACGTTGTGAACAGCACACGCTTACAGCAGAAAGACGACGTACAGAATGGCGCACCCACAGACTGCGTTGTCTTCTGTATCTTTCACATCACGTGCAGCTCCATCTGTTGTTGAAAATTGTAACTACTGTAATTTCGAAAGTTTGTCTGCCTGAAAATGTACTGTTGTCCCAAGCATATTGCAACAAACTGTGTATTTCTATCGCTGCTCGTTTAGTTTTTATTGCCGTTTCAAATATACCGGTCATTTTTGAAACACCCTGTAAATATCTCTATTTTATAACACACAATACAACGGATGTAAAAAAATTTGCATACAGTGTTCAAATATACCATTGATTGAACATGCAAAATCGTTTCTGTACACAAGACATTGTTCACAGGATACAATGTAATAAAGATTGAGCAGTGTGAAAAAGAAACACCTTGGAGAAATTCTTTACATATGCAGACGATATATATATGTATATATATATATATATATATATATATATATATATATATATATATCTGTGTGTGTGTGTGTGTGTGTGTGTGTGTGTGTAACATAGATTTATGTATGTGTGAAATAAATGTCATGTGTATGCCCCAGCAGAGCCACAGGTCAAAAGTTCCTCCTAAACCACTGGACCGATTTCTACCAAACTTGGCAGATATCTGTTCATTACTGTCTGGAAGAAATAGTGTGAGGATAAGTTCCAGCGTGCTAGTGGGCTGGGGGTTATGCCTGGAGAAAGAAGGTGAGGGAGAGGAAACGGAATAGAGGGAAAAGTAGGAGATAGAGCAAGACAGGGTGGAAAGGAGATCTATAGGAAGAGGAGGAAATGGACAGACAGAGGACACGGGATTAGATGAACGGAGGGAGGGGCAGGACGAGACTGACAGAGCAACTGTGGAGGACGAGATGTACAGAGAGAGCTGTGTGAGGAGATGGGGAAATATGAAATGGACTAACAGGATTGGAATACATACACAGGCAAGGTTGGGTACTCAGCTAGTAAGTAAATAAATATTGCAATTATACTGATGAAGTGGAAAGCGTGACACGATGAAAATCTTCACAAACGCTACCAAACTGATCGTCCAGTATTTCCAGAATCTGTGGGATATACTGATAAAAATTTCATTCCTATGCGAAGTCAATTTCAGTATTTTCGGTAGAGAAAGAGCCATTCCTACAGATGCAGTATGGTGTGCGCCAGTCATGGCTACTGTGTGTGTGTGTGTGTGTGTGTGTGTGTGTGTGTGTTTGTGTATGTGTGTGTAACGTTACTGGAACATATAAGGTGATTTCATTTTGGACCCCTGCGAGTACGCGGAAATGCCGCAACATGATGTGGCATGGACTCGACTAATGTCTGAACCAGTGCTGGAGGGAACTGGCACCACGAATCCTGCAGGGCTGTACATAAATCTGTAAGAGTACGAGGGGGTTGGAGATCTCTTCTTTTGAAGAAGGCACGTTGCAAGGCATCCCAGATATGCTGAATAATGTTCGTGTCTGGTGAGTTTGGTGGCTCCCAAGAGTGTCACTGTAGGCTCTCTGTAGAAATTCTGGACGTGTGGGGTGTCGCATTGCCCTGCTGGAATTGCCCAAGTCCGTCGCAATGCACAATGGACGTGAATGTATGCAGGTGATGAGACAGGATGCTCACGTTGGTATCACCTGTCAGAGTCGTATGTAGACGTATCAGGGGTCCAACATCACTCCAACTGCACATGCCCCACACCATTACAGAGCCTGCGCCAGGTTGGACAGTTCTCTGTTGACATGCAGAGGTTGTCTCCATACCTGTACACGTGCATCCACTCGATACAATTTGAAACGAGACTCGTCCGGCCTGGCAACACATTTGCAGTCACCAACAGTCCACTGTCGGTTTGATGGGCCGAGGCGAGGCGTAAAGCTTTGTGTCGTTCATTCATCAAGGGTAGACGAATGGGCCTTCGGCTCCAAAAGCCCATATCGATGATGTTTAGTTGAACGGGATGCACGTTGACTTGTTGATAGCCCAGCATTTAAATATGCAGTAGTTTGTAGAAGGGTTACACTTCTCTCTCGTTGATCAACTCTCTTCAGTCGTCGTTGCTCCCGTTCTTGCAGGATCTTTTTCCCGCAGCATCGATGTCGGAGATTTGATGTTTTACCGGATTCCTGATATTCACGATACGCTCGTGAAATGATCGTACGGGAAAATTCCCCCTTCATCGCTACCTCAGAGATGCTGTGTCCCATCGCTCGTGCGCTGAGTGTAACACCACGTTCAAACTGACTTAAATCTTGAGAACCTGCCGTTGTAGCAGCAGTAAGTTATCTAACAAGTACGCCAGACACTTGTTGTCTTATATAGGCGTTGCTGACGGCACCACGTTATTCAGCCTGTTTACATATCTTTCTGTTTAAATATGTATGCCTATACCAGTTTTTTCTTTTTTTTTTTTGCTGGACTATATGATGGGCTTAATTCTGCTGGGGACACTGTCAGTCAGCTGTCTGTGGAGGAATGATATCTCTCCTTCCTCAATATTCGAAATCAGACGAGGTACTGATGTTGGACACCAAGATCTGGAGTGAAGACGGGTGTCTCACTCATTCTAAAGGAGCTTCTTTAGGTTGGGGCCAGGAATTTGGGCAGGCCAGTCCATTTCAGGAATGTTGTTGTCGACAGATATGGTGGACTTGCCATGCTGATACAAAACAATCATCAGCTCCAGAATGGTCCATTACTGTCAGTGTTACTGCTTAGTGATCTCTGTCCATCATCATGCATGGTCTCGGTGTGGATCTGGTTGTTCCTTCCACTTTCGACTTCACAATCACATCACCAGCAGAAGATTTGGGCAGCTGTAGAGCGGCTGAAATGTCCCTGACGGGCATCTAGCTTCCCTAGCACTTGAGTGGATGATGGACTTAATTCTCCTGGGGACACTTTCAGTCAGGTGTCTGTGGAGGAATGGTATCTCTCCTTCCTCAAGATTCGAAATCAGACGAGGTAGTGATATTGGACACCAAGATCTGGAGTGAAGACGGGTGTCTCACTCATTCTAAAGGAGCTTCTTTAGGTTCGGGCCGGGCATTTGGGCAGGCTAGTCCATTTTAGGAATGTTGTTGTCGACAGATAGGGTGGAATTGCCATGCTGATACAAAACAATCAATGGCTCCGAGATGTTCCATTACTGCTTAGTGATCTCTGTCCGTCATCATGCATGGTCTCGGTGTAGCTGTGGTTGTTCCTTCCACTTTCAACTTCACAATCACATCACCGGCAGTCGACTTGGGCATCTGTAGAGCGGCTGAAATGTCCCTGACGGACATCCAGTTTCTCTAGCACTTGAGTGGATGATGGACTTAATTCTCCTGGGGATACTTTCAGTCAGGTGTCTGTGGAGGAATGGTATCTCTCCTTCCTCAAGATTCGAAATGAGAGAAGGTAGTGATGTTGGACACTGGGATTCTGAGTGAAGTCGACTTTCTCACTCATCCGAAAGGAGCTTGTTTAGCTTGGGGCCAGGAATTTGGACAGGCTAGTCCATTTCAGGAATGTTGTTGTCGACAGACAAGGTGCATTTGTCATGCCGATACAAAACAACCGTCGAAGCCACTGAGCCCTCCTTATCGACCCATTCTAGGGTTCCTGCTTCTGAGCTGAGAAGACAACGATCCCCTCCAACCACCTACTGTTATACTGATGGGTCCGACCATCGTGGCAAGTAGTTGTGGCTTCCCCATTACATAGATGTGTCTGCATACTTTTGAACACATAGTGATGTGAAAGAATTTCAATACGTAGCTGAAACATCGTTCCATTTAACTGCACTCACTCTACCTGTTGCAGTTTCCACGACAATAAATGCGATGCAGTAGCTTCGGACTGACATTTGTAGCATGCCTCTGAACAAGCTTATCCTTGGGATATACAAATGGAAATGGGCATACGGCATTGTGGGCCTGGAATCCCCCATACGGGGAAGTTCGGCCGCCGAGGGCAAGTACTTATATCATTCGACGCCACATTGGGCGACTTGCGCGTCGGAGATGGCGATGAAATGACGATGACGACAACACACAGTCCCTGAGCGCAGGAAATCTCCTGACCCAGCCGGGAATCGAACCCGGGCCCCTTGGCGTGGCATTCCGCCGCGCTGACCACTCGGCTAACTTGCGCGGACTTGGGAGATACAGAAATGTAGATTGCAGAAGCGAAACGGCGTGAATAAGTGTTAATTTTGGTACTGGAAGTTCATTCTGCATAATATTAGGATTCCAAAAATGTACTGCACCTAACTCAAACCAGTCGAACGCTTGAAACATAAACGCTACCACAGTCATGGACTTCAGAACTTAAGAAGTAAAAAGCTGTGAGGAGTGTGTGCTGGAGAAATGGAATGTTTTCATACTAGTGAGAAAATAAATTAAAAGTACAGGAGGAAGGAGGGGATGGAAAACATCCTGAGTCAAATTGTACACATTTCTCATGTTGAGCATTGTCGGTAACGTTCTTGAGCATTAGCATTTTGTTAGAAAGGATGTCCAGCTAAGAAGAATGAGTAATAGCGCCTCTTTAACAAAACAGATGAGTAATATTTCAGTTTAGGTAGCACTGGTGATTACGTTTGTCCTGCCACTCAATTCTGAATGATGTTTAATAACTGGACAGATAGGCAGATGGCTTTTGAAGCATGCTGGTTTGGAGTTTGACTGTGAGACCACCAGATAATGTAACGTCATTTGAGCAGAAAAATAACTGGTGGGGACCGAAGTGGAAGGGATAAAAAAAGGAGACTGGTAATAGCAAGAAAAGCATTCCTGAAAAAGAGGGATTGTTAACACTGACCGTAAACTTAAGCCTGAGCTAGTGTTTCTTGATGGTATTTGCCTGGAGTGTAGCCATGTGCGAAATTGAAACGTGAACGATAGGCACTACAGACATGAAAAGAATTGAAGCTTGTCAAATGTAGTGCTACAGAAGGATTGGTGAGGCTTAGATGGACAGATGGAACAATTATTGATGAGGTAATGTTGTTGTTGCTGTTGTGGTCTTCAGTCTGAAGTCTGGTTGGACACAGCTCTCCACGCTATTCTATCCTGTCCGAAGCTCTCTGAATGATTGCTGCAACCTACATCCTTCTGAATCTGCTTGCTGTATTCATGTCTTGGTCTCCCACCCCCCCACCCCCTTCCTCACACATAGTTTCCCCCAGAACTATATTGGTCACCCCTTGATATCTAAGAACGTGCCCTATCAATCAATCCCTTCCTTTAGTCAAGTTGTGTCACAAATTTCTTTCCTCCACAGTTCTATTCAGTATCTCGTGAGTTACGTCATTTACCCACCAACTCTTCAACATTTTTCTGTAATATCACATTTCAAAAGCTTCTATTCACTTTTTGCATGAACTGCTTATCATCCACATGTCTCTTCTGTAGAACTCAAAACTCCATACGAATACCTTCAGAAGAGATTTCTCAGCACTTGAATCTAAATTTAGTGTTAACAAACCAGTTTATTGATCAAATGGTTCAAATAGCTCTGAGCACTATGGGACTTAACATCTGAGGTCATCAGTCCCCTAGATCTGAGAACTACTTAAAGCTGACTAACCTAAGGACATCACACACATCCATGCCCGAGGCAGGATTCGAACCTGCGACCGTAGTTTATAGGATCAGAAACGCTTTTCATACTTTTGCGTGTCCGCATTTTATGTGATCTCGGCTATGGCCACCATCAGTTACTTTGCTGCCAAAATAGCAGAACTCATCTACTACTTCTAGAGTCTTATTTCCTAATCTAATTCCGTCATCGTCAGCTGACTTTTTCCGACTACATGCCACCAGCCTTGTTTTAATATTGACGACGTTCACCTTACAAGTTCTTTTGAAGACGTTATCCAATCTGCCCAACAGATCTTCCAAGTCCTTTGCTGTTTCAGACAGAATCACAGTGTCATCCACAATCGCTAATTATGAGGTACGAGGTCTGATGAAGAGGTATTGCAACACATTTTTGCCTTGGCCAATTTCGGTTGAATTAATGCGGAATTTGTTGTGGGATATCGTGGAATATTCCTGCTTTAGATCCTATGGTTTCATGAAGCTCCGGTACGCGGCGGCGCTATAGGTAGCCTTCAACATGGCGCCTGTAGCGAAGTTGCGTTACAGCCAGAGAGCTGTCATTGAGTTCCTTTGTCGGAAAACCACAGTATCGCAGATATTCATAGACACTTGCAGAATGTCTATGCAGACCTGGCAGTGAACAAAAGCACGGTGAGTCGTTGGGCGAGGCGTCTATCATCATAGCAACAAGATCGCGCAACCCTGTCTGATCTCCCGCATGTGACTCCTGGAATACTGGAATGTGCGGACACTCTCATTCGAGGTGATCGACAGATCACGATCAAACACCTCGATGCTCAACTGGGCTTCTCTGATGGTAGTGCTGACACATTCGTCCACCAGTTGGGTTACCCAAAAGTGTGTCTCTACAGGGTCCCTCGATGCCTCGAGGTGGAATGATCAATGCTGAAGTGCATTGTGCTATCAGCAGGAACCTAAAGAAACGACTTCAGTCTGTTCGTCATGGCAAAAAGTGAGTCTGTCAGTCAGTCGGAGGCAGTTGGTCAGCCAGGTCAGTCTGTCAGTCTGAGTCGCCCAGTCTGGTTAGCTGGCCAGCCAAGTTAGTCTGTGTCTCCCGCATGTGACTCCTGGAATACTGGAATGTGCGGACACTCTCATTCGAGGTGATCGACAGATCACGATCAAACACCTCGCTGCTCAACTGGGCTTCTCTGATGGTAGTGCTGACACATTCGTCCACCAGTTGGGTTACCCAAAAGTGTGTCTCTACAGGGTCCCTCGATGCCTCGAGGTGGAACGATCAATGCTGAAGTGCATTGTGCTATCCGCAGGGACCTAAAGAAACGACTTCAGTGTGTTCGTCATGGCAAAAAGTGAGTCTGTCAGACAGTCGGAGGCAGTTGATCAGCCAGGTCAGTCTGTCAGTCTGAGTCGCCGAGTCTGGTTAGCTGGTCAGCCAAGTTAGTCTGGGTCTGTCTCTCGTACGCATTGGTGAGGCGGTTAGTGTCTGTCTGTTGTCCGGAGTGATAGTATGTGTTAGGCCGCCAGTCTGCTCGAGATAGTTCAGGCGATGGGTATTGGTGGTTCGATCAATCGGTTGGTCGGTCGCGCACTGGGACACGAGATGACTTGTCCGGCTGGAGCGTCGGCGTATGCGAGGTCGCCACGTGAGTCCAGTGGGCCGCGCTGTATAGCGAGGGGTAGTGGCTTCGCGGTCGGCACGAGAGCCTCTCCTTCTCGATTACAACGCAATGCCTCACGCAGGCCTGCGCACCTGAGAGGAGCTCACAAAACTTCACTGGACCGTTCTCCTTCATCCACCATACAGCCCAGATCTCGTACCTTCCAACATCCACCTGTTTGGCCCAGTGAAGAATGCACTCTGCAGGAACCAGCATACGGATGATGGGGAGGTTACACAATTGGCTCTGAGGTCGACCAGTGGAGTGGTACCATTTGGGTGCACAGGCCTTCCCAGTACAGAAGGCGTAAGGCCGTCCCATTGAATGGATATTACTTTGAAAAACAGGGTTTTGCAACCAAAATAGTGGGGAATAACATAGTGTCTCGGAATCCTGTATAAAGCCAACTTGCTTTCAGAAAAAAACTGTTGCATTATTTAATGGCCCACGTACTTAACCCAACTGGTGAGAAAAGGAATCCTGTAAAACGTAACTAAATGAAGTGATAAGTCGATTGGAAACATCCTCAGATAGCTGGGAAACATCGATACGGTGTCGGAGAGAAGTTCAACTTGTTCAAATGGCTCTGAGCACTATGGGACTTAATATCTATGGTCATCAGTCCCCTAGAACTTAGAACCACTTAAACCTAACTAACCTAAGGATATCACACAAGACCCAGTCATCACGAGGCAGAGAAAATCCCTGACCCCGCCGGGAATCGAACCCGGGCGTGGGAAGCGAGGGCACTACCGCACGACCACGAGGTGCAGACTCGGAGAGAAGTGCTGAGGGTGAAAACTGTAGAAGGAGACCAAGAGATGAGTACAGTAAACAGGTTCAAAGGGTCAAGGCTGCAGTAGTTATGCAGAGGTGGGGAGGCCTGCACAGGGTAGAGTAGTGTGGAGGGCTGCATGAAACTGGTCTTCAGGCAGGAGACGACAACAACACAAACTCTTGCTCCCAGGGTAATGATTACTGCGTACAACCTGGTGGCGTATTTTATCTGACTTCAAATCACAACATACATTGCTCATCTAACCACCTCATGCCCGAGTTTAATAAATGAGCAATTCTGTTGGATGTGGCACTTGCTGAGGGAAGTACCAGACAGCTGGTCTGAGGACAGAACCAAATGGAACACCGGGCCGGAGCTACCGTGAGGGGTACAGGGGAAGGGATTGGCGATGTCGGATGCCGGATGTGCCGACCTGCGATGTAGACGATGTAGAGCAGCACCAGGGTGAGCGCCTCGTACCACTCGACGCGCTCGTCGTGGATGATGCAGATCATCAGCGACACCGTCACGCCGTACGCCAGGCAGTCCCTCGTCAGGGGCCACCAGTCCAGAGGCACCACCTGCAACACGAGCCAGCACCGGCACTGTGACCACCAGAACTCTGGCGACCTCAAAACCAATATTTGAGAGGTACGCGCTGTATTTTTCTATTACTATCTTTATGAAATACATATTACAAAAAAGTTTTGCATTATCTCAGTTCAAAGAGTAATGGAACCTGCACAGCAAGTTGGAATAGAGATCAACATAAACATCATTTCCACCCCTTCTATTGCTCACGAAAATGACACATTGCATGCTATACCACCATACAGCGAAACCTTCACAGGTGGTGGTCCAGATTGCTGCACACACCGGTACCTCTAATACCCAGTAGCACTTTCTCCTGCATTGACACATGCCTGTATTCGTCGTGCCATGCTATCTACATGTTGATCAAGGCACTGTTGCTCCAGATTGTCAAATTCCCCAATGGCGATTCGGCATAGACACCTCGGAGTGGTTGGTGGGTCACGTCGTCCAGAAACAGCCTTTATCAATCTATCCCAGGCATCTTCGATAGTGTCCATGTCTGGAGAACATGCTGGCCACTCTAGTCGAGCGATGTAGTTATCCTGAAGGTGCAGATGTGCACGATGGGGGCACGAATTGTTGTCGTCCATCAAGATGAATGCTTCGCCAATATGCTGCCGATATGATTGCACTACTGGTCGGAGGATCACATTCACGTATGGCACAGCCGTTATGGCGCCTTCCGTGACCACCAGCGGCGTACGTCGACCCTACATAATGCCACCCCTAAACAGCAGGGAACCTCCACCTTGCTGCACTCGCTGGACAGTGTGTCTAGGGCATTCAGCCTGACCGGGTTGCCTCCAAACATGTCTCCCGCAATTGTCTGGTTGAAGGCATATGCGACACTCATCGGTGAAGAGAACGTGATGCCGGTCCTGAGCAGTCCATTCGGCATGTTGTTGAGCTCATCTGTATCGCACTGCCCAATGTCGTGGTTCTAAAGATGGACCTCGCCACGGATGTCAGGAGTGAAGTTGCACATCATCCAGCCTATTGCGCACAGTTTGAGTCGTAACACGAGGTCGTGTGGGTGCATCATTCAACATGGTGGCGTTGCTGTCAGGGTTCCTCAGAGCCATAATCCATAGGTAGCGGTCATCCACTGCAGTAGTAGCCCTCGGGCGGCTTGAGTGAGGTATGTCATGGACAGTTTGTGTCTCTCTGTATCTCCTCCATGTCTGAACAACATCCCTTTGGTTCACTCCGGGATGCCTGGACACTTCCTTTGTTGAGAGCCCTTCCTGGCACAAAGTAACAATGCGGACGAGATCGAACCGCGGTATTGACCGTCTAGGCACGGTTGAACAACAGACAACAAGAGCTGTGTACCTGTTTTCTGGTGGAATGACTGGAACTGAACGGCTGTCGGACCCCCTCCATCTAATAGGCGCTGCTCATGCAAGGTTGTTTACATCTTTGGGTGGGTTTATTGATATCTCTGAACAGTCAAAGGGACTGTATCTGTGATACAATATCCACAGTCAACGTCTATCATCAGGAGTTCTAGGAACCAGGGTGATGCAAAACTCTTTTTGATGTGTGTAATTTTAACAGCTTCAGTTACTTTTTGCTAATATATTCTAAGCAAAGAAAGCGAGACAATACAAAGGAATTGCCCAAAATGGGACGGAAATCGGTAGATGTGATATTCATGTACAGACAAACAAGCGATTACACTTTCAGGAAAAATGGTTTAATCAAGAGAAAGACTTCGCAAACTGGGCACGTCAATAGTGTTTTAGACCACCATAGGCCCTCATTCAAGCAGTTATACATCTTGACACTAATTGATAGAGCTGTTGGGTGCCTTCTGAGGGATATCGAGCCAAATTCTCTCCAGTCAGTGACATTCGAAATGTTCTCAATCTGGCGGAGATCCAGCGACATTACTCGCCAAGGTAGGGTTTGGCAAGCACGAGGGCAAGCAATAAAAACTCTCACAGTGTGCGGGTGGGCATTATTCTATTGAACTGTAGGCCCAGGGCGGCTTGCCATGAAGGTCAACAAAACGGGGCGCAGAATATCGTCGACTTGCCGCTGTGGTGCAAGGGTGCCGCGGGAGACAATCAAACGGGTCTTGTTATAAAAGTAAAATGGCAACCCAGACCATCACTACTGCTTGTCGGGTCACACGGCAGGCGACAGTCAGGTTGGTATCTTACTGTTATCTGGGGCGTCATCGATTCGGCCAGGGATCTCACTGACTGGAGTGTAATTGTCTTCAGTGATGAACCCCATTTCGAAATCCAACCCCATCCCCAATGACCCATAAAGACATCTCTACAGGCGACTCAGACAGTGGTGCCACACCAACCTGATTGTTGCCTGAATGTAACCCGACAAGTAGGAGTGAATGCTATTGGGTCCTATTCCGTTTTATAGCAGGACCCCTTTGATTGTCATTCACAGTACCCTTACAACACAGCGATGCTTTGACAATATTCTACACCCTTCATCACAAGCCATTCTAGGTTTAGATTTCAGCAAGATACTTCGCGCCCGCACGTGGCGGAAGTTTCTACTGGTTGTCTTCTTGTTTGTCAGACCACACCTTGGCCAGCAAGGTTGCCGGATCTCCGGATCTCCCCCCCCCTCTCCCCCCCCCCCCCCAGTTGAGAACGTTTGGAGAATTGCGGGCAGGGTCCTCCAACCAGTTCAGGGTTTTGACCATCTAACGCACCAACTGGATAGGATTCCTCATGAGGAGAACCGACAACTCTCTCAACCAGTGCTGAGCAGTATAGCTGCTTGCATAAGGGCTGGAGGTGGTCCAACACGTTATTCACTTGCTCAATTTGTGAAGCTCTTTCTCTTGAAACATTCACCCATTCTTTCTGAAATTGCAATCATTTCTTTGTCTGTACATGCACATCTCATCTACCGATCTCCGTCCTATTGGGCTAATTCCTTGGTGGTCGTCGTTTGTTGTCTTAGAATGTGTTTATTAGCACAACGTATTTCTGCAATATGCTGCCTTCTGTAGGTGCATTACAGTTACATGCACATGTGCCTTAATCTAAAGCATGGTGCGTATTACTTGCTACCTGAGCCAGTGAAACTTACCTGTCGTAATTTATCCCTGAACACAAAGATACATTTATCTTAATGCCTATCTTAAGGGGGCTGTACAGTATGTTCAGATCGTTTCATTTGTGTCTTTAGCTACATTTTTGCTGAAAATGTAATTGTCTCTTACAGGTAGCACAGTAATAAACAAACCATCTTCCCTTAACACCTTCTCAGTCAGATGTTTACATCACTGTAGGGACTCTTAACTGCTAAGGCAAACTATTTCAATTTCTGAGATAGTATAAACAATGAACAATGAATGTTTCTTAAATAAGCATATCGGAGTTAGAATTCTACGATTAGGATTTGTAATGAGTAGGAAGGTAGGACAGAGAGTTAGCTACTGTGAACTGTTCAGTGATAAGATTATTCTCACCAGAACCGACAGCAAAACAACACCAACAACAGCAGTTTCGGTATACACGCTTACGTCACAGGCAGAAGACGGACAGATAAAGAAAGTAGGCCTACTTTTGTGTGACATCTGCTGCCTGGTGTAACACGAAAGATCCTTTGGATGGCAAGAAAGTAATCATGGCAGCAAGAGCCACAAATCTTATATTTCCAAATTCGGCGAGGATCGCATAAATTAATTGGTCTAATTTCCATTACCTTTATTTTCCTTAGGTTGATGTGGATTTTCTTAATCTCGTTTTCAGTCACCATCCGTTCCTCTTAACTGTTCTTCCAGCTCCTCTGCCATCTCTAAGGGAATCACAGCACTGCCAACACCTCGAACTTTTACTTCTTCTTCAATTTTCATTCCCTTTTCAAATTACTGCAGGGTTCCTTTTATCACTTTCTAATTGTACATGTCAAATAACACGGGGGACAGGCTATAATACCTTGTCTCAAACCCTTCTCAACGCTACAATACCTTGTCTCACTCCTTTCTCAACCACTGCTTCCCTTTCACGTTCTTCAACTCTTTACAACTGCAGTCTAGTTTCTGTACAATTTGTAGACGAACTTTCACTCCGGACATTTTACCACTACTGCCTTTACGGTGGGTACGACGTCAAATGGGCCGACTTGGACATTTTAGTTTCCACTGTCTATACTTTTACAAATAATTTCGTGAAACTTTGTCAGAATGATCAGGAAGGATCTAGAATTTGTAAGGATCTAGAATTTACATTCATAGCAGTGGAAGCCTAAAAACATAACAAAATAAATTTTTTTACATGTGAAATTTCACCATTTTTTTCACTTACTATTGGTTGCATTTGTTGCTACAGGTACACTTTCCTTCATAAGTAAGAGAGATTCTTCGATGAATTTTGCACAGTATACAAACCATACTTACAGGTGTGTGAGACTCTAGAATATATTTGATTTATGAAAAAATGAATGAGCCGTTACATTTTAAACGTCATGTTTGGAAAAAACTCAAATTTTATAGTTAATTATCTTAATTTTTACCGCAGTTTTTAATTGATTTGGAAAATTGTAAAGTTTCATACAGCTGTAAATATGGTTTGTATGCTCTGAAAAATTCATCGAAGAATCTCTTACTTATCAAAAAAAGTGTACCTACAGCAACAAATGCAGCCAATAGTAAGTGAAAAAATGATGCAATTTCACATGTAAAAAAATTTGTTTTGTTATGTTTTTGAACTTCCTCTGATACGATTGTGAATCCTGAATCATTCCTAGTCATGCTGACGAAGATTCATGAATTTATTTGTAAAAGTATAGACAGTGGAAATTAAAATGTCCTGTGGTGCCTCTCCTGCACCAAGTCAGTCCGTTTGACGTCCTACCCCCCTTAAGAATTTCAATGAGACTATCCCAGTCACCGTTGTTAACACCTATCTGTAAATACGATAAACATAGGGTCACTTTCAGCCTCCCAAGGGATGTTCCCCGACTTCTACAAGTCTTTCCAATAACGTTCAAGTAAACAAAAAAGAAATTTCGGTCGACTGTCAGCAGTACATGCTGACGAAGCTAAAATGAGCTCTAACATGGAAATTAAGCGTTTCCGGACACATGTCCACATAACATCTTTTCTTTATTTGTGTGTGAGGAATGTTTCCTAAAAGTTTGGCCGTACCTTTTTGTAACAGCCTGTGTATCGGCGATACACATTGTGCTGCCTCGCAATGTATTTATTCACTACCAGTTTCGATCATGAACCACGCTCACAGTGAAAAAATATCTGCTGTCACAACTTCACATGTCATACACTCTGTTTAACCAGAAAAGTATACGCCACAGCTGACTTGATAACGTAAGAAACTGCTACTTAACGTCATAATGCAGGCTCGTGTTCGTGCTTGCCAAATGCTACCTCGGCCAGCAATGGCGCCAGATCTGTCCCCTTACACCACAGTGGTACGTCGACGATACTCTAGTCCCCGTTTTGTTGCCCTTCGTGGCAAACCATCCTGGACTTATATTTCAGCAGGATAACACCCGCCCGCACACTGCGACTTCTACGGCTTCTCCTCAGGCTCGCCAAACCCTAACTTGGCCAGTGAGGTCGCCGGATCTCTCCCCAATTGAGCATCAAGGGCAGGACCCTCCAACCATCTCGGGATTTTGCAATCTGACGCGCCAATCGGACAAAATGGGGCACGATAACCCTCATGGGGACATAAAGAAACTCTGGTCAGGCAGATAATGGACAGAAATTTCTGAGAACAGCATTTTATGGTAGTGAACCATGAACTGTGACATAACCAGAGACGTGCTACAGAAGAATGGAAAGTTAGGTGGACTGATAAGGTGAGGAATGAGAAAGTTCTTAGCAGAATCGGCAGAAATTTTAATTCGTTTCTACAGCTTCCAACATTATCGCCGATACACAGGCTGTTACAAAAAGGTACGGCCAAACGTTTAGGAAACATTCCTCACACACAAATAAAGAAAAGATGTTATGTGGACATGTGTCCGGAAACGCTTAATTTCCATGTTAGAGCTCATTTTAGTTTCGTCAGCATGTACTGTACTTCCTCGATTCACCGCCAGTTGGCCCAATTGAAGGAAGGTAATGTTGACTTCGGTGCTTGTGTTGGCATGCGACTCATTGCTCTACAGCATCAACAGGTTAGTGTTCATCACGAACGTGGTTTTGCAGTCAGTGCAATGTTTACAAATGCCGAGTTGGCAGATGCCCATTTGATGTACGGATTAGCACGGGGCAATAGCCGTGGCGCGGTACGTTTGTATCAGGACAGATTTCCAGAACGAAGGTGTCCCGACAGGAAGACATTCGAAGCAATTGATCGGCGTCTTAGGGAGCACGGAACATTCCAGCCTACGACTCGCGACTGGGGAAGACCTAGAACGACGAGGACACCTGCAATGGACGAGGCAATTCTTCGTGCAGTTGACGATAACCCTAATGTCAGCGTCAGAGAAGTTGCTGCTGTACAAGGTAACGTTGACCACGTCACTGTACGGAGAGTCCGATGGGAGAACCAGTTGTTTCTGTACGGTCTACAGCGTGTGCAGGCACCATCACCAGCTGATTGGCCTCCACGGGTACACTTCTGCGAATGGTTCATCCGACAATGTGTCAATCCTCATTTCAGTGCAAATGTTCTCTTTACGGACGAGGCTTCATTCCGACGTGATCAAATTGTAAATTTTCACAATCAACATGTGTGGGCTGACGAGAATCCGCACGCATTTGTGCAATCACGTCATCGACACAGATTTTCTGTGAACGTTTGGGCAGGCATTGTTGGTGATGTCTCGATTGGGCCCCATGTTCTTCCACCTACGCTCAATGGAGCACGTTATCACGATTTCATACGGGATACTCTACCTGTGCTGCTAGAACATGTGCCTTTACAAGTACGACACAACATGTGCTTCGTGCACGATGGAGCTCCTGCACATTTCAGTCCAAGTGTTCGTACGCTTCTCAACAACAGATTCGGTGACCGATGGATTGGTAGAGGCGGACCAATTCCGTGGCCTCCACGCTCTCCTGACCTCAACCCTCTTGACTTTCATTTATGGGGGCATTTGAAAAGTCTCGTCTACGTAACCCCGGTACCAAATGTAGAGACTCTTCGTGCTCGTATTGTGGACGGCTGTGATACAATACGCCATTCTCCAGGGCTGCATCAGCGCATCAGGGATTCCGTGCGTCGGAGGGTGGATGCACGTATCCTCGCTAACGGAGGACATTTTGAACATTTCCTGTAACAAACTGTTTCAAGTCACGCTGGTACGTTCTGTTGCTGTGTGTTTCCATTCCACGATTAATGTGATTTGAAGAGAAGTAATGAAATGAGCTCTAACATGGGAAGTAAGCGTTTCCGGACACATGTCCACATAACATATTTTCTTTCTTTGTGTGTGAGGAATGTTTCCCGAAAGTTTGGCCGTACCTTTTTGTAACACCCTGTATATTACTGGTTAAGTAGCATGTACAACACGTCAAATTGCCACAATAGATATTTTTTCCACTGTGGAGATGGTCGATGACGAGACTTCTCCTGGTGAAATGATGCCAGTGCCGCCTAGCCGCTGTGCCACATACTGTCACGTGCTGTGTCTACGTGCAGGAAGTAGTGGAGCAGGACAGATCAGAGTTCAGTATAGTATAGTATAGTATAGTATAGTACAGTGCAGTACAGTACACTGAGTTTACTCACGATGCCGGCGCCCAGCCCGCAGCAGGCGGCCACAGCGAGGATGTTGAAGACGGCGCTGCCCACGATCGTGCCGACGCCGATGTCGCCCTCCGTGATGAACGTGCCGATCACGTTCACGAACAGCTCTGGCGCCGATGTCGCCGCCGCCATGAACGTGGCGCCCGCCACGTCGTTCGACATGTTCAGTGCTGCGGACAGACAACAAGTAGGTAGACACACACACGTGGTCCCTGACTATGCGACGAAGGTCGCAGATGAACATTGTACATACATCTTCGTGACTGCAGGTCTGGGGAACTTCAGCCAATCACTTACAGGGTGTTTCAAAAATGACCGGTATATTTGAAACGGTAATAAAAACTAAACGAGCAGCGATAGAAATACACCGTTTGTTGCATTATGCTTGGGACAACAGTACATTTTCAGGCAGAGAAACTTTCGAAATTACAGTAGTTACAATTGTCAACAACAGATGGCGCTGCGGTCTGGGAAACTCTGTAGTACGATATTTTCCACATATCCACCATGCGTAGCAATAATATGGCGTAGTCTCTGAATGAAATTACCCGAAACCTTTGACAACGTGTCTGGCGGAATGGCTTCACATGCAGATGAGATGTACTGCTTCAGCTGTTCAATTGTTTCTGGATTCTGGCGGTACACCAGGTCTTTCAGGTGTCCCCACAGAAAGAAGTCACAGGGGTTCATGTCTGGCGAATAGGAAGGCCAATCCACGCCGCCTCCTGTATGTTTCGGATAGCCCAAAGCAATCACTCGATCATCGAAATATTCATTCAGGAAATTAAAGACGTCGGCCGTGCGATGTGGCCGGGCACCATCTTGCATAAACCACGAGGTGTTCGCAGTGTCGTCTAAGGCAGTTTGTACCGCCACAAATTCATGAAGAATGTCCAGATAGCGTGATGCAGTAATCGTTTCGGATCGGAAAAATGGTCCAATGATTCCTTTGGAAGACATGGCAGCCCAGACCAGTACTTTTTGAGGATGCAGGGACGATGGGACTACAACATGGGGCTTTTCGGTTCCCCATATGCGCCAGTTCTGTTTATTGACGAAGCCCTCCAGGTAAAAATAAGCTTAGTCAGTAAACCAAATTCTGCCCACATGCATATCGCCGTCATCAATCCTGTGCACTATATCGTTAGCGAATGTCTCTCCTGCAGCAATGGTAGCAGCGCTGAGGGGTTGCCGCGTTTGAATTTTGTACGGATAGAGGTGTAAACTCTGGCGCACGAGACGATACGTGGACGTTGGCGTCATTTGGACCGCAGCTGCAACACGGCGAACGGAAACCCGAGGCCGCTGTCGGATCACCTGCTGCACTAGCTGCGCGTTGCCCTCTGTGGTTGCCGTACGCGGTCGCCCTACCTTTCCAGCACGTTCATCCGTCACGTTCCAAGCCCGTTGAAATTTTTCAAACAGATCCTTTATTGTATCGCTTTTCGGTCCTTTGGTTACATTAAACCTCCGTTGAAAACTTCGTCTTGTTGCAACAACACTGTGTTCTAGGCGGTGGAATTCCAACACCAGAAAAATCCTCTGTTCTAAGGGATAAACCATATTGTCTACAGCACACTTGCACGTTGTGAACAGCACACGCTTACAGCAGAAAGACGACGTACAGAATGGCGCACCCACAGACTGCGTTGTCTTCTATATCTTTCACATCACTTGCAGCACCATCTGTTGTTGAAAATTGTAACTACTGTAATTTCGAAAGTTTGTCCGCCTGAAAATGTACTGTTGTCCTAAGCATATTGCAACAAACGGTGTATTTCTATCGCTGCTCGTTTAGTTTTTATTGCCGTTTCAAATATAACGGTCATTTTCGAAACACCCTGTATGTAATAAAGTGAAACACCTAAAGTCGTTCTTATGATGTCATTTATTGTATGGCTGCCAGTTTCGGTGCTTCACTGCACCATATGATGCCAAGAGGGTTAACAATGTCCAGATACACAATGCGCCAGTGGCCAACATCTATAACTGGTTTCTGCAGAATACCTCTAACCGATATATTGTCTCTCCAACAATCAACTATCAACACGTTGTACAGGGCAACCACAATCTTGTCTCAACAACCATCAACTATCAGTTAGTTGAAGAGAGTAACCAAAATATTGTCTCTCCAACCAACAACTATCAGCGAGTTGATAGTTGACAGTTGGAGAGACAAAGCTACAGTTTGGTTGGGTTAGAGGTAATTTGCGAAAACCAGTTATAGATGTTGGCCACTGTGTACAGTTAGCATTAACCCTCTTGGCATCAGCTAATTCCTGAAGATGGTGCACTGAACCATCGAAAATGATATCTGTATGCCAGTTAACGAGCATTGCACTCTCATTGGAATATATGGCCGAAAGAGTCAGCCTTCAGGAATTGTGAAACGAACCCTGTCGTCCAGTACTGCGTGCTACAAAGGGCGCAGTTTCACCACGAGAGGGGGAAACTCACAGGCGCCTGTTGTCTATTGAGGCCTACGCGCTGTGGTGTGCGAGTGAGACAGGCGAGAAACTACGTCATAGGGAAACCCAGTAGAAGGTGTATGTGGCCGAGGAGACGTAGCAGTGTTAAATATGGCGGATCTAAGATCGGCCATAAAGGGAAACATTTATGAAAAGTTTCCAGAATGAGATTTTCACTCTGCAGCGGAGTGTGCGCTGATATGAAACTTCCTGGCAGATTAAAACTGTGTGCCCGAACGATACTCGAACTCGGGACCTTTGTGTTTTGGGGGCAAGTGCTCTACCATCTGAGCTACCGAAGCACGACTCACGCCCGGTACTCACAGCTTTACTTCTGCCAGTACCTCGTCTCCTACCTTCCAAACTTTACAGAAGCTCTCCTGCGAAATTTGCAGAACTAGCACTCCTGAAAGAAAGGATATTGCGGAGACATGGCTTAGCCACAGCCTAGGGGATGTTTCCAGAATGAGATTTTCACTCTGCAGCGGAGTGTGCGCTGATATGAAACTTCCTGGCAGATTAAAACTGTGTGCCCGACCGAGACTCGAACTCGGGACTTTCGCCTTAAAAATCTCATTCTGGAAACATCCCCTAGGCTGTGGCTAAGCCATGTCTCCGCAATATCCTTTCTTTCAGGAGTGCTAGTTCTGCAAGGTTCGCAGGAGAGCTTCTGTAAAGTTTGGAAGGTAGGAGACGAGGTACTGGCAGAAGTAAAGCTGTGAGTACCGGGCGTGAGTCGTGCTTCGGTAGCTCAGTTGATAGAGCACTTGCCCGCGAAAGGCAAAGGTTCCGAGTTCGAGTCTCAGTCGGGCGCACAGTTTTAATCTGCCAGGAAGTTTCATATCAGCGCACACTCCGCTGCAGAGTGAAAATCTCATAATGTAGAATAAGCTGTAGCCAATCAGATGGACGGGCTCAGGAAACGGAACTGCCCTAGTCAGTTGAGCGAAGATGTTCGGCGCGCTGGAAAACGTGGCCGGGGATGGGCAGATGGCAGTTCTGATCCAGACACCACAGAGAGCAGTTAGACTGGAGACACACCAACCGGTACAGGTCGGACTGAGACGCGGAAGCGGACAGTCTGTCTTTAGGCAGGTAGGAACTGAAACGACTTAGAAAATGTCGCGTTTTGTGCAATCGCGGGACTTAAGTCTCTGAGCGGTGAGCAGACGCGCGCATGGTGTGAACTCTTAACTTTTTGTGTAAATGGCGAGTTGGAGTATTCGACTTCTGTTTCGCGGTGAGACTGTGAACGATCGAACTGTGTCAAATGGACATGCGCTCGAGCGTAATAGTACCTCTAAATACGACCACTTTCGCTATTAGCTTGCTTTCTAAACAAACATTATTTTAACCTTATCGCAACTGTGCGGCCTACATCATTTATGGGTTGTTAATTTAGTACCCGATATTACTGTAACTGTTATTATATGTTATGTTAACTTTGTATTTCACAAACTTGCGATCAGCCAGACAATTTAACCAAAGTGTCTAATTTCGGGCATGCGACACGTGCGGTTCAACCCCTAGACGAGTTTGAGCCAAGAGATTTCGAGGAACAGGAACCGCATGTGAGCCCGCGCATCTTCGGAATTTTAGCTTGCACGTACAATAAATGACATCATAAGGACGGCTGTATGTGTTTCATTTTCTTAGATTAAGTCGGGTGATGCTGAGGGAATTAGATTAGGAAATGAGACACTAAAAGTAGTAAAGGAGTTTTGCTATTTAGGGAGTAAAATAACTGATGATGGTCGATGTAGAGAGGATATAAAATGTAGACTGGCAATGGCAAGGAAAGCATTTCTGAAGAAGAGAAATTTGTTAACATCGAGTATAGATTTAAGTGTCAGGAAGTCGTTTCTGAAAGTATTTCTATGGAGTGTAGCCATGTATGGAAGTGAAACATGGACGATAACTAGTTTGGACAAGAAGAGAATAGAAGCTTTCGAAATGTGGTGCTACAGAAGAATGCTGAAGATAAGGTGGGTAGATCACGTAACTAATGAGGAGGTATTGAATAGAATTGGGGAGAAGAGAAGTTTGTGGCACAACTTGACTAGAAGAAGGGACTGGTTGGTAGGACATGTTTTGAGGCATCAAGGGATCACAAATTTAGCATTGGAGGGCAGCGTGGAGGGTAAAAATCGTAGAGGGAGACCAAGAGATGAATACACTAAGCAGATTCAGAAGGATGTAGGTTGCAGTAGGTACTGGGAGATGAAGAAGCTTGCACAGGATAGAGTAGCATGGAGAGCTGCATCAAACCAGTCTCAGGACTGAAGACCACAACAACAACAGATTGTAGGTACTTACACGCGGTTAATCTAGTATGACGTAAAACCCATTTTACTTCGTGAATGGGTCCAGATATCGAAATGAGGTTTTTGGCAACTGATAGTACACTAAGGAGCACATACTTTGTTATATAATACAGAATCTTGACTCTTGCTGCGATCGAGATATTGAAGCGAGCATGATTTTTTAAATACAAGGATATAGTTTTGTTAATGGCGTCCAAAATCGCTTGAAAAGACGTGTACAGTAATATAATGTTTGGTAATTTTGAGGTTGAAGGTCTTCACAAAACTACCCGCGAAATATCCGGAAGTTGAAGAGCAAGTCGATCGAAATCGTGTACTCCGTTCTAAACACCCTTATGTGGGGGCTATGTCGTTGTATCAAGCCTTTCGACTGTCTACTTGTCCGCATTGCACAACTAGCAGCAACTATTTGAATTTTCTCATTATGAGAGTATTGAATAGCGATCTGTTTTCATTGTTAAAATCCATTTAAAAGCCAACATCACACAAAATATTTTTTATTCACGACAAATGGTTTTCAGTCTTAGGCATCATCTACAGGTCTGAAGAAAAAAATTTTTTTAAGCAAAACTTGTTCATTTTACGCTTAACCTCATGCACAAGATGTCAAGTGGATAAAACTCAGCACATTATAAACGTTTGCCACTGCTAAAATATTCCATAAGGGCATGTTCCTATACATATTGCTCACAGATGCTAGTTAGAAGATACAAATATGGCATACTATAGCTCATCTGTTTACATATGCTGGTCACATACTAAACACAGTGAATCCACTTTAAATGGCATATAAAGTACAACGCCATTTAAAGTGGATTCGCATTGTAGTAAGTACTGACCCAATTTAGAAATTTAAAATTCTGTTATAATCTACTCATAAAGAAGTATGAGGGTTATCCAGAAAGTAAGGAACGATCAGTCGTGAAATGGAAAACACTGTGAAAATCTGATGAAGCTTTGCGCAGATGTGTTGGGCACTGTGTCCAGTTCGCCCGTCGATCCCGTCATGTCACTCTATTCAGTTGTGAGCTCACAGTGAGAACATAGAGATGGCTATAAATTAGCGTCTCCCGCCAAGTATGAGGTCCTGGCGAGAGATTTCGCCTGAAGCTATGCAATCTGCGTAACATAACTGTCGTGCGTTTCGTTCGACACGACAATTCTCGGCCGGACTCTGCAGTGGCAATGGAGATGCTCCTGCAGCGTTTTCGATGGGAAGTGTTTGATCACCCACAATACAGCCCGTGATTGGCTACCCCTGAGGTTCATCTCTGCTCAAATGAACCGCTGGCTATGAAGACAATATTTTGACACAGACAGCGAGCTGCAGTCCAGAGTAGAAAATTGTGGAAAATAACTGGCGGCTGTCTTCTACAACAAGGGAATTGTTCAAATGTGTCTGAAGTCTTATGGGACTTAACTGCTAACGTCACCGTTCCCTAAGCTTACACACTACTTAACCTAAATTATCCTAAGGACAAACACACACACCCATGCCCGAGGGAGGACTCGAACCTCCGCCGGGACCGAGGGAATTGAAAAGTTTGTACAACGCTACGACAGATGTCTAAATCTGAGCGGCGACTGTGTAGAGAAGTAGCTGGAAGCTGTAGCTAACTGCTGCAAATAAAACAGTTTTGATTTTCACTGTGGTTTCCATTTCGCTACCTATCGTTGCTTACTTTCCGAATAGCCCTCGTATAATCTTATGTTAAATGTTAAACACAGTAAGGTAAATACTACAGTCAGAAGTTTAGGCAGTTTAACTCATTGCATGCGAATTACCCTGATTATATTCGTGTGGTATTTGAGAATCAGAGGACTTGGAAACATCCAACTAACTTTAAATATACACTGAGCTGACAGGTGAAATGGGATAGCAATATGCACATATACACATGCCGGTAGTTATGCGTACACAAGGTATAAGAGGACAGCACATTCGTGGAGGTGCCATTTGTAGTCGGGTGCCTAATGTCACACTCCATGGGAACGCGAATACTGGCTTCAGGTGAGGATATGACAGCTTTGTTACACCCTTCCCAGTTCAATCAGCGCACGCATCCAGGCCAGATGCGCTTCAACGTGTTACATATGAAGTGGGCATGTACTACCGAGTTCTTTGTAAATTTAACTCGATTTTTTAATCACTGAAATGAGGCCTCGTATCCTCGCAAACAGTGAAGTTCCACTGCGTTTCGTCCAACCCATCTGTGTACTTCACTTTTATTATGCAGGCAGTGATTTGCTTGTAAATCAACTCCTGTCAGTAGTCATACAATGAAGTGGTCAAAGTGTTCTTCTGACGAAACGCAGGAATTCTCATGGAAAATATGGACTGAATAAATCCTAATATTTCACGAAACTCAAGAGTAAAAATTTTTAGAACAGGTGGAAGAAGATGGTATTTAGGACTATTCTGAATACCTGTACACATCATTTCCAAAGATGTCACTAAGCTAATATGAAATTAGCAACAACACACTGTAACCCGATCTACTCCCTCTCCTCGGAATTCAGTGCAGAGAATACATACCATATTTCTTATAAATCAAATTAGTGTATGTTGGGCATATGAGGACTGATAGCTAAATAGCATGATTAAAAACCTACTTTATCTATTGGATTCAAGGGCAATGGCTGACAGGTAGTCAGCTTTATGTGTATGTTCCGACTAGCACAAGACTGATATATCGCACAAAACAACAGATGGGATGAAAATTCCACACAGGCTCAACAAATGTGTTTCGATGAGGATTAGCTTCGAAATATATTCCTTAATGGGTGTGCTAACTTACAGCTATAATATACACATAAAGAAAAAGGAAAACTAAAGGAGTGTGTAGCTGTTGATCATGGAGATTGCTGAAACACACTGCAGAAAAATAAAACAAAAGTACACGCTTGAAGAGGTTTCCAGTTCACTTAAGACTTATTGCTGCAACAGTTCATATGGAGTATATGAAATGATTACATTTAAGGATCAATAGAACAAGCATTTCTGACGTAACAGGTATCGATCTGTGCTACCCGTCTTAGCACCGACAGCGCATTGGTGGAACTGTCATTTGTACTCGGGTGTTTAAGATGCACAGGACATTCCGTTTTGGAAATCGTTGGGAAATTCAGTATCCCGAGATCTTAAGCGCCAAGTGTGTGCAACAAATACCAAATTTCGGGCGTTACCTGCCACCACGGACAATGCAGTGACCTACGGCCTTCACTTAACGACCGAGAGCAGCGGCGTTTCTGTGGAGTTGTCGAAACAATATTGTGCAAGCTGGTGTAGGGTCCATAGTGGTGCGGGCTGTGTGGAGTGAACTGGGTCCCCTGTTACAACTGAACCGATCACTGAGCGGAAATGGTTATGTTCGGCTGCTTGGATTCCATCTGCAGCCGTTCATAGACTCCATGTTCTCAAACAACGATGTTATGTCACTGAGCCACAGCTGTTCGTGATTAGTTTCAACAACGTTCTGGAGGATTCGAGAGAATCTCTTGGCCACCCAGATCGCCAGATGTGACTCTCGTCGAACATTTATGAGGCATATTGGAGATGCCAGTTCGTGCACAAAATCCTGCACAGTCAAACTTTCCCAATTATGGACAGCTATTGTTGTGTCTTGCAGTCGGCAGGAGAGAATGAACAGTCAAGTCTGAACACACTTTATTATACTTTAAAATCAACAGATTCATCTTGATGGGCACAAGCTAATGTCATATTGCAGTAGAACAAGTAAGAAGAAATTGTGAACGGCTATGTCTCCAAAAATTGGAGCTGATCCCCACCCTTCCAGGTTAATGAATATAGTGTTGAACAGATCTTTCAATGCTGTGCCAAAGTGGTGCTCATGAAACACACAAGCTTGCAGTGGTGACAGTTTACGAGCCTCCATAAAGAAGAACCGTAAGTAGCTGGTGCCAGTTTAGTAAGGTTGCGAAGTTAACTTGTGAATCCTGATTGTCTTTGTTTCTGCTTCGTCCCCATGTGTTCCTGAAGGCTGGCCCATTCATTAGACACATTACAGGTGACAAGGTAATGCATAATTCCCAGCTCTGGGTCAAAGTAGAGGGTTTGCACATGCCCACTGACACAGGCCAGGCCCAGAGAGGGGTGACTACCTAAGCTGTTACCTTCCCAAATGCCAATTGGTCCCTCTGTCAGGAGTTCAGGATGTGTGACCTCAGGTGCCAACAGTCATTTATGGTGGGGGAATCCCCCTCTGAGGGGGCCCCCATTTGGAAGGAGCATGCCATTGGAGATGTTGGCAATCATGAGGGATTTTCTTTTCTTTTTTTTTTTTTTTTTTTTTGCAGTGACTCAATCACCATCTTAGTGTGTGTCTACCAAATGTAAACAGAATGAGGTTAAAGATTTGAAGGCCTTCCCAGCTGCAAATCAGTTCCTCATGGTACCATGTACTGGAGGTGGTCGGTCCTTTGCTACAATTAATGCGTGCATTAATCTGAAAGGTGTTGTTGCAGTTGCAGGCTCTGTCAAGAAGGCGTTTTAAACGCAATAAAAACAAGGAAACCTCACAATTCTTGTGGTAGCAAAACCAGTAAGAATACAATGAAAGTAAATAATGACTAAAATCTACTCTACCAATTACAAGATGCAACGTGCTACTGAATCTTACGGCGAGTGTATACTATGCTACAGCTGACGGAAGTACATCTCCATCTACATGTATACTCTGCAAATCACATTGAAGGGCCTGGCAGAGGGTTCATCGAACCACCTTCACAATTCTCTATTATTCCAATCTCGTATAGCATGCGGAAAGAATGAATACCTATTTCTTTCTGTACGAGCTCTGATTTCCCTTATTTTGTCGTGGTGATCGTCCCTCCCTATGTAGCTCGGTGTCAAAAGAATATTTTCGGATTCGAATCAGAAAGGTGGTGATTGGAATTTCGTGAAGATTCCGTCGCAACGAAAAACGCGTTTCTTTTAATGATATCCTGCCCAAATCCTGTATCATTTCTGCGACACTCTCTCCCATATTTCGCGATAATACAAAACGTGCTGCCTTTCTTTGAAGTTTCTCGATGTACTCTGTCAGACCTGTCTGGTAAGGTTCCCACACTGTGAAGCAGTATTCTAAAAGTGGACGGAGAAGTGTAGTGTAGGCAGTCTCCTTAGTAGGTCTGTTACATTTTCTAAGTGTCCTGCCAATAAAACGCAGTCTTTGGTTAGCCTTCCCCACAACATTTTCTATGTCTTCCTTCCAGTTTAAATTGAATTGTTCGTAATTGTAATACCTAGGTATATAGTTGATTTTACAGCTTTTAGATTAGACTGATTTATCGTGTAACCGAAGTTTAACGAATTCCTTTTAGCACTCATGTGGATGACCTCACACTTTTCGTTATTTAGGGTCAACTGGCAATTTTCACACGATTCAGATACCTTTCCAAAATCGTTTTGCACTTTGTTGTGATCATCTGATGACTTTATTAGTCGATAAACGACAGCGTCATCAGCAAACAACCTAAAACGGCTGCTCAGATTGTCTCCCAAATCGTTTATATAGATAAGTAGCAGCAAAGGGCCTATAACACCACCTTGGCGAAAGCCAGAAATCGCTTCTGTTTTACTCCATGAGTTTCCGTCAATTACTACGAATTGTGACCTCTCTGATAGGAAATCACAAATTCAGTCACATATCTGAGACGATATTCCATAAGCACACAATTTCACTAAGAGCTGCTTATGTGGTACAGTGTCAAAAGCCTTTTGGAAATCCTGAAATACGGAATCTATCTGAAATCCCTTGTCGATAGCACTCAGCACTTCATGTGGATAAAGAGCTAGTTGTGTTTCACAGGAACAGTACTCCCCAGAGCTGTTCTAGTGGGAGGTAAACACTGCCGGTACGGGTGTGCTTATAACGCCGAGTTGGCAGAGTGCTACACGAGTCACAAGAGTTTCAATAGTGGAAACATTGTCACATGTATTCTGACGAAGTAGTTCCTTGTTTATTTGGAAAACCTGTTATTGTTTACATCCATTGGCGAAGTTTCGATCTGAGCTCTTGAAACGAGGTCGGCAGCCCATCTTGCTTGTCTGTTGTGCGGGCCCTCTAACTGGTAAGGGGCCTCTACGACAGCTATACATGCTCAGTATTTATGCAGAGGACTTCGAACGATTTGTTAAGTCCATGCCACATCAGATTGTTGCACTCCGCTGGGCCATAGGAGGTCCTACATGATACTAAGACGTATCCCATCGCATCTGTCGCCTCAGTGTAATTTCAAATCTTATCTAAACTTTTCCTGAATTGCATGCTTAAAGCAAAATGTGTATCGCATTAACTGATTTGCAATCACATGTTTGAAACTGTTTTATAGATGACTATTTAATTTCTTAACGAATCTGACGTTTAGCATTAAATGGAGACATGCTTCTGATAAGCGTGTAACATTGTGTAATGCTTGTGGTGGCTACTCATCAGCTTCAACCTCATGGTCATTCCCAAGTATTCGCATATAAGCGGTCATGTCTACTACTTGTAAATCATACACGAATTCAAAAAAATAAAGTAGTGTGAAGAATTCAGAATCATGTTCCAAACCTATGTTGTGGAACACACCGATAAGTACTGTTGAACATTAATTGTGCAACTTAGACATCAGTACACCATGGTTGAACAAAGCTAATTGAAACATGCATCGAAATTCTTTCCTACGTTTTATTTTTTGACTTCATGTCTAGGGTTCTCGTATTATTTTTAAACACATTCGTGATATTTTCAAAACAACACACAAAAAATAAGGAAAAATGAGTAAACACCAGAACATGAAAGATTTACCCTGAATATAGGCATCATAACTATTTTTGCATAATACCACTGATTATTTAACAGTAATTCATATCCAGTATGGATGTCAATATAAATTAAAATTTCCCACATTTTGCACTGAAGATTATGGTAGAGACTGACGGTTACTTGAGTAGTACCCTTCAGGGTTGCGTATTTGCTCTAGAAGTTTATTTTCATTAAGTATCAAGTTGCAGAATCCCATACGAGGGTGGCTAACAAATGTAGTAATTATCATTCTCAGAGCTTTTACTGTTTCTAACTTGAGTCTGTCTTTTTTTTTCGTCTACGCAAAAATCTTTAACTAGTGAAACACTAGTTTGATACATGCATTAGAACCTGGAACAGCTAGTCAAAATTCAGCCAAGCTTCACCAATAAGTAGCAATAAATTTTTGATCCTTAAGAATCAACTTGAAACACAGCTTTCTGTTTATGAGTTACTATGTTGCTGCATCCTCTGTGTCCAATACTGAATTTTGCACCCACAAACTGTATGTTCAGCATTCTCATCGTGTATTTTAACAAAGGGTAATTTTTGCATTGTGCTGCTGTTCCATTTGACTTGCGTTATCCCATGGTTAACACAGGTAATGTTATGATAAAATCTGTCATTCCCTGAAGAATCGGTAATGTTAAAATACTGCGCAACAGTAGAACACACCCAAGTCAGAGCACCTGCAATTGCATACAAGATTGTAGTTCCATCGAGTATTCAAAACTATATCGAACTTGAAAATCACTACAGTTTTAAGCCAAACTGACTCTTAATCGACCGTGATTGCTTCAAAAATCTTGTTTGGGTCTTCAGTCCAAAGGCTGATTTGATGCAACTCTCCTGTGGCAGCCTTTTCATCACCCAAAAACTACTCCAACCTACATGATTCTGAACCGGCTAAGTGTATTCCTCTCTTGGTCTCCCTCTACGATTTTTACCCTCAGTGCCTCCCTGCAGTAATAAATTGGTGATCCCTTGATATCTCAGAATGTGTCCTACCAATCAATTCCTTCTTTTGGTCAAAAGCACCAATTCCCTTTCGTGCCCTCGACTCTTACAACTGCTATCTTGTTTCTGTACAAGTTGTAAATAGCCTTTCACGCACTATATTTTACCGCTGCTACCTTCAGAATATCAAGGAGAGTGTTCCAGTCAACATCATCAAAAGCTTTCTCTAAGTCTACAAACGCTGTAAAACTAGGTTTGCCTTTCCTTAACCTATATTTTAAGAAAAGTCGTAGAGTCAGAATATGAAAAGGTTTTTCATAAGCCGCTTGCAGTTACAAACTTTGTTGTCATTTAGACTATTCAGTAAAGTAACTCATTTCGAGGTATAAACCATAACTTGAGGCTATGATGGCAATACCAAAACATTTAACAAAACTACCCACTGTAATCAAAGTTGATGTGTAGATTCTTTCCATGTGCTTTGATGTGTTGATTCTTTCCATGTGCTGTGGTCATCCTGTCGGAAAATGGAGGGATAACCTTATATGAGGGAAAATTCATGTGATATATAGGTGTGCTGTTCATGTACTTTTTTTTAGTCTTTAATAAAAGAACCTTAAATAATCACTCGCTTGAGTAATTACTTAAAATTTTTTTGTGCAAATAGGAGACCAGCATACCAAGTGAATATTCCCTCATAAAAATATTATCCTTCCCTTTGTCCACAGGATGGGCCCAGCACGTGGCAAGACTTAGCACAATAACATTAATATATGTGTGTAATTTTGTTAAACACTTGCCATCGTAGCCACATTATGAGTTTATACCTTCAAACACGCTACCTCATTAAATAATATGAATCTCAACAAATTTTGCCTCTAGTAGCAGTCTCTGTAAAACGTTTTGAATACTGTTTAATTTTTACGTATGAGTAAACGTAATGCGATCATTCCAAACCTCCAGGCTGACCAAGCTGTGAATCTTTAGAAAAAAAAAGTCACGGTACATAAGACGAAAATCCAGGACATTCCAGTTTCCACAAAGACGGTTGGGGACATCGGCACATTGTGTTAAAAATCAGGACTGTCCCGAATATATCGGGACAAAAGGGAAGTGAGTTAATGTGTAGTCTAGAAAGAGCAGGCGTGTGACAAATTACATGGAAATGTTTGGTACCCGCACTGAGGTTCAGACTGGCTAACAGAACATTACAGCCTGAGGGGAAACATATCTTCATTTAGACAGTCTTTCATTGTACCTACAGGACCCACTTCTATTACACCTAGTTCAAAGCTTGGTGTAACACGCCAAGTGCCTCTGTAGACGATCAAACAATTGGTCACATATCGCATCTTTGTCAAATTATTTGGCAATATGCCGCTTTGTTTCATCTGTCTGTCGAACAAAGACAAAGTTTCAAATGTTTGAGAGATATTTTGACCGCCAGCCAACTTGACAACCACGTTTGATACTTGTGTTTGTCAAACAACAGCCAGTTGCTTCTCAGTTTTCAAAGACGATTGACCGTATGAATGATCCTCCGGCATGCTTTTTGAATAAAAAAGAATTTTTATAACAGTTTATTTCTTTATATCGTAGTTTATTTCTTTATATCTTTAGTTCCCACAGATCTGGAAACTAAGATCAATTGACCACATCCACATCCAAAAACATTGGAAAATGCAAAGAAAAAATGAAATTTATACGATAAGCGCGACATACAAGTGGGAGTGTAACAAAATAAAATCTGTAGACGATCAAACAATTGGTCACATATCGCATCTTTGTCAAATTATTTGGCAATATGCTGCTTTGTTTCATCTGTCTGTCAAATAAAGACAAAGTTTCAAATGTTTGAGAGATATTTTGACCGCCAGCCAACTTGACAACAACGTTTGATACTTGTGTTTGTCAAACAACAGCCAGTTGCTTCTTAGTTGTCAAAGACGATTGACCGTATGAATGATCCTCCGGCATGCTTTTTGAAAAGTATTGCAGCTTATTTCTTTATATGTTTGGTTCCCACAAATGTGGAAACTAATATCAAGGGACCACGTCCACATCCAAAAAACATTGGAAAATGCAAAGAGAAAATGAAATTTATACGATAAGCACGACATACAAGTGGGAGTGTCACAAAATAAAATCTGTAGACGATCAAACAATTGGTCACATATCGCACCTTTGTCAAATTATTTGGCAATATGCCGCTTTGTTTCATCTGTCTGTCAAATAAAGACAAAGTTTCAAATGTTTGAGAGATATTTTGACCGCCAGCCAACTTGACAACAACGTTTGATACTTGTGTTTGTCAAACAACAGCCAGTTGCTTCTCAGTTTTCAAAGACGATTGACCATATGAATGGTCCTCCGGCAAGCTTTTTGAAAAAGAAAAGAATTTTTATTGCAGCTTATTTCTTTATATCTTTGGTTCCCACAAATGTGGAAACTAATATCAAGGGACCACGTCCACATCCAAAAAACATTGGAAAATGCAAAGAAAAAATGAAATTTATACGACATGCACGACATGCAAGTGGGAGTGTAACAAAATAATATTGTCTTTTAATGATATTGCTGCAAACGTTTCCATGATAAAGTCGCTCAGCCTGCAAGGTGCAGCGTAGAATACAAATTTTCACTCTTTGAAACCTACTCCACTTCCCATATATCTCAAAGTTACAGATAATTTTTATGAAACTGGAGTATGTTTCTCGCATAAGTGTGTTCTCTTCAGTGTGAGAGTCAAGTAAGTTTAACAAGTTATTAAAAGCTTGGTTGTCCATTTCGAGAAACTTGATTCATTCACTAGGGTCTATGTGTAATTTCCTCTTGGAAGTTTCTGACAGATAAATACGTCTCTCAATTTCAACCATTCCAGTGGAGCAATGTCTTGTTACCTTTTCAACCTTCATAGATAATGCTACATTCAGTGGAAGAAACGTGTGGTCTGAACTGGTAGACATTACTAGTGGTGTGAAAATACAAAGGGCGTTCAAAAAGTTTGCACAGTCGTCTATAGTTTTGCAGGAGGTGAGTGATATTTTTGTGAACATACTTGGAACATTTGGCTATAAGTTGGTATACAAAAGTATTTCTTTTTTTTTTTTATTTACAGGCGAGCCATAATGGACCGTGAAGTAGATGTTAGGTTGCGACAACGGTCGGTGATGGAGTTCCTCTTCAAGACCGGCGATGACTCTGGCGCATCGATTCACAGGAAGTTGCTCCCTGTTTATGGGGAGGACACAGTGGATCACAGCAGTATCCGGCAAGGGTTGCAAAGGTTTAAAGAAGGTGATTTCTCTATACTGGACAATCCGCGATGCGGTAGACCATCGACGGCAGTGAGTGGTGTGAATAACGAGGCCACTGATCAAATCATCCAAAATGACAGGTGTGTGACGACACGACAGCTTTCTGAAAAGACTCGTTTGTCATTGGGTAGTGTGGTATGACTGGTACAGTCTCTAGGGTAGAGAAAAATATATATGACGGTAGTATCTGTTCCCGAAAGAATAGTTACCGTGGATGAACATGCAGCTTTGCTAGAAATGAAATGATAATTAAATGGACACCCTAGCTGCAAACAGGCGTTGATGTACTTCACTGCGGACATGTTGAAAATGTGTGCCCCGACCGGGACTCGAACCCGGGACCTCCAGCTTACATGGCAGACGCTCTATCCATCAGAGCCACCGCGGGCACAGAGAATAGTGGGTCTGTAGTGACTTATCCCTTGCACGCTCCCCGTGACATCCACATTCCCAACATGTCCACACCACTGCATTCGTAGTGCGCCTAATACGTAGATGTTTGCCCATCATACTCATTACTCGTGGCAGATTAATCTACCAAGTCCCGTACGAGTTCGGGCATAGCGTGTGCGTTCGCACAAGAAGGTCAATGGCCGGGGAGCCATATTTTAACTATATATGACGGCAGTACCTGTTCCCGAAAGAACAGTTACCGTGGATGACCATGCAGCTTTGCTAGACATGAAATGATAATTAAATGGACACCCTAGCTGCAAACAGGCGTTGATGTACTTCATTGGGGACATGTTGACTATCCTCTGTGCCCGCGGTGGCTCAGATGGATAGAGCGCCTGCCATGTAAGCAGAAGGTCCCGGGTTCGAGTCCCAGTCGGGGCACACATTTTCAACATGTCCCCAACGAAGTACATCAACGCCTGTTTGCAGCTAGGGTCTTCATTTAATTATCATTACACGTAGAGAAAAATCTGTGCACGTTGGGTGCCTAGATTATTGACAAGAAAAATTAAAACGATGAGGAAGAATGTGTGCGAGGGTCTCACGAAGGCCTTTGCTGAAGAGTGGAAACAGTGTTTCGACGGCGTCATTACCTAGGATGAAATATGGTTGTTTTCGTGCGAATGTGAGAGCAAAACCCAATCCGTGGAGTGGCGTCATCCTGGTTCCCCTAGGAAGAAGAAACCAAGACTTTCACGAACAGCAGGCCGAAAGGCGATGGTCTCCCCCCTCTGGGATCACTGTGGTGTCATTTTCATTGACTTTTTGGAAACTGGCTCCACAATTAACTGGGACCGTAACCAGAATTACATTTTCACTCTGCAGAGGACTGTGCGCTGATATGAAACTTCCTGGCAGATTAAAACTGTGTGCCGGACCGAGACTCGAACTCGGGAACTTTGCGTTTCGCGGGCAATTGCTCTTCCAACTGAGCTACCCGAGTAGGACACACGCCCGGTCCTCACAGCTTTACTTCTGCCAGTACCTCGTCTCCTACCTTCCAAACTTTACAGAAGCGCTCCTGCGTAACTTGCAGAACTAGCACTCCTGAAAGAAAGGATACTGTGGAGAGATGGCTTAGCCACAGCCTGGGGGATGTTTCCAGAATGAGATTTTCACTCTGCAACGGAGTGTCCGCTGATGTGAAACTTCCTGGCAGATTAAAACTGTGTGCCAGACCGAGTTTCGAACTCGGGACCTTTGCCTTTCGAGGGCAAGTGCTCAACCATCGCAGGAGCGCTTCTGCGTAGTTTGGAAGGTAGGAGACGAGGTACTGGCAGAAGTAAGGCTGTGAGTGTGGGGCGTGAGTGGTGTTTGGGTAGCTCAGTTGGTAGAACACTTGCTCGCAAAAGGCAGAGGTCCCGAGTTCGAGTCTCGGTCTGGCACACGGTTTTAATGGGACCGTAACTGTTTGTCTTTGGACAAGCAGTGACGCGCCATTAAGACCCACAGACCACAGCTTCGGGGTCAGCTAATCAGACTACACCGTGACAATGTGAAACGCCATACAGCCCTTATGACGGAGCAGAAAATCAGGAAAATGGATTGGAAAATTGTTCCTCGTCCTCCCTACAGTCTGGCCTTTGCTCTGTCTGATTTTTACCTCTTTGACTGCCTGAAGGCCCAACTGCGCGGTAAAACGTCTGAAAGTGAGAAAGACCTTATTTCCTGTGTCAAGTGATGCTGTCAAAAACCAATCCCCAGAATTTTATCAATGTGCATTTACATCGTGGAACGAGCGTCGGCCCAGATGCGTCACACCTGATGGAGGCTGGATTGAACAGTTACAATTAAATCAATACAATGAAATGAATACCCTTAGCTGCATCCAGGCTGTGATATACATCAACGGGGACAGTTGAAAGTGTGTGCCCCAACTGGGACTCGAAGCTGGGAACTCCTGCTTAAATGGCAGGTGCTCTATCCATCTCAGCCATAGAGGACACAGAAGGTAGCGCGACTGCAGGGACTAATCTCCGGCACACCTCCCGTGAGACCCACATTTCCAGCTTACTGTCCCACACTGTATTCGTAGTGCCCCTGCCCACTGCACAGATTACTCGCGGCGTTACCGATTCCCGTTAAGAGTTCAGCCAATGTGAGTGCATCCGCACAGGAGATGGTCAAATGGCCGGTGAGCCTTAACTATACATATGAAGATGGTGTCTGTTCTCTCGTACATGTCCAAGAGAACAGACACCATCTTGATATATTGGGTGATCAAAAAGTCAGTATAAATTTGAAAACTTAATAAACCACAGAATAATGTAGACAGAGAGGTAAAAATTGACACACATGCTTGGAATGACATGGGGTTTTATTAGAACGACCCCATATTGCTACACGCGTGAAAGATCTCTTGCGCGCGTCGTTTGGTGATGATCGTGTGCTCAGCCGCCACTTTCGTCATGCTTGGCCTCCCAGGTCCCCAGACCTCAGTCCGTGCCATTATTGGCTTTGGGGTTACCTGAAGTCGCGAGTGTACCGTGATCGACCGACATCTCTAGGGATGCTGAAAGACAACATCCGACGCCAATGCCTTACCATAACTCCGGACATGCTTTACAGTGCTGTTCACAACATTATTCCTCGACTACAGCTATTGTTGAGTAATGATGGTGGACATATTGGGCATTTCCTGTAAAGAACATCATACTTGCTTTGTCTTACTTTGTTATGCTAGTTATTGCTTTTCTGATTAGATGAAGAACTATCTGTTGCACATTTTTTTAAAATTTGTATTTTTTTGGTTCTACTAAAACACCATGTCTTCAAAGCATGTGTGTCAATTTGTACCTCTCTATCTACATTATTCCATAATTTGTTCAGTTTTCAAATTTATACTAACTTTTTTGTCACCCTCTATACATTGAGTAGGCTCAATGTATAGCTAAATATGTTCACAAAAAATTTCATTCTCCTCCAACAAAGAATAAAAAAAATTAGAGATGACTGTGCAAAAGCTTTGTAGTTTGCGATGTGACACACACAGTGTGAGACCTGCTTCAAATCTGCGACTAAGTTTGACAAACGTGATCTGTAAAGCTGTGTACTTGTTTGACAAACATCGAATTTGAGGAAAAGTCTGAATGTGCAAGCGACAGGTGTCTGCGATGTGATATACACAGTGTGAGACCTGCTTCAGCTATGTGGCTAAGTTTGACAAACATGGATTGTAAATATGTGTACTTGTTTGACAAACAGCGAATTTGACGATATGTCTGAATGTGCAAGCGACAGGTGTGAGTTTGCGATGTGATACAGTGTGAGACCTGCTTCAGATCTGTGGCTAAGTTTGACAAATGTGGTTTGTAAATCTGTGTACTTGTGTGATAAACATCGAATTTGAGGAAAAGTCTGAATGTGCAAGCGACAGGTGTGTGTTTGCGATGTGATATACACAGTGTGAGACCTGCTTCAGCTATGTGGCTAAGTTTGACAAACATGGTTTGTAAATCTGTGTACTTGTTTGACAAACATCGAATTTGACGAAAAGTCTGAATGTGCAAGCGACAGGTGTGAGTTTGCGATGTGATATACACAGTGTGAGACCTGCTTCAGAACTGCGACTAAGTTTGACAAACGTGGTTTGTAAGTATGTGTACTTGTTTGAGAAACATCGAATTTGAGGAAAAGTCTGAATGTGCAAGCAACAGGTGTGAGTTTGCGATGTGATATACACAGTGTAAGACCAGCTTCAAAACTAAGTTTGACAAACGTGGTCTGTAAATCTGCATACTTGTTTGACGAACAGCGAATTTGACGAAATGTCTGAATGTGCAAGCGCCAGGTGTGAGTTTGCGATGTGATATACACAGTGTGAGACCTGCTTCAGAACTGCGACTAAGTTTGACAAACGTGGTTTGTAAATCTGTGTACTTGTTTGACAAACATCGAATTTGAGGAAAAGTCTGAATGTGCAAGCGACAGGTGTGAGCTTGCGATGTGATATACACAGTGTAAGACCAGCTTCGAAACTGAGATTAAGTTTGACAAACGTGGTCTGTAAATCTGTGTACTTGTTTGACAATCAGCGAATTTGACGAAATGTCTGAATGTGCAAGCGACAGGTGTGAGTTTGTGATGTGATATACGCAGTGTGAGATCAACTTCAAAACTGCGATTAAGTTTGACAAACGTGGTTTGTACATCTGTGTACTTGTTTGACAAACAGCGAATTTGACGAAAAGTTTGAACGCGCAAGCGACAGGTGCGGTGGACACTGACCTTGGCAGATGCGCTCGACGGCGGGCACGAAGTACCTGTCGCAGACGACGGCGAGCGCGACGAACAGGTAGAGCGAGGCGAGCACGTGCAGCACGACGGCACCCTCCTGGCGCTGCTGCTCCGAGAAGAGGTCGCGCGGGAAGTCGTCGATGGCGGGCGGCGTGCAGTTGGGCAGCCCTTGCGCCGCGCCTGCAATGCAACACGACTTTTGTTGAAGGCGACCGCCAACAGCCGTCAGGTAACGTAGACAGTGCATGTTTCACTAGCAGCTGCTCTCTTTATTAAAAATACAAATGTCGACCACCTTCAGTTGCAGACTGTCTTCACGGATTCTGTCCAGAGATACACTATGTGATCAAAAGTATCCGGACATGCGCTGAAAATGAATTACGCGTTCGTGGCGCCCTCAATCGGTAATGCTACAATTCCAATATCGTGTTGGCCCACCCTTAGCCTTCATGACAGCTTCCACTCTCGCAGGCACATGTTCAATCAGGTGCTCGAAGGTTTCATCTACATCTACATCTACACGATTGCTCTGCAATTCACATTTAAGTGCTTGGCAGAGGGTACATCGAACCACAATCATACTATCTCTCTACCATTCCACTCCCGAACAGCGCGCGGGAAAAACGAACACCTAAACCTTTCTGTTCGAGCTCTGATTTCTCTTATTTTATTTTGATGATCATTCCTACCTACGTGGGTTGGGCTCAACAAAATATTTTCGCATTCGGAAGAGAAAGTTGGCGACTGAAATTTCGTAAATAGATCTCGCCGTGACGGAAAACGTCTTTGCTTTAAGGACTTCCATCCCAACTCGCGTATCATATCTGCCACACTCTCTCCCCTATTACGCGATAATACAAAACGAGCTGCCCTTTTTTGCACCCTTTCGATGTCCTCGGTCAATCCCACGTGGTAAGGATCTCACACCGCGCAGCAATATTCTAACAGAGGACGAACGAGTGTAGTGTAAGCTGTCTCTTCAGTCGACTTGTTGCATCTTCCAAGTGTCCTGCCAATGAAACGCAACCTTTGGCTCGCCTTCCCCACAATATTATCTATGTGGTCTTTCCAACTGAAGTTGTTCGTAATTTTAACACCCAGGTACTTAGTTGAATTGACAGCCTTGAGAACTGTACTATTTATCGGGTAATCGAATTCCAACAGATTTCTTTTGGAACTCGTGTGGATCACCTCACACTTTTCGTTATTTAGCGTCAACTGCCACCTGCCACACCATACAGCAATCTTTTCTAAATCGCTTTGCAACTGATACTGGTCTTCGGATGACCTTACTAGATGGTAAATTACAGCATCTTGGGGAATGGTAGCCTATTCTTCACAAAATGCTACACTGAGGAGAGGTATCGATGCGGGTTGGTGAGGCCTGGCACGAAGTCGCCATTCCAAAACATCCCTAAGGTGTTCTATAGAATTCAGGTCAGGACTCTGTGCAGGTCAGTCCATTACAGGCTCAGACGGTTCAAATGGCTCTAAGCACAATGGGACTTCACATCTGAGGTCATCACTCACGTAGACACAGAACTAATTAAACCTAACTAACCTAAGGACACCACACACATCCATGCCCGAGGCAGGATTCCAACCTCCGACAGTAGCAGCCACGTGGTTCTGGACTGAAGCGCCTACTATCGCTCGAGCATAGCGGCCGGCTCCATTACAGGGAAGGACATCACACACACATCCATGCCCGAGGCAGGTAGAGGTCGCAGGGTTCTGGAGTGAAGCGCCTACTACAGCTTGAACACAGCGGTCGGAACCGTTACTGGGATGTTATTGTCGTGTAAACCCTCCGCCACAGGCCGTGGATTATGAACCGATCCTCAATTGTGTTGAAAGATGCAATCACCATCCCCGAATTGCTCTACAACAGTGGGGAGCAAGAAGGTGCTTAAAACATCAGTGTAGGCCTGTGCTGTGATAGTGCCATGCAAAACAACAAGTGGTGCAAGTCCCCTCCGTGAAAAACACGACCACACCATAACACCACTGCCTCCCAATTTTGCTGTTGGCACTACACACACTGGCAGATGACATCCACCGGGCATTCGCCAAAACCACACTCAGCCACATTGTCTATCACGATTCGTCACTCCACACAACGCTTTTTCCATTGTTCAGTCGCCCACTGCAGATCCTCCTTACACCAAGCAAGGCGTCATTTCGCATTTACCGGCGTGGTGTGTGGTTAATGAGCAGCCACTCAGCTATGAAATCCAAGTTTTCTCACCTGCCGCCTAGCTGTCATAGTACTTGCAGCAGATCCTGGTGCACTTTTGAAATTCCTGTGTGACGGTCTGGATAGATGTCTGCCTATTACACATTACGACCCTCTTCAACTGTCAGTCAACAGACGAGGTCGGCCTGTACTGTTTTGAGCTGTTGTAGGTGTCCTTTCACGTTTCCACTTGAGTAACAGATCGGAAACAGTGGACCTAGGGATGTTTGGGGGTGTGGAAATCTCACATACAGACGTATGAAACAAGTGACACCCAATCACCTGACGACGTTCGAAGTCCGTGAGTTCCGCGGAGCGCCCCATTCTGCTCTCTCACGCTGTCTAATGACTACTGAGGTCGCTGATACGAAGTAACTGGCAGTAGGTGGCAACACAATGCACCTGATATGGAAAACGTATGTTTTTTGGGGTGTCCGGATACTTTTGAATACACAGTGTATGTGGCATGCATATTGTCATAGAGATCAAGTAACACAGCTCGAAAAGTGTTTACACGGGCCATGTTTTACAGCATTATCTGGCTGGCTGCAATGTTTTTGCCATCAACACTGCTGCGATGTGGCTGCAATACTGGCACTATTGCTGACAGAACAGACTGTTGCAGGCTGTTGCCAGATTACTGCTGAGGTGCTTCCCGTGTCATCCACTGCGAAAGCAGGATACTTCATATGGCTGGGCCATATCTCCCTCTTTCTCTGTGTGCGTAGAGGCATTCGATTTGTTGGATGTTTGCAGGAATGAAGAAGTGATTGAACGCATAACCATGTATTCTATATCTGTGATGTGTACATCTATGACCAGAATTATGGAACACAAAATAATGTATATAATGGACGGTCAACAAGTTTCTGTTTGATGTCGGTTGGGCAGCGTGTATGCAGTGTAGTGCGACTCTGATACGGGTATATGAGCACCGACATGTTGGCCAGCGTTTAGTGGTGCACTCACATCCTTCTGACGTGTGTGCGGTAAATGTGGAAATGCCATATCAAATGCATCCACACATACTTTTCTTGGTTGTCACAGGACAAACAACAGTGGGTATCCGTTGGAGAAGGTAGAATGTGTAACGGGGCAGTATGTGTGTCGAAAATCGCCCATGTGGAATGGTGCGCCAAGTTCCGTGTTGTTCGCGATTACACTGGCTGCGGTGGTCGAACGGTTCTAGGCACTTCAGTCCAGAACCGGGCAACCACTACGGTCGCAGGTTAGAATCCTGCCTCAAGCATGGATGTGTGTGATGTCCGTAGGTTAGTTAGGTTTAAGTAGTTCTATGTTCTAGGGGACTGATGACCTCAGATGTTAAGTGCTCAGAGCCATTTGAACCATTTGGTCACTATTCGACATAAGGTGCTGGCCGATCTAGGTCACCCTCACCCATTACGCTCAAGTGTGAGGTGCTCAAGCAACTGCCCTATACTCCTGATCGCTCCCCATGCTGTTATCATGTCTTGAGTTCCTTAAAAAAGGCCTTGAAGGGTCGACAATTCCTGGCGGACAAGGATGTGTATCAGCCAGTTATGCACTTCTCCACACAGCAGAACATAGAGTTTTACCAAACGTGCAACGGTGGCATCATTGGCTGATTGGCATCTCGATTCTAGACTATACGGCTCTGAAACGGAACTTTTTGATCGCTCCTTACACAAAGACCTGAATGTGAAAAAGGACATCCTTGCTGGTACCGTCATAGTAGAAGGTCTGCAGTGTAAACGGGTCAGCCTCCTCTAACACTACCTTTTTTATACAGAAATAGCCGATACTGTGAATACTATTGATTCTTGTATAGGTGAGCATTATATCAGCTGTCTAACTGAATGAACATCATATGATATTGTATGTTTAAGGCTAAAATGTATAAAAAGAAATTATTCATCGCAGTCTGTAAGTACAGTTAAAATTATTCTTCTTTTAAAAATAATTGAAATTACGAAATTTCTGGTACATTTAAAATTCATATTATTAACTGTACAATCTAATGCTAATCATTAAATTTAATTCTGGGCTCATTTATAAAATATGACATAAATTAATAAAGATCCTTTTTTGTGAAGAAATTTTGTAAAATATTTTGCTCTGTAAACTCTTTGGAATTTTGTAATTACCACAGAAAGTTGAGAGTGGTTGGCATGCCTCTTATGGAATCAGACATGTATTTGATTGTGTCACTAACTGCGTAATTTTTGGTGTGATAGAAGTTAAAACTCTAAAGTCGGTGTGATTTAGAAGAATGGGATAGAATAAAAAGATATTCATTGCAACAGGCAAATCTTCATCAGTTATTTCGGTTTCAGGAACCCTCAACGTTATAAAAATTACAGCGTCAAGAATGTACCCCTAGACACAACAAGAATTAGAGGCAACAACAACGAGATAATGAAGATTAATTAAAAAGTTTTTCTTTTGCATATTTTACACCTCTCGAAGCTTTGTAAACTTTTTGCAGAGACATAGAACTTTAATGGTCGTGTGTGGGAGCTTAAAATTACAAGTGGTGAATCAAAATTTTATTCTATACAACTTCTTATGACTTATTTTATGTTTCATCACGTGTGTTTTCATGACCAGAAATGTACCAGCTCTGGCCTTAGACGTAACACATTTCTAAAATTAGCAGTCCTGCCACTGTATTGACAAACAAGAAAATATTAACATAACCAGTTTAGCGCTACTTCAAAATAATTTAAAGGGACATTGTAGGTGAAATATTGTTGAAATTTGACATTTTTCTACCCCATAATGTACTCTGGACTTTCCTGGACATTTTCGTATATAATACATTGAAATCAGACAATTGTGAGATCTTCAAATAATATTTTGAATGTTGACTTGTGACTCAAATTTCGCAGCTACACATATACTGCCACAATTGAGCAGTCATATCTTGGGAACTACACAGTCTACAAGGCTGTGGATTGCTTTGTTTTGTGCCTACAGCTACGTCTCAGAAGTCGGCATTACGAATAAACAAATCAGTCCTTTGTTTCTGATAGACGTTTTTGTTGAAAGTAGTGTCATTATCGGCTGTTTTTATAGTAAGCCAACTTCTACTACATTTTATACGTAAATAAAAATGACTAAGCGTGAAAGTAACTGCAAGAAACGCAAGTTTATGGGTAATAGATACGTGAGACTTTCTTTCATCGAATATCAACCGATGCAAAGCCATGTCATGCTTTGAATCCACTCGAACAAACACTTGGTGTAAATGTAGGCAAGCTGAATTTTCTGGCACCCTGCATGGATTTACTCAAGACCCAGAATGTGAATGTATCCTTCAATAATGTTGTGTGGTGTTGTGCGCCTAAAAATGTATTTGTTGGTCTTATCACTCTAAAGTTAGCAGTGTCTGATGCTGTAATAACTTTTAATGGTGGGAACTATGAAAGACTTAAGGTTCTGGATTTGGACAGAACACAGCTAAAGCACTGTGGGAACTGGATGAGCTTCGTGTACGTGAAGCAGAACTAGCTGCTCAGCAAAGAACAAAAGAAGCAACAAAGAAGAGGAGGCGGCAAGGACTGGGCTGTTGTGACACTTAAGAAGACACAGACTGTGGGCCAGGGCAATTCTAGAGCATAAAAGACGCATAAATATAGATCTGTATAAGAATTTGTAATAAAAAAGTTTTAAACCTCAATATCTGTGAAATTTTTTTTTTTTTTTTTAAATTGGTTGCTCCACGGATAAATTGATGCCAGTGTCTGAGTTTAATTTGTACAGCACTGAAGATGATCACTATGTGATCGATAGTCGATTATGCTATCAATGAAACATCAACATTACAGCCAATGCTGACCTATCTTTTAATTTTACATTTTTTTGCAATAAATGACCCGTTTTCTAAAAAAGTACTGATGGTACAGAAATGAAATTTTCACAGCATGCCAAGTGTGAGATTCAACACATATGTAACTAGAATAATTAAATATAGAATAATAAAATAATAATTAAATACAAAATAATTAAAATATCATGAGGTGTTTTGTTTTTATGTTCATTTATTTACAAAATTCTGTCAAAAAACTGAGTGTTTGAAAAAAAAGAGAACATTCCCCACAATATAATTTTAGTAATAATTCTAGTTCAGTGTATCTAATAGGGTGCATTCAATAATTATGGTAAATTGTAAGTTGGTGTCTTAAAAAGTTTCCAAGGTAATGGGTCACAAAATTCGATAATTTAACATTGGTGGCATAGGACACACGAAGTCCCCTTAACAAATCCCTTCAGTCTTTCCACCAAATCGATGCAAATGCCTGTTACCAATAAGTACATTTGCCTGGAAACGATCTACGCTTTCATACTCTGCGTACCGTGTGAGTAATATTAATTTGTCTTCAGTGTTGGGAGCAATTCTCAAAATGGCTCTGAGCACAATGGGACTTAACATCTGTGGTCATCAGTCCCCTAGACTTAGAACTACTTAAACCTAACTAACCTAAGGACATCACACACATCCATGCCCGAGGCAGGATTCGAACCTGCGACCGTAGCAGCAGCGCGGTTTCGGACTGAAGCGCCTAGAACCGCTCGGCCACAGAGGCCAGCGGAAGCAATTCCATGTCCATAATATCACAAGCACAACATGTTACTGCCATGTTCATAATATAATGGACGCAAAAGTCCTCGCTAATATGTTGCATACTGCTTACAACACTAAAGACAGATTAGTATTATGGGTATGGTGGTCAAAGTGTGAAAGAGATGCGTCAAATGCCTGTCTGAATCAGCAGTGGCCAAAAACCGAAGGGCTGATTTATAGTTTGCTGTCTGTCTTAGCAATTCTCGAACTAATTACTCTTAACCGATATACACTGCTGAGCCGAAACATTGACCACATCCACCCTGACGTTGGAAGCTGCCTGGTGGCGTTGCAGCCACGTGACGCGGTAACAAAAGTATTTAAGCTCAACAGACACGGACGGTGGAGCGGCCTGTCGAACATATGGCCTGCAAATGGGGAAATCCATAAGCGACTCTGACAAAGTGCAGAGTATTATTATGCACAGCCTGTGAACGAGTATATGGAAAATGGAGAAGCTGGTCGAATGTTCACGTGCTACTGCTGCATCTACATCTACATTTATACTCCGCAAGCCACCCAACGGTGTGTGGCGGAGGGCACTTTACGTGCCACTGTCATTACCTCCCTTTCCTGTTCCACTCGCGTATGGTTCGCGAGAAGAACGACTGCCGGAAAGCTTCCGTGCGCGCTCGAATCTCTCTAATTTTACATTCGTGATCTCCTCGGGAGGTATAAGTAGGCGGAAGCAATATATTCGATACCTCATCCAGAAACGCACCCTCTCGAAACCTGTGCAGCAAGCTACACCGCGATACAGAGCGCCTCTCTTGCAGAGTCTGCCACTCGAGTTTGCTAAACATCTCCGTAACGCTGTCACTCTTACCAAATAACCCTGTGTCGAAACGCGCCGCTCTTCTTTGGATCTTCTCTATCTCCTCCGTGAACCCGACCTGGTACGGATCGCACACTGATGAGCGATACTCGAGTATAGGTCGAACGAGTGTTTTGTAAGCCACCTCCTTTGTTGATGAACTACATTTTCTAAGGACTCTCCCAATGAATCTCAACCTGGCACCCGCCTTACCAACTATTTATTTTATATGATCATTCCACTTCAAATCGTTCCGCATGCATACTCCCAGATATTTTACAGAAGTAACTGCTACCAGTGTTTGTTCCACTATCATATAATCATACAATAAAGGATCCTTCTTTCTATGTATTCGCAATACATTACATTTGTCCACGTTAAGGGTCAGTTGCCACTCCCTGCACCAAGTGCCTATCCGCTGCAGATTTTCCTGCATTTCGCTACAGTTTTCTAATGCTGCAACTTCTCTGTATACTACGGCATCATCCGTGAAAAGCCGCACGGAACTTCCGACAGTATCTACCAGGTCATTTATATATATTGTGAAGAGCAGTGGTCCCATAACACTCCCCTGTGGCACGCCAGAGGTTACTTTAAAGTCTCTCCATTGATAACAACATGCTGTGTTCTGTTTGCTAAAAACTCTTCAATCCAGCCACACAGCTGGTCTGATATTCCGTAGACTCTTACTTTGTTTATCAAGGGACAGTGGGGAACTGTATCGAACGCCTTCCGGAAGTCAAGGAAAATGCCATCTAATATTGGTATCTAATATTTTCTGGGTCTCATGAACAAATAGAGCGAGTTGGGTCTCACACGATCGCTGTTTCCGGAATCCATAAAGATTCCTACAGAGTAGATTCTGGGTTTCCAAAAACAACATGATACGGGAGGAAAAAACATGTTCTAAAAATCTACAACGTATCGACGTCAGAGATATAGGCCTATAGTTTTGCGCATCTGCTCGACGACGCTTCTTGAAGACTGGGACTACCTGTACTCTTTTCCAATCATTTGGAACCCTCCGTTCCTCTAGAGACTTGCGGTACACGGCTGTTAGAAGGGGGGCAAGTTCTTTCGCGTACTCTGTGTAGAATCGAATTGGTATCCCGTCAGGTCCAGAGGACTTCCCTCTGTTGAGTGATTCCAGTTGCTTTTCTATTCCTTGGACACTTATTTCGATGTCAGCCATTTTTTCGTTTGTGCGAGGATTTAGAGAAGGAACTGCAGTGCGGTCTTCCTCTGTGAAACAGCTTTGGAAAAAGGTGTTTAGTATTTCAGCTTTACGCGTGTCATCCTCTGTTTCAATGCCATCATCATCCCGGAGTGTCTGGATATGCTGTTTCGAGCCACTTACTAATTTAACGTAATAGCAGAACTTCCTAGGATTTTCTGTCAAGTCGGTACGTAGAATTTTACTTTCGAATTTACCGAACGCTTCCCGCATAGCCCTCCTTACGCTATCGTTTGACATCGTTTAGCTTCTGTTTGTCTGAGAGGTTTTGGCTGCGTTTAAACTTGCAGTGAAGCTCTCTTTGCTTTCGCAGCAGTTTCCTAACTTTGTTGTTGAACCACGGTGGGTTTTTCCCGTCCCTCACAGTTTTACTCGGCACGTACCTGTCTAAAACGCATGATACGATTGCCTTGAACTTTTTCCATAAACACTCAACGTACAGTGTGAGCATGTATGGAAAGAGGTAGAGTGACAGTGAAAGTAACGAAACCACTCCTAGGCGCTAAATGGTTGGACGTCCAGGTCTCTTCACACAACGTGGGGTTCGGACGCTTGTCTGATATGTGAGGTCTCTGCCGAAAGGAGGACAATGCACAAGTGTTTCGGAGCACACCGTTCATCGTTGACTGTCGAATATGGAGCTCCATAGAACACCACATTTTGTATCGAACGACATCGTCATATTACGGTTGCAGTGGCCACGGGACCATTAGATTCGATTGTCGATCAATAGAAACGTGTCAGCCTTTTGGGTGAATCACATTTTTTTCTGCACTAGGTCGATGGTCGTGTCCACAGACGCCGTCATGGAGGTGAGCGTCGGCTCGAAACGTGCAGCGCGCCACGGATGCAGGCTGGGGAGCCGTGTTAATGAGCTATGTGGAGGCGCTCTCCCGCGTTTGCGTGGGACCTGCGGCAGTAATCGAAGACACGCTGACAGCTGCGGCCCCACCTGCATCGCTCCATACTCGATGTCTTCGCCGACGGCGATGTTACACTACTGGCCATTAAAATTGCTACACCACGAAGATGGCGTGCTACAGACGCGAAATTTAACCGACATGGAGAAGACGCTGTGATATGCAAATGATTAGCTTTTCAGAGCATTCACACAAGGTTGGCGCCGGTAGCGATACCTACAACGTGCTGACACGAGGAAAGTTTCCAACCGATTTCTCATACACAAACAGCAGTTGACCGGCGTTGCCTGGTGAAACGTTGTTCTGATGCCTCGTGTAAGGAGGAGAAATGCGTACCATCACGTTTCCGACTTTCATAAAGATCGGATTGTAGCCCATCGCGATTGCGGTTTATCGTATCGCGACATTGCTGCTCGCGTAGTTCGAGATCCAATGACTCTTGGCAGAATATGGAATCGGTGCGTTCAGGAGGGTAATAGGGAACGCCGTGCTGGATCCCAACGGCCTCGTATCACTAGCAGTCGAGATGACAGGCATCTTATCCGCATAGCTGTAACGGATCGTGCAGCCACGTCTCGATCCCAGAGTCAACAGACGTTTGCAAGACAACAACCATCTGCACGAACAGTTCGACGGCGTTTGCAGCAGCACGGACTATCAGCTCGGAGACCGTGGCTGCGGTTACCCTTGACGCTGCATCACAGACAGGAGCGCCTGCGATGGTGTACTCGACGACGAACCTGGGTGCACGAATGGCAAAACGTCATTTTTTCGGATGAATCGAGGTTCTGTTTACAGCATCACGATGGTCGCCTCCGTGTTTGGCGACATTGCTGTGAACGCACATTGGAAGCGTGTATTCGTCATCGCCATACTGGCGTTATCACCAGGCGTGATGGTATGGGGTGCCATTGGTTACACGTCTCGGTCACCTCTCGTTCGCATTGACGGCACTTTGAACAGTGGACGTTACATTTCACATGTGTCACGACCCGTCGCTCTACCCTTCATTCTATCCCTGCGAAACCCTACATTTCAGCAGGATAATGCACGACCGCATGTTGCAGGTCCTGTACGGGCCTTTCTGGATACAGAAAATGTTCGACTGCTGTTCTGGCCAGCACATTCTCCAGGTCTCTCACCAATTGACAACGTCTGGTCAATGGTGGCCGAGCAACTGGTTCGTCACAATACGCCAGTCACTACTCTCGATGAACTGTGGTATCGTGTTCAAGCTGCATGGGCAGCTGTACCTGTACACGCCATCTGAGCTCTGTTTGGCTCAATGCCCAGGCGTACCAAGGCCGTTATTACGGCCAGAGGTGGTTGTTCTGGACACTGATTTCCCAGGATCTATGAACCGAAATTGCGTGAAAATGTAATGACATGTCAGTTGTAGTACAATATATTTGTCGAATGAATACCCGTTTATCATCTTCATTTCTTCTTGGCGTATCAATTTTAATGGCCAGTAGTGTATGGTTCAGCAGTATAACTGTCCGAGTCTCGGAGACAGATACGTGCTACAGAGCTTCGAGGAGCACTCACGTTGACTCTCGCCGACCAATTTTGCCTGATGTAGATCCTACGGAACCCACATTGAGTCGCTATCGGGCACCATCACCGCACGCAAATCAGCGGCCCATTATTCAAGCGAATTACGTGCCCTGTGCGTAGACACCTGATACCGCCACAAACCTGCCAACAAACCGTCGAATCCCTGATGCGCAGAATCACTGATGTATTTCGTTCCAAAGACGGACAAACCAGGTGGTCACCATGTTTTTGGCTCGTCAGTGTACTGAAAGCAGTGTTTGAGCATTCTGGAGAAAGTACGTAACCGGCATAAGCTCACGAGTTAAAATTTCGTAAGTAGTTCGTTTACACAAAAAAAGACCACATCCACAAAATCTGATTCCTACTTTTTTGTTGTTGTTGTGCATTGCATACGCATGAGAGTTTGCTTTCCTTCACCGTCGCCCGAAAATGTGTTGTTGGACACATTACTGGAAAACATGTAGTACTGCAAATATTGCAATGGAGCATCTTGCAAATACACACAAACACACACAAAAATAGTGGCCGGCAATTTTGGGAGTGCCCAACGTAAAGTCCCGAGCGACTGGAAAAAAGCCGCAGGTGACGCCTGTATGTAAGAAGGGTAGAAGGACGGATCCTCAAAATTACACACCAATATCTTTAACAACGGTTTGTTGCAGGATTCTCGAACATATTCTCAGTTCGAATATAATGAATTTCCGTGAGACAGAGAAGTTGCTGTTCATGCATCAGCACGGCTTTAGAAAGCATCGCTCCTGCGAAACGCAACTCGCCATTTTTTCACACGATATCTTGCGAACCATGAATGAAGGGTATCAGATGGATGCCATATTCCTCGACTTCCGGAAAGCGTTTGACTCGGTGCTCCACTGCAGACTCCTAACTAACGTACGAGCATATGGGATTGGTTCCCAAGTATGTGACTGGCTCGAAGACAATAGAACCCAGTACGTTGTCGTCGACGGTGAGTGTTCGTCGGAGGTGAGGGTATCATCTGGAGTGCCGCAGGGAAGTGTGGTAGGTCCGCTGTTGTTTTCTGTCTACATAAATGATCTTTTGGATAGGGTGGATAGCAATGTGCGGCTGTTTGCTGATGATGCTGTGGTGTACGGGAAGGTGTCGTCGTTGAGTGACTGTAGGAGGATACAAGATGACTTGGACAGGATTTGTGATTGGTGTAAAGAATGGCAGCTAACTCTAAATACGGATAAATGTAAATTAATGCAGATTAATAGGAAAAAGAATCCCGTAATGTTTGAATACTCCATTAGTAGTGTAGCGCTTGACACAGTCACGTCGATTAAATATTTGGGCGTAACATTGCAGAGCGATATGAAGTGGGACAAGCATGTAATGGCAGTTGTGGGGAAGGCGGATAGTCGTCTTCGGTTCGTTGGTAGAATTTTGGGAAGATATGGTTCATCTGTAAAGGAGACCGCTTATAAAACACTAATACGACCTATTCTCGAGTACTGTTCGAGCGTTTGGGATCCCTATCAGGTCGGATTGAGGGAGGACATGGAAGCAATTCAGAGGCGGGCTGCTAGATTTGTTACTGGTAGGTTTGATCATCACGCGAGTGTTACGGAAATGCTTCAGGAACTCGGGTGGGAGTCTATAGAGGAAAGGAGGCGTTCTTTTCGTGAATCGCTACTGAGGAAATTTAGAGAACCAGCATTTGAGGCTGACTGCAGTACAATTTTACTGCCGCCAACTTACATTTCGCGGAAAGACCACAAGATAAGAGAGATTAGGACTCGTACAGAGGCATATAGGCAGTCATTTTCGCCACGTTCTGTTTGGGAGTGGAACAGGGAGAGAAAATACTAGTTGTGATACGAGGTACCCTCCGCCACACACCGCATGGTGGATTGCGGAGTGTGTATGTAGATGTAGATGTATTGCTGGCGATATGAAATTTTCGTGGCCTGTGTAGCCTTACGACCACCTCTCTCACAATGCAGACGTTTTCGGGTGTCCTCGCTTTTTTATGAGGAACCTAGCGGCTTCTTTTGAAGAATATTCCCTAGTGTCCCAAAAGCTGTAACTACATCGTAGGATCGTATTGCGACATGGGGCGGTGCGATTAGAATGGTGATGTAATATCCGCTCTGTTGTGAAGAGGCAGACTTGGTAATTAGGGTAAAGGTGCCGCAGAGCAACAAAAAGACAACGCTTCCAACTGCGTAAAAGCGTAACTCATTAGCACTAAAACTTTCACACTCTGGCATCGAAGATAAAGCATTAGCCTTGCTGCAATCTTACTTACATTAACAGGAAACAAAAAGTTGCACTAACAGATGCAGCTGGAACAATAGCATCAGAATGTGGAACTGTTAAGTATGGTGTTCCCCAAGGCTCTGTTCTTGGACCACATCAGTGACATACCGACATCACTTACTAGCGATGCAAAATATTGTAATGTTCCCTCATGGTACAAGTATCTCGATCTTCGACGTGGATTGCAACTGAAACAATAACATGCCAAGCACTGAAATGGTTTGCAGCAAATGCTCTGTTATGAAATCTAATAAAGTTTCAGACAGCAAATAACAAGCTCTTGAAACAGATAGCAAGGGGCAAAAAATTAAAGGAACTTCATGTTAATCACCTGTTTAACAAACTAAGGTCTGTGTGCTTCGTACTGAATCCTATTTCTCTGTGTGTTGATAGGGAAATAATGATCCATATCTATATCTACATCTACGTGATTACTCTGCTATTAACAATAAAGTGCCTGGCAGAGGGTTCAATAACCACCTTCAAGCTGTCTCTCTACCGTTCCACTCTCGAACGCCACGCGGTAAAAAGGAGCTAATAAATTTTTCTGGGCGAGTCCTGATTTCTCTAATTTTACCGTGATGATAATTTCTCACTACGTAGGTGGGTACCACTAGAGTGTTTTCCAAACGAGGGAGAAAACTGGTGACTGAAATTTCACGAGAAGATCCCGTCTAAACGAAAAACGCCTTTGTTTTAACGATTGCCGCTCCACTTCACGTATCATGTCTGTGGCACAATCTCCCCTATTTCGCGGTAATACAAAACGAGCTGCCCTTCTTTGTACTTTTTCGATGTCATCCGTCAGTCCCACCTGATGCGGATCCCACACCGCACAGCAATACTCCAGAATAGGGCGGACAAGCATGGTGTAAGCAGTCTCTTTGGTAGACCTGTTGCACCTTCTAAGTCTTCTGCCAGTGAATCGCAGTCTTTGGTTTGCTCTACCCGCAACATTATCTACGTCGTCGTTCAAATTTAGGTTATTTGTAATTGTAATCCCTAAGTATTTAGTTCAATTTAGAGCCTTTAGATATTTGTGCGACTTAGTGCGTAATCGAAATTTAGTGGGTTTCGTTTATTACTCGTCTGAATAACTTCACACTTTTGTTTATTCAGGGTCAACTGCCACTTTTCGCACACATACAGATATCTTATCTAAATCATTCTGCAATTCGGTTTGATCATCTCATGACTTTACAAGACGGTAAATAACAGCATCATCTGAAAACAAACTAAGACGGCTACTCAGATTGTCTCCCGTTGTCGTTAATATGGATCAGGAACAATTGAGTGTATATAACACTTCCTTTTCTACTCAATGACTTTCCGTCTATTACTACTAACTGTGACCTCTCTGATAGGAAATCACGAATCCAGTCGCACAACTGAGGCGATATTTCGTTAGAAGACGCTTGTGAGGAATGGTGTCGAAAGCCTTTTGGAAGTCTAAAAACATGCGATCAATTTGACATCCCCTGTCGATAGTACTCAGTGCTTCAGGAATTGTGTTTCGCAAGAACGATGTTTTCTGAATCCGTGCTGACTACGTGTCAATAAATCGTTTTCTTCGAGCTACTTCATAATGTTCGAACACAGTATATGTTCCAAAACCCTACTGTAAATTGACGTTAGTGATATGGGCCTGTAATTCAGGGAATTACTTGTATTTCCCTTTTTGGGTATTGGTGTGACTTGAACAATTTTCCAGTGTTTAGGTACGGATCTTTCTGTGAGCGAGTGGTTGTGTATAACTGCTAAATGTGGAGCTATTGTACCAGCATACTCTGAGAGGAACCTGACTGGTATACAGTCTGGATCAGAAGCCTTGCCTTTGTTAAGTGATTTAAGCTGCTTTGTGACGCCGAGGATATCTACTTCTATGTTTCTCATCTTGGCAGTTGTTCTTCATTGGAATTCAGGAATATTTACTTCGCCTTCTTTGGCGAAGGAGTTTGGGAAAACCGTGTTTAATAACTCTGCTTTAGTGGCACTGTCATCAGTGACTTCACCGTTGTTATCGCGCAGTGAAGATATTGATTGCGTCTTGCCACTGGTGTGCTTTATGTAGGACCAGAATGACTTTGGGTTTTCTGCCAGATTTGGAGACAGTTTCTTCGTGGAAATTATTAAAAGTATCTAGCATTTAAGTACGCTCTATATTTCGAACTTCTGCAAAAACTTTGTCAATATTGGGGATTTTGAATTCTTTTAAATTAGGCATGATTTTTTCGCTGCTTCTGAAACAGCGATCCTATTCGTTTTATGTACCATGCCGGGTCAGTACCATTACTTATTAATTTATGTGGTATATATCTCTCAACTGCTGTCGGTACTATCTCTTTGAAATCATTCCACATATTTTCCACGCTTACATGATCGATCGGAAGGAGTGCAGACTGTCTCTTAAAAAGGCGTTAGGCGCATTTCTATCAGCTTTTTTAAAAATAGATTTACTTTGCGTTTCTTTTTGCTGCTTGTGGGTGTTACGGTATTCAGCCTAGCAGCAACTACCTTGTCGTCGCTAATCCCTGTATTGTCCGGGATTATTTGTTGCTAAGAGGTCAAGTATGCTTTCGCAACCATTTACGCTTCGAGTGGTTTCATGAACTAATTGTTCAAAATAATTTTCTGAGAAAGCATTCAGTACAATTTCGGATGACGTTTTACGCCTGCCGCCGGCTTTAAACGGATAATTTTTGCAGCATATGGAGGGTAGATTGAAACCCCCACCGACTATAATTCCATGAGTGGGATACCTATTTGAAATGATGATATATTTCGAGTATCTTCACTCTGTTACCACGTGTGGTACAATATTCTTGGAAACTGCTGCAAAAGTGCAAAAAGTTTAGAAAACTACCAAAAAAATCAGGCTGTGAGATTGATCTAGGGTACGACTAAACTAATCAGACATCCTGTACGCAGCTTTGGAAGACAATTGAGATATTGACACTCAGAAGTCAATGACAATATTTGTAAACAACAACAAAAAAACAACACGTTTTCAAACTATCTGCAGCATTCACAATCATAACCAATAACTTTCTGGTGAATATAAAAAAAAATTGACAATCGTCATATGTTGATGGGAAAAGTGAAACAATAGCTGATACTCGTAGAGCTAACATATTGTGACATATTAAATTGCTGTATTATTTATGTTTAATTGTAGGGTCGGTTTTGGTCAGAGACCGTTTTCATTGCCTGTTGTACAGCTTTAACGATATACAGGGTGTATGAAAAAGAACTGCATAGTTTTACGTACAAATTTAACGGGGAAATTAATGAAAAATGACATCAATGAGTACATATCATGAAAGAGAATTCCCTGAATTTTTGTTTTGTGTTAGTAAACTCCAACGTCTGATCCACTTGTTGTCCTGTGTACGTCAAGGCGATAATCCACTTCTCGCCACATATTCACCAACATTTCAGATGTAACTGTCTCAGTCTCTGCGACGATTCTTTCCCGCAAATGGTTGATGTCTCTGATCTTTTCGCTGTACACAACATTTTTTACGTGGCCCCAAAAGAAAAAGTCCAGTGCGGTTAATTCTGGCCTTCGTGGTCGCCAAGGTATTGGGCCAGCCCTGTCTATCCACCATCGTGGAAAGAGGGTGTCAAGTGCCGCACGCACATCATTACTGTAATGAGGTGGGGCGGCATCTTGTTGGAGAAACACAAGCCCCTTTTCCGTCTCACTATCGTTCTGTTTCTTTTTTATTGTTGTTGTTGATGTGGTCTTCAGTCCTGAGACTGGTTTGATGCAGCTCTCCATGCTACCCTATCCTGTGCAAGTTTCTTCATCTCCCAGTACCTACTGCAACCTACATCCTGAATCTGCTTAGTGTATTCATTTATTGGTCTCCCTCTACGATTTTTACCCACCACGCTGCCCTCCAATGCTAAATTTGTGATCCCTTGATGCCTCAGAACATGTCCTACCAACCGGTCCCTTCTTCTAGTCAAGTTGTGCCACAAATTCCTCCCCAATTCTATTCAATACCTCCTCATTAGTTATGTGATCTACCCATCTAATCTTCAGCATTCTTCTGTAGCACCACATTTCGAAAGCTTCTATTCTCTTCTTATCTAAACCATTTATCGTCCACATTTCACTTCCATACATGGCTACACTCCATACAAATACTTTCAGAAACGACTTCCTGACACTTAAATCAATACTCGATGTTAACAAATTTCTCTTCTTCAGAAACGCTTTCCTTGCCATTGCCCGTCTACATTTTATATCTTCTCTACTTCGACCATCATCAGTTATTTTGCTCCCCAAACAGCAAAACTCCTTTACTACTTTAAGTGTCTCATTTCCTAATCTAATTCCCTCAGCATCACCTGACTTAATTCGACTACATTCCATTATCCTCGTTTTGCTTTTGTTGATGTTCATCTTATATCCTCCTTTCAAGACTCTGTCCATTCCGTTCAACTGCTCTTCCCAGTCTTTTGCTGTCTCTGACAGAATTACAATGTCATCGGTGAACCTCAAAGTTCTTACTTCTTCTCCATGAATTTTAATACCTACTCTGAACTTTTCTTTTGTTTCCTTTATTGCTTGCTCATTATACAGATTGAATAACATTGGGCATATGCTACAACCCTGTCTCACTCCCTTCCCAACCACTGCTTCCCTTCCATGTCCCTCGGCTCTTATAACTGCCATCTGGTTTCTATACAAATTGTAAATAGCCTTTCGCTCCCTGTATTTTACCCCTGCCTTTTTATTATTATTTGTAATTTTTTCTTTCTTTTTCTTTAAATATTTGTGTCTTTCCTGTTTTCCTATTTTAATTATTTTTTAAATTTCTTATTTTTTGTTGCTAAAAGTTTTATTCTTGCATTTCGGGAAAGACGCACTCTGTCAACATGTCACAGTAAACGTCCCCATTTATTTTTTTTTGTACAAAAATGGAATATCAAATCACACTGTCTCCCATCAAACCGCACCAGACATTAGCTTTGGTAGAGTCACCACCATAATGACGTCTAAAATTACGTTGCACTGTTATAACGGAATCAGTTTTCACAAGCCAAACAACACACTTTCTGTTGAGGAGTAGACATCGTTGCTGAGTTGCTCTGCACTGCACTGTACTCACGCCTGGACTGAACAGGGGGAACAGAGTGAAGAAACAACACTGGTGTCGTCTCAAGGTCAAGCAGGCCTGCCAACTGCAACAGTAGTGACTGGTGTATTGTGACGAGCCAGTTGCTCGGCCACCATTGACCAGACGTTTTCAATTGGTGAGAGATCTGGAGAACGTGCTGGCCAGGGCAGCAGTCGAACCTTTTCTGTATCCAGAAAGGCCCGTACAGGACCTGCAACATGCGGTCGTGCATTATCTTGCTGAAATGTAGGGTTTTGCAGGGATCGAATGAAGGGTAGAGCCACATGTCATAACACATCTGAAATGAAACGTCCACTGATCAAAGTGCCGTCAGTGCGAACAAGAGGTGACCGAGACGTGTAACCAATGGCACCCCATACCGTCACGCTGGGTGATACGCCAGTACGGCGATGACGAATACACGCTTCCAATGTGCGTTCACCGCGATATCGCCACACACGGAGCGACCATCACGATGCTGTAAACAGAACCTGGATTCATCCAAAAAAATGACGTTTTGCCATTCGTGCACCCAGGTTCGTCGTCGAGTACACCATCGTAGGCGCTCCAGTCTGTGATGCAGCGTCAAGGGTAACCGCAGCCACGGTCTCTGAGCTGATAGTCCGTGCTGCTGCAAACGTCGTCGAACTGTTCGTGCAGATGGTTGTTGTCTTGCAAACGTCCCCATCTGTTGACTCAGGGATCGAGACGTGGCTGCACGATCCGTTACAGCCGTGCGGATAAGATGCCTGTCATCTCGACTGCTAGTGATACGAGGCCGTTGGGGTCCAGCACTTCGTTCCGTATTACCCTCCTGAACCCACCGATTCCAAATTTTGCTAACAGTCATTGGATCTCGACCAACGCGAGCAGAAATGTCGCGATACGATAAACCGCATGCGCGATAGGCTACAATCCGACCTTTATGAAAGTCGGAAACGTGATGGTACGCATTTCTCCTCCTTACACGAGGCATCACAACAACGTTTCACCAGGCAACGCCGGTCAACTGCTGTTTATGTATGAGAAATCGGTTGGAAACTTTCCTCCTGTCAGCACGTTGAAGGGGTCGCCACCGGCGCCAAACTTGTGTGAATGCTCTGAAAAGCTAATCATTTGCTTATCTCAGGATCTTCTTGCTGTCGGTTAAATTTCGCGTCTGTAGCACGTCGTCTTCGTGGTGTAGCAATTTTAATGGCCAGTACTGTATTATAAGCATCAAAACGTATCCTCCTTCGTATTGCTGATGACGGTTGAGTCCTGAACAAAGGTATGGTAAAACTTAACCTATAGGGAGTACCTTAAAGGTGATGTTATAAAATGGAGTAGGGTCTGCCAGGCGTCTAGAAGCTGCAGAGCACCATGCTTACTGAAATGCTCCATTAAAGTATGAGTTACCTCTTCTACCTCTTCAGACAGAAAGAGAATAGAAAATTTAGAACTGTGGTGCTACAGGAGGGTGCTGAAAGATGGCTAGATAACATAACTAATGAAGAGGTACAATCCGTTGACAGCAGACATCCTGAGGTAGCTAAGAGTTGTCAGTCTGGTTGGTCGATTTGTAGGTGGTCACCAAACAGAGGTCATCAGTCCCATCAGGCTATGCAACGATGGGGAAGGAACTCGGTTGTGCCCTTTCAAACCATCCGGCCAGGAATTTACCTGAAGCGATTTAGGGAAACTACTGAAAAATTAAATCAGTATGACCGGACGTGAGTTTGAACCATCGTCTTCCCGAATGCGAGTCCAGTGTACTAACCTTTTAATATTTTTTTTTGGGGGGGGGGATCTTAAATTTAAAAAACCTCTCTCACACCGGCCTAATTTAGCTTCACTGATCAGGATAGTAAAAAACATGCGTATGTTAAGGGAATTTTCATTCACAAAGCAGGCTTATCACATTCACACAGTTGGGGTTCGGTTGTTTTGGGGAAGGAGACCGGACAGCGAGGTCATCGGTCTCATCAGATTAGGGAAGGACGGGGAAGGAAGTCGGCCGTGCCCTTTCAAAGGAACCATCCTGGCATTTGCCTGGAGCGATTTCGGGAAATTACGGAAAACCTAAAGCAGGATGGCCGGACGCGGGATTGAACCTTCGTCCTCCCGAATGCGAGTCCAGTGTGCTAGCCACTGCGACATTAACACAGTTCAATACTGTTCTATCCTGATTAAATTGAGCTTAACTTAAATTCCATAAGGCAGTGAAGCAATTTCGAAGTCTCGGTGCGACGAAAATTGTCAGTCGATCTCCTAGAAACATTTGTAATAATTATTAACTTTCGGTGATCACATGGGGAAGACCGGAGATCTGCTGGTAAGACCGTGTTGCCTATTTATTTGAAGTAGCTGGATATCTTGAGCATACAAAACGGCAGTTTCGTCCAGTGTAAATCAGACGTTCCACACTGATCCCGTGCAACACAGCGTAGTAAGCAGACACTGTCAATAATAATCAGTTAAATAATAGGCGAACACACTTACTTTAGTTTAGTTCATGTATTAAATTCCTTCTCATACAGAATCTCATCAAGACGGCAACTAGCTCAACAATACATACATATACATCCTCCTTCTTTCACGACTCATCGGCAAGAAGTCCTTCATTCTTTTTATAAGAGAAAACATAGATAGCAGAGAAGCTATTCCATGGAGTAAATGGACGCTCCAAGGAATAATTGGGCTTGAAACTACTTTGCATTGATAATCGGTAAGATAAGAAGAGATATTTCGAGATATGTACTGAGTTACATAATTTATAAAATTTCTGAAAATATCGCGGAGAGACCGCTGCAGGAGACATTACAACCTCTCTCGGTGTCAGCCTGGTAATGGAGAGAAGTGTTTCTGATGACAATGATAGCGGCAGGCCGATAGACGAACACACTGAGGAGCTCCAAGTGGATGTGGGTCACACTTGTTAGGTAGAGCTGAAGAAGCTTGCACAAGATTCAGTAGCGTGAAGATTTGCATCAGACGAGTCTTTGGGATGAAGACCCAAAAAAATATGAAGAGTAATTAGTATGTTTTTAACTACCGCCTAGAAGTAATAAAGTTACATGGACAATCTGTACATTGAGCAAGCAGTAAATGAACCAAAAGAAAAACTTGGAATTGGAATTAAAATCCATGAAGCAAATACATTATGTGATAAAAAGTATCCGAACACCCCCAAAAAGATACGTTTTTCATATTAGGTGCATTGTGCTGCCACCTACTGCCAGGTACTTCATATCAGCGACCTCAGCAGTCATTAGACATCGTGAGAGAGCAGAATGGGGCGCTCTGTGGAACTCACTAACTTCGAACGTGGTCAGGTGATTGGGTGTCACTTGTCTCATACGCCTGTGCCCGAGATTTCCACACTCCTAAACATCCCTAGGTTCCTAGGTCCGATGTGATAGTGAAGTGGAAACGTGAAGGGACACGTACAGCACAAAAGCGTACAGGCCGACCTCGTCTGTTGACAGACTGAGACCGCCGACAGTTGAAGAGGGCCGTAATGTGTAAATAGGCAGACATCTACCCAGACCGTCACACAGGAATTCCAAACTGCATCAGGATCCACTGCAAGTACTTTGACAGGCAAGAGGTGAGAAAACTTGGTTTTCACGGTCGAGCGGCTGCTCATAAGCCACGCTTCACGCCGGTAAATGCCAAACGACGCCTCGCTCGGTGTAAGGAGCGCAAACGTTAGACGATTAATCAGTGTAAAAACGTTGTGTGGAGTGCCGAATCACGGTACACAATGTGGCGATCCGATGGCAGGGTGTGGGTATGGCGAATGCCTGGTGAACGTCATCTGCCAGCGTGTGTAGTTCCAACAGTAAAATTCGGAGGTGGTGGTGTTATGGTGTGGTCGTGTTTGTCATGGAGGGGGCTTGTACCCCTTGTTGTTTTGCGTGGCACTATCACAGCACAGGCCTACATTGATGTTTTAAGCACCTTCTTGCTTCCCACTGCTAAAGAGCAATTCGGGGATGGCGATTGCATCTTTCAACACGATCGAGCACCTGTTCATAATGCACGGCCTGTGGCGGAGTGGTTACACGACAATAACATACCTGTAATGGACTAGCCAGCAGAGAGTCCTGACCTGAATCCTATAGAAAACCTTTAGGATGTTTCGGAACGTCGACTTCGTGCCAGGCCTTACCGACTAATATTGATACCTCTCCTCAGTGCAGCACTCTGTGAAGAATGGGCTGCCATTCCCCAAGAAACCTTCCTGCACCTCATTGAACATATGGCTGGGAGAGTGGAAGCTGTCATCGAGGCTAAGGGTGGGCCAGCACCATACTGAATTCCAGCATTACCGATGGAGGGCGCCACGAACTTGTAAGTCATTTTCAGCCAGGTGTCCGGATACTTTTGATCACATATTGTAGTTTAAGGTTCATCGATGACATTGTAACTCTCTCACGGAGAGCAAAGGACTTGGAAGAGCAGCTGAAAGGAGGATATAAGATGAACGAAACAAAAGCAAAATTAGGATAATGGAATCTAATCGAGATTAGGAAATGAGACAAAGAAGTAGGTGAGATTTGCTATTTGGGGAGCAAACTGATGGTGGTCGAAGTAGAGAGGATATAAAATAACGAGACGCAATGGCGAGAAAAGCGTTTCTGAAGAACAGAAATTTGTTAACACTGAGAATAGATTTAAGTGTCAGGAAGTCCTTTCTGAAAGTATTTGTATGGTACGTAGCTGTGTATGGCAGTGAAATAATCTAGACAGGAAGAGAATGCAGGCTTTTTAAATGTGGTTCTACAGAACAGTGGCAAACATTAGATGGATAGATGACCTAAATGACGAGGAGGTACTGAACAGAATTGGGGAGAAGAGGAATTTGCGGCACAACTAGAGTAGAAAAAGGGATCAGTTGATAGAATACGTTCTGAGGTATCAAGGGATCACCAATTTAGTGCTGGAGGGAAGCGTGGAGGGTAAAAATTTTAGAGGGATGAGGCGTAGCGCCGTATACCGATCCTGCCTTGGAGGCGGTTAAGTGGGAGATGTGTCTCAGAGCTGGATAGTGACAGATGGTGACGCGAGACTTGACCTGCACGTAGTTTATGTATCAGCCGATAGAGGACAATATTGGATAGGGGGACTGATTTAGTTTCGATTGTGCCCACTAGAGTGCACTAAAGTAATAGAATGTTTTTCATAAACTGTTTTAGTATTTTCATAAAGTGCTATTATGTCTTTTTGTGTAGGTAAAATGTTATAAATGTATTTTCCCAGTACGAATTATGCGTGAGTGTGGTTTAAGGTTAATATGAAGATAATTGTTTTACAAGTTGTGTAGTAGGATTTAGTGTGGGGAACATTTCAAAGAAGTATCGATATGAACAAAGGGGATTTTTGTAGAATAGATTTGTAAAGTAAGTTTATGGTAAAGGGAAAGTTAATTAAGGTATAAATAACAATAGTAAATAACTTTATGCATAAGCAAAACTTCGACATATTAGATAATTACGTCGGTAAAAAGTGCAGTCGTTAGGTTTACTATTTTGCGATTGGTTATTGATGAAAAGCGCGGATTGACGCGGGAGAATGTTGTTTTGCTGTTAGCTGTTGAGTGAACTGACCATTGGTAAAGCAGGATTCTTCGCGCGCCTTTCTCTGCTGGTAGAGAAGACTGAGAGTATTCTAGATAAGAATCGGAGGCTAGCCATGAAAGAGTTCGGACGTGTGTAGCAGTAGTTCCGATGGAAACGATAAGTTGCCCGATCTAGCAGTGTTTCATACATCAAAAGTGTGGGAAAGTGACGGCATAATTATTCCGGTGGGCGTGTAGAAATTTCGGAATTTTTAAGTGAATTTTGTGACGACAAAAGACATATATTCCGCGTGGCGTATTGAGCAGGTCGGTGGCTAAAAACTGTGACTGCATTTGGTACCGACAGACTTAATATTTGGCGAGCATTCTCAGTCAAAAATAATCAGTATTTTTGTAGCTATTACGTTTCCGGGAAATGCAACAGCATAAACTTGCTAACGCGAGTGAAAGGGATTGTGAGTGACTGTGTTAAGACTAGAACGGGCTTGGCAGTGATACTTGTTCAGCTAAGTGTCAGAATATATTAATTGAGGACAAAATTTCCAACCTTTCATTTCGTGTTTCTCCCGAAACGAAGATTAGTGACTTTAATTGCAGCCTGGTTCACGTCGAAGTACAGTAGGCTTCACTCGGCTTTCCTACTGATAAGCTGCTGAGAGAATGTTCACAGGTAGGTGCAGGTTCGTCGTAAAGGGACGGAAAGGACCGAGCCGCCGCAGGGAGACCAGGAGATGAATACACTAAGCAGATTCAGAAGGATGTAGGTTGCAAAGGTACTGGAAGATGAAGAGGCTTGCACAGGACAGAGTAGGATGGAAAACTACGTCAGATCAGTTTCTGGACGGAAGATCACAACAACAACAACAACAACAACAATAACAACAACGTGGACAAGAAGTGCGGCGGTGTTTTGGCGTCTCTAGCGTCGTGTAGGCGAACTCGAGACATGTTCCTGCAGCGCAAACTAAAATCAAAAACAACAATTATTACGTTACTTCATATTTTCTAGTGGTAGTTAAAACTTTATGACATACGTCAGTCAAATGATTCATTTCCGCATGGACACTCCACTTTCGTAATTTTGCAGTGCCGCCGTTCAAAATGTCCAACGCCCGATACTGCAATAGCGTATTTTCTAAATACATAGCTTCTCTGCAGTAAAACGAGACCAAGTCTTCAGGTCCAGATTGTATACCGATTAGGTTCCTTTCAGATTACGCTGATACAATAGCTGCCTACTTAGCACTCATATACAACCGCTCGCTTACCGATAGATCTGTACCTACAGATTGGAAAATTGCGCAGGTCGCACCAGTGTTTAAGAAGGGTAGTAGGAGTAATCCATCGAACTACAGACCTATATCATTGACGTCGGTTTGCAATAGGGTTTTGGAGCATATACTGTATTCAATCATTATGAATCACCCCGAAGGGAACGATCTATTGATACGTAATCAGCACGGTTTCAGAAAACATCGTTCTTGTGCAACGCAGTTAGCTCTTTATTCGCACGAAGTAATGGCCGCTATCGACAGGGGATCTCAAGTTGATTCCGTATTTCTAGATTTCCGGAAAGCTTTTGACACCGTTCCTCACAAGCGACTTCCAATCAAGCTGCGGGCCTATGGGGTATCGTCTCAGTTGTGCGACTGGATTCGTGATTTCCTGTCAGCGAGGTCGCAGTTCGCAGTAATAGACGGCAAATCGTCGAGTAAAACTGAAGTGATATCAGGTGTTCCCCAGGGAAGCGTGCTGGGACCTCTGCTGTTCCTGATCTATATAAATGACCTGGGTGACAATCTGAGCAGTTCTCTTAGGTTGTTCGCAGATGATGCTGTAATTTACCGTCTAGTAAGGTCATCAGTTGCAAAGCGATTTAGAAAAGATTGCTGTATGGTGTGGCAGGTGGCAGTTGACGCTAAATAACTGGAAGTGTGAGGTGATCCACACGAGTTCCGAAAGAAATCCGCTGGAATTCTATTACTCGATAAATAGTACAATTCCCAAGGCTGTCAATTCAACTTAGTACCTGGGTGTTAAAATTACGAACAACTTCAGTTGGGTAAGACCACATAGATAATATTGTGGGGAAGGCGAGCCAAAGGTTGCGTTTCATTGGCAGGACACTTGGAAGATGCAACAAGTCCACTAAAGAGACAGCTTACACTACACTCGTTCGTCCTCTATTAGAATATTGCTGCGTGGTGTGGGATCCTTACCAGGTGGGATTGACGGAGGACATCGAAAGGGTGCAAAAAAGGGCAGCTCGTTTTGTATTATCACGTAATAGGGGAGAGAGTGTGGCAGATATGATACGCGAGTTGGGATGGAAGTCATTAAAGCAAAGACTTTTTTCGTCGCGGCGAGATCTGTTTACGAAATTTCAGTCAGCAACTTTCTCTTCCGAATGCGAAAATATTTTGTTGAGCCCAGCCTACATAGGTAGGAATGGTCATCAAAATAAAATAAGAGAAATCAGAGCTCGAAGAGAAAGGTTTAGGTGTTCGTTTTTCCCGCGCGCTGTTCGGGAGTGGAATGGTAGAGAGATAGTATGATTGTGGTTCGATGTACCCTCTGCCAAGCACTTAAATGTGAATTGCAGAGTAATCATGTAGATGTAGATGAAGTCTTAAAAAACGGCATGCAACGAGTACCAGTTGTCCCGTCGTTACCGTGTATGCTCACATCTGGTAGCCACATTGCAGAGGCGCCTCTTAGGAACCGAGGTTTCTGACGGTGTTAATGGCGCCTAATTGAAATCCGGAATGTTGGCGCACTGCCTCAGTTAGAAACCGTGGACTGATCACACGCTAACATCGCAATTCTCAGTTGACCATGTCGGCTTCTGCCGCTACATACACACTCAGCAAGCCATCGTACGGTGCCCAGAGGAGGGTACTTCCAACGGCCGGCCGCTGTGACCGAGCAGTTCTAGGCGCTTCAGTCCGAAACCGCGCTGCTGCTACGGTCGCAGGTTCGAATCCTGCCTCGGGCATGGATGTGTGTGATGTCCTTAGGTTAGTTAGGTTTAACTAGCTCTGTGTCTAGGGGACTGATGACCTCAGATGTTGAGTCCCATAGTGCTTACAAGGGAACGTCCCAATCGCACCCCCCCTCAGATTTAGTTATAAGTTGGCACAGTGGATAGGCCTTGAAAAACTGAACACAGATCAATCGAGAAAACAGGAAGGAGTTGTGTGGAACTACGAAAAAAATAAGCAAAATATACAAACTGAGTAGTCCATGCGCAAGACAGGCAACATCAAGGGGCGGGTGGAATTAGGAGCGCTGTGGTCCTGCGGTTAGCGTGAGCAGTTACGGAACGAGAAGTCCTTGGTTCAAGTCTTCCTTCGAGTAGAAATTTTACTTTCTTTATTTTCGCAAAGTTGTGATCTGCCCGTTCGTTCATTGACGTCTCTGTTCACTGTAATAAGTTTACTGTCTGTGTATTGCGACCGCACCGCAAAACCGTGCGATTAGTAGACGAAAGGACGTGCCTCTCCAATGGGAACCGAAAACATTTGATCGCAAGGTCATAGGTCAACCGATTCCTCCACAGGAAAACACATCTGATATATTCTATACGACACTGGTGACGGCATGCGCGTCACATGACAGGAATATGTTGTCGACCCACCTAACTTGCACACTTGGCGAATGGGTAAAAAGATTCTTCTACCTTGCCCGATTTAGGTTTTCTTGCGAATGTGGTAATCACTCCCAAAAAAGTGATGAAAACATAAGAGTTTGTCACATAAACTGCAACAAATGAATGCAACAGTTTCACAGTCGCACAGTTTTCCCTGTCCTCTGTCAAAACATATGTTTTTAACGTTTTCAAATTTTTCCGTGTGTAGACCGTCAAATCCTGCATATGCCCATGGGACGGAGGGACGGACAGATAATAATTGTCTGAAAATAAAAAATTAAATCTTACACTCGAGGGAAGACTTGATCCAAGGACCTCTCGTTCTGCAGCTGCTCACGCAAACCACGGGACCATGGCGCCCCTCAGCTCCTGTTCTTCTTGATGTTGCCTATCTTACACATGAACTACTCAGTTTGTATATTTTGCTTATTTTTTTCATAGTTCCACACAACCTCTTCCTGTTTTCTCGATTGATCTGTGTTCAGTTATTCAAGGCCTATCCACTGTCCCAGCTTATAACTAAATCTGAGGGGGATGCGATGGGGAGGTCCCCTTGTTAGAACCATTTGGTAGTTCCAACCAGACATTTCTTTCCCTATTCCGCTCGCTGGTAGAGCGAGGTAAAATCGACTATCTACAGGGTGGCGCACGCAATGTGTTACCATTTTGTTTGTGAATATAAACTTTATTGTCAGTACAATCTGAAACGAACATATACTACAATGAAAAGCCCTCCATGGAGGTTTGTTGTAACTCAGCACATGCTCAATATGTCCACCATTTCGTTTCCTAACGACAGAGGCAATTCTGACGTTACGGCTAATAATGGATGCAAGGCTAAAGAAAAATCAAGACACTTCAATAGCATTTGTCGACCTGGAAAAAGCGTTCGACAATATAAAATGGTGCAAGCTGTTCGAGATTCTGAAAAAGTAGGGGTAAGCTATAGGGAGAGACGGGTCATATACAATATGTACAACAACCAAGAGGGAGTAATAAGAGTGGACGATCAAGAACGAAGTGCTCGTATTAAGAAGGGTGTAAGACAAGGCTATAGCCTTTCGCCCCTACTCTTCAATCTGTGCATCGAGGAAGCAATGATGGAAATAAAAGAAAGGTTCAGGAATGGAATAAAAATACAAGGTGAAAGGATATCAATGATACGATTCGCTGATGACATTGCTATCTTGAGTGAAAGTGAAGAAGAATTAAATGATATGCTGAACGGAATGAACAGTCTAATGAGTACACAGTATGGTTTGAGAGTAAATCGGAGAAAGACGAAGATAATGAGAAGTAGTAGAAATGAGAACAGCGAGAAACTTAACATCAGGATTGGTGGTCACGAAGTCAATGAAGTTAAGGAATTCTGCTACCTAGGCAGTAAAATAACCAATGACGGACGGAGCAAGGAGGACATCAAAAGCAGACTCGCTATGGCAAAAAAGGCATTTCTGGCCAAGAGAAGTCTACTTATATCAAATACCGGCCTTAATTTGAGTACAGCATTGTATGGTAGTGAAACATGGACTGTGGGAAGGCTGGAACAGAGGAGAATCGAAGCATGTGGTGCTACAGACGAATGTTGAAAATTAGGTGGACTAATAAGGTAAGGAATGAGGAGGTTCTGCGCAGAATCGGAGAGGAAAGGAATATGTGGAAAACACTGATAAGGAGAAGGGACAGGATGATAGGACATCTGCTAAGACATGAGGGAATGACTTCCATGGTACTAGAGGGAGCTGTAGAGGGCAAAAAATGTAGAGGAAGACAGAGATTGGAATACATCAAGCAAATAATTGAGGACGTAGGTTGCAAGTGCTACTCTGAGATGAAGAGGTTAGCACAGGAAAGGAATTCGTGGCGGGCCGCATCAAACCAGTCAAAAAAAAAAAACAACAACAATTTCCTTCAAATGAACACTGGAGTTACTGATTACCCTACGGCACATGTCTTCCGTAGTTTCACTGCAAGCTTGAAGAATAAGTCTTCTGAGCTCCATTAAATACCACAGCTCCTTGCTACTGCCTTGCCCTTCGACACGCAGTGGTTCATGCAAGATAGACCAAGGCCACATACTGCAAACACTGTGTTAGTGTTTTTACACGAGCATTTCGACATGCGGATCATTTCACTCAGGTTTCCAGGTCGCTTCAATGGCGGACAAAATTGGCCCCCCAATAGTCCAGACCTCAATCCATGTGACTTTTTTTGTTTGGGATTACCTAAAGGAAAAAATTTTCCCGAAACGTCCACGTGATTTAATGGAGCTCAGAAGACTTATTCTTCGAGCTTGCAGTGAAATTACGGAAGACATGTGCCGTAGGGTAATCACTAACTTCAGTGTTCGTTTGAAGGAAGTTAGGAAACGAAATGGTGGGCATATTGAGCATGCGCTGGGTTAAAGCAAATCTCCATGGACGGCTCTTCATTCCAGTATATGTTCAAAAATGATTCAAATGGCTCTGAGCACTATGGGACTTAACTTCTGAGGTCATCACTCCCCTAGAACTTAGAACTACTTAAACCTAACTAACCTAAGGACATGACAGCCATCCATGCCCGAGGCAGGATTCGAACCTGCGACCGTAGCGGCCACGCGGTTCCAGACTCAAGCGCCTTTAACCGCACGGCCACACCGGCCGGCTCCACGAACAATACGAGACTGGAATAGAAGGGAGAACCGATAGAGGTACTCAAGGTACCCTCCGCCACACACCGCCAGGTGGCTTGCGGAGTATGGATGTAGATGCAGATGTAGATGCAGATGTAGATATAAAAGTGGGGGGTTGGGGGGAGCGCCAGATTTGCCGCCCCTGGTAAAGAGCCGCCCCGTGCGGCCGCATTTCGCACGTGCCTTGCGCCGGCCCTGCAGAGACACACCAGATGTTGCAGGAAGCCTACGGTGACGAGTGCTTAAGCCGTACTCGGTATTACGAACGGTTCACACGGTTTAAAAATGGCCGGACGGAAGTTAAAGACGAGCCTAGTTCAGGGCGCCCTTCGACTCTCGGGGAAGATCAGTTTGCCTTCCGTAGAAATGTTGGAACACGTTAGGCAATACTTACCTTACGACTTATTTTAGAAGGTAGATTAAGCAAAGGCAAAACTACATTTCTAGCTTTTGTAGACTTACAGAAAGCTTTTGACAATGTTGACTGGAATACTCTCTTTCAAATTCTAAAGGTCGCAGGTGTAAAATACAGGGAGCGAAAGGCTATTTACAATTTGTACAGAAACCAGATGGCAGTTATAAGAGTCGAGGGACATGAAAGGGAAGCAGTGGTTGGGAAGGGAGTGAGTTGTACTCTCTTCCCGATGTTATTCAATTTGTATATTGAGCAAGCAGTAAAGGAAACAAAAGAAAAATTCGGAGTAGGTATTAAAATCCATGGAGAAGAAATAAAAACTTTGAGGTTCGCCGATGACATTGTAATTCTGTCAGAGACAGCAAAGGACTTGGAAGAGCAGTTGAACGGAATGGACAGTGTCTTGACAGAAGGATATAAGACGAACATCAACAAAAGCAAAACGAGGATAATGGAATGTAGTCGAATTAAGTCGGGTGATGCTGAGGGAATTAGATTAGGAAATGAGACACTTAAAGTAGTAAAGGAGTTTTGCTATTTGGGGAGCAAAATAACTGATGATGGTCGAAGTAGAGAGGATATAAAATGTAGAGTGGCAATGGCAAGGAAAGCGTTTCTGAAGAAGAGAAATTTGTTAACATCGAGTATTGATTTAAGTGTGAGGAAGTCGTTTCTGAAAGTATTTGTATGCAGTGTAGCCATATATGGAAGTGAAACATGGACGATAAATAGTTTTGACAAGGAGAGAATAGAAGCTTTCGAAATGTGGTGTTACAGAAGAATGCTGAAGATTAGATGGGTAGATTACATAACTAATGAGAAGGTATTGAATAGAATTGGGGAGGAGTTTGTGGCACAACTTGACCAGAAGAAGGGATCGGTTGGTAGGACATGTTCTGAGGTATCAAGGGATCACAAATTTAACATTGGAGGGCAGCGTGGAGGGTAGAGGGAGATCAAGAGATGAATACACTAAGCAGATTCAGAAGGATGTAGGTTGGAGTAGGTACTGGGAGATGAAGAAGCTTGCACAGGATAGAGTAGCATGGAGAGCTGCATCAAAGCAGTCTCAGGACGGAAGACCACAACAACATCAACAACAACAATCCCACTGAAACCATGTTGTAAATTTCCTATCTAATGCACATCCACCATTTATTCCTTTATTTCAGCTACTACAATTCCTCTTTCCCTTTACTCTGTGTAATCACAGCTGCTTCAGCCACGTGCTTAATCTCAATAGTACGAGGGTAAAAAAAGTAAGGTCTCCTATTTTTTATAAGTACATAGACTTGTTTATTTCTACAATGCTGTACATCACTTCACAGCTTGAACATTTAGCTATTTTTCGACATAATCACAGTTTCTGTCGATGCATTTTTGTAGACGTTGTACCAGTTTTTGTACGGCCATGTCATACCAGCTCGCCGCCATGCTGTTCAGAAAGTCATGAACCTCTCCTTTCACCTCGTCGTCGGAGCTGAATAGCTTTCCGGCAAAACGTTCTTTTAACCCAGGGAACTGGGCGCCAAGTCAGGACTATAGGGTGGGTGGGTGATTATGTTCCACTGGAACTGTTGCAGGAGAGCAACGGTTTGCCGAGCGATGTGTGGGCGAGCGTTGTCACGGAGAATGTGTACGCCCTTGCTCAACATTCCTCTTCTCCGGTTCTGAATTGCCCGTTTGAGTTTTTTCAGAGTCTCACAGTACCTGTCAGCGTTAATTGTGGTCCCAGCGATTCAGCTCCGACGACGAGGTGAAAGAAGAGGTTCATAACTTTCTGAGCAGCATGGCGGCGAACTGGTATGACATGGCCGTACAAAAACTGGCACAGCGTCTACAAAAAGGCATCGACAGAAACGGTGATTATGTCGAAAAATAGCTAAATGTTCAAGCTGTAAACTGATGTACAGCATTGTAGAAATAAACAAGTCTACGTACTTATAAAAAAATTGGAGACCTTACTTTTGGGATTACCCTCGTATACCTTATCTGTCTCCAATTTAAGAGCTGTTAAAGACAAGAATATTTTGTTCAGCCACTAGCTTGGAGCATGTCACCGAAGTTTATTGTTAAATTTATTTTCTTTTAAGAGCAATTTTTGTAATTTGCTATATAGTCAATGAGTTAATGTGTCATATAATTTGGCCGGCCGGAGTCGCCGAGCGGTTCTAGGCGCTTCAGTCTGGAACTGCGCGACCGCTACGTTCGCAGGTTCGAATCCTGCCTCGGGCATGGATGTGTGTGATGTCCTTAGGTTAGTTAGGTTTAAGTAGTTCTAAGTTCTAGGGGACTGATGACCCCCGATGTTAAGTCCCATAGTACGCAGAGCATTTGAACCATTTTGTCATATAATTTATCCATGGAAGTTAAAAAAGAAAGGGAGCCGTCACTAAAGACTGTACGCTGTTTTGAAGCCAGAGTGCTGCTATTTTAAATAGCCCAAAACATTAGCAGACTACCATTTACGAGGGCTTCTTGCTCATTATTTGTGTCGTGTGCACGAAACAAGTGTTTTAAATACTAGAAATTGCAGTGCTTACATGAATGGCATAGAATCTGCAAGGCAATTGTCTGTAATTGTATGCGTATTTGCTCAAGTACTGAAACACCCCCTTAGAACAATTTTATAAATGACAGTGCTGGAAAACCTCTACGTTATTTGATTTTCAAACAGCTAAGCAAAACTGAACGTACTCAGACATTTCTCTCTTTACTTATTCTGATCATCACTAAACTGACACAATATTTTCTTTTTAGCGCAACGCAATCTGACTTTCAATATTCCCTACAAAAGAATGGCCCTGACTAAGAATAACCTATACCTTTCACGAATCACTTACCTCACAAAAATCTTCGTTACTCGAACTACTGCAATACAGCGAACGCCAATACTGCCAGCTAAATAAAAGATTCAAACTACTGAACGCACTGACAGGCATGGTTAGCAAATGGAAGATCTTGGTAGAGAACAAACAATGTATTTACCTTAATAACGTTCAAAAGTCATAATATATATATCAGCTCATGATATCCAAAATTACAAATTTACTGTTTCTGATGGACACACGTCCAGATCATCCGCTCTCGAAACTCCGCCATCTCTCTCCCCACATCCACTACTGCTGGCGGCTCACCTCCAACTGCACAACGCTACGCGCTGTTCACATCCAACTGCTCAACAGTACAATAGCAAATATTCCAAGAATGCAAACCAGCCACAGACTGCACACAGCACAGCCAGCGATTTTCGTATAGAGCGCTACGTGGCGTTACCAACATAAAAACCTAAACAGCCCACTTACATTACTACGATACATTTGGATTCATCGAAGTAATTTATTTTTTCTTGATACATTTCGAATAATAACCAAGAAGAGAAGGATGTGATGTGAAGAGGATTCTTCTGTAATCCATGTAATGCCATTTTTACTGTATACATATCGATAGCAAATGGAGCTGGAACTCCGAAACCAATGCTTATTTACCTATGAGTACTGCTTCTTGTTCGTTACATTTTCAGCGTTCAGCTCGTATGCACAACATGCTTAATGTTCATGTTTGCTAAAAAACGTACCTAAAGGTTCTCTCTTAGCTTAAAAACGTGTGCAATGCGGAAAAGAACCGTGTCAACGAAGCAAACGATTGCAGAAATGTCAAAGAAACAGAACAGCATGCAAAACAGATTTTTACGAAACAAATATGTCTCCACACGATCAAAGCACCAAATGTTATTCGGGATACGATCACGAAAGTCGGTAGTTATTCGTAACAGTGGAAACTGGGACCGGTGCGTCACAGTAACTTCAAAAATCAAATGGCTCCAAGTAGTATGGGACTTAGCAACTGAGGTCATCAGTCCCCTAGACTAACAAGGGAACCTCCCCGTCGCAGCCCCCCCCCCCCCTCAGATTTAGTTATAAGTTGGCACAGTGGATAGGCCTTGAAAAACTGAACACAGATCAACCGAAAAAACAGGGAGAAGTTGTGTGGAACTATGAAAAAAATAAGCAAAATATACAAAGTGAGTAGTCCATGTGCAGGATCGGCAACAACAAGGCTAAGGTGAGCTCAGAAGCGCCGTGGTCCCGTGGCTAGCGTGAGAAGCTGCGGAATGAGAGGTGTAGAGGTGTCCTACGGCGTGAACAAGTCGTTAAGTGCCTGCTGCACACAATCTACATTTACGTCATACTCCGCAAGCCACCTAATGGCACTTATTGTACCAATAACCGATCCCTCTAGCCCTGTTCCAATCTCGAATCGCGCGTGCGAAGAATGTTTATCGGCATGCCTCTGTTTTGGCTGTAATTTCTCGAATTTTCTCCTCGTGGTCATTAAGCGAGACGTATGTGGGGAGGGGGGGGGGGGGGACGGGAAGTACACTCCTGGAAATTTAAATAAGAACACCGTGAATTCATTGTCCCAGGAAGGGGAAACTTTATTGACACATTCCTGGGGTCAGATATCACGTGATCACACTGACAGAACCACAGGCACATAGCCACAGGCAACAGAGCATGCACAATGTCGGCACTAGTACAGTGTATATCCACCTTTCGCAGCAATGCAGGCTGCTATTCTCCCATGGAGACGATCGTAGAGATGCTGGATGTAGTCCTGTGGAACGGCTTGCCATGCCATTTCCACCTGGCGCCTCAGTTGGACCAGCGTTCGTGCTGGACGTGCAGACCGCGTGAGACGACGCTTCATCCAGTCCCAAACATGCTCAATGGGGGACAGATCCGGAGATCTTGCTGGCCAGGGTAGTTGACTTACACCTTCTAGAGCACGTTGGGTGGCACGGGATACATGCGGACGTGCATTGTCCTGTTGGAACAGCAAGTTCCCTTGCCGGTCTAGGAATGGTAGAACGATGGGTTCGATGACGGTTTGGATGTACCGTGCACTATTCAGTGTCCCCTCGACGATCACCAGTGGTGTACGGCCAGTGTAGGAGGTCGCTCCCCACACCATGATGCCGGGTGTTGGCCCTGTGTGCCTCGGTCGTATGCAGTCCTGATTGTGGCGCTCACCTGCACGGCGCCAAACACGCATACGACCATCATTGGCACCAAGGCAGAAGCGACTCTCATCGCTGAAGACGACACGTCTCCATTCGTCCCTCCATTCACGCCTGTCGCGACACCACTGGAGGCGGGCTGCACGATGTTGGGGCGTGAGCGGAAGACGGCCTAACGGTGTGCGGGACCGTAGCCCAGCTTCATGGAGACGGTTGCGAATGGTCCTCGCCGATACCCCAGGAGCAACAGTGTCCCTAATTTGCTGGGAAGTGGCGGTGCGGTCCCCTACGGCACTGCGTAGGATCCTACGGTCTTGGCGTGCATCCGTGCGTCGCTGCGGTCCGGTCCCAGGTCGACGGGCACGTGCACCTTCCGCCGACCACTGGCGACAACATCGATGTACTGTGGAGACCTCACGCCCCACGTGTTGAGCAATTCGGCGGTACGTCCACCCGGCCTCCCGCATGCCCACTATACGCCCTCGCTCAAAGTCCGTCAACTGCACATACGGTTCACGTCCACGCTGTCGCGGCATGCTACCAGTGTTAAAGACTGCGATGGAGCTCCGTATGCCACGGAAACTGGCTGACACTGACGGCGGCGGTGCACAAATGCTGCGCAGCTAGCGCCATTCGACGGCCAACACCGCGGTTCCTGGTGTGTCCGCTGTGCCGTGCGTGTGATCATTGCTTGTACAGCCCTCTCGCAGTGTCCGGAGCAAGTATGGTGGGTCTGACACACCGGTGTCAATGTGTTCTTTTTTCCATTTCCAGGAGTGTATATGTTGTCCAGCTCGTCCTGCAAAGTCGTCTCTCAAAATTTCAGCAGTAAATCTCTCCATCTCTCCGTGATGCACAACGCCTCTCTTGTAACGTCTCCGTAACGCTCGTTCGCCAGCTATACGATCCCGTGACGAAACGCGCCGCTCTTCGTTGGATCTTCTCTATCTCCTCTGTCAGTCCTACCTGATAGGGAACCCAGATAGACGAACAGTAGTCAAGAATAGGGCGAACAAGCGCCTTATAAGCCACTTCTTTCGTGGATGAGTTACATTTCCTCAAGATTCTTCCTGTGAATCTGAATTCCATAGTGGTCAGAGCCATTTAACATCTGAGATCATCAGTCCCCTAGAACGTAGAACTACTTAAACCTAACTAACCTAAGGACATCACACACATCCATGCCCGACGGTCGATTCGAACCTGCGACCGTAGCGGTCACGCGTTTCCAGACTGAAGCGCCTATAACAGCTCCGCCACCCCGGCAGGCCTGAATCTAGTATCTCATTTTCCCACTATTTGCCTTGTGTGGTCATTCCACTTGAAGTCGCTCTGGTTAGTTACTCCTGGATACATTACGGCCTATACTGTTTCCAGAGGTTTGTCATCAATAGTGTACCTGTACAGTAGTGGATTTCTTTTCGTATGTGTGCACAATATGTTACGTTATTTTCGTTCAAGTACCAGAGCCTGCACCATTCATCAATTCTCTGGAAGTCTTTCTGCAAATCGTTACTGTATTCTGACGTTGCTACTGTGTTATAGACAACCGTACCACGTTCGAACAGCCTTGAAAAGCATCCGACGTTTTCTACTACATCATTGATATATGTTGTAAACAGTAACGGTCCTATCACACTTCCCCGTGGTACTCCAATTATTACCTTTACATCTGTCCATTTAGTTCTGTTAAGAGCGACGTGTTGAGTTCTGCCTGCAAGAAATCCTTGAATCCAATCGCAGGTCTGCTCCGATACTCCGTAAGCTCGTATTTTTTTTCATTAAATGGAAATGCGGCACGTTGTCAAACGCCTTTCTGAAATCAAGAAACACGGCATCAGCCTGAGCCCCGTTGTCCACTGCGCTGTGGATCTCACGGAGGAACAGAGCGAGCTGAGTTTCGCAGGATCTCTGTTTGCGGAATCCGTGTTGATTTTTATAGAGGAGCTGTTCATTTACTAAAAAGGTCATAATTATTGAGCAAAAAACACGTTCCGTAATTCCACAAGCCGGCCGGTGTGACCGAGCGGTTCTAGGCGCTTCAGTCTGGAACCGCGCTGCTGCTACAGTCGCAGTTTCGAATCCTGCCTCGGGCATGGATGTGTGTGATGTCCTTAGGTTAGTTAGGTTCAAACAGTTCTCAGATCTAGGGGACTGATGACTCAGATGTTAAGTCCCATAGTGCTCAGAGCCATTTGAACCATAATTCCCGTGGTCTAGGGGTAGCGTCTTCGGTCCCGGGTTCGATCCCCGCCACTGCCTAAATTTTGATAAATAATCAGCACTGGCAGCCGAACACTTCCGGCATAAGAAGTCAGCCTCATTCTGCCAATGGCCTTGTCAAAGAGGGCGGAGGAGCGGATAGAGGTTCAGGGCACTCTCTTGTCCTAGGGGTGGGAAATTGCCCCTAAAGGCGGAAGAATCGGCAATGATCAACGACATGAGGATGCAGAAGGCAATGGAAACCACTGCATTAAAGACACGTAACGTGTATCCACAGGACATGTGGCCTGTAATTGAAGAAGTGTCATGATGATATCTCCATTGGCAAAAGATTCCGGAATAGTCCCCCATTCGGATCTCCGGGAGGAAGACTGCCAAGGGGGAGGTTACCATGAGAAAAAGGTTGAATAATCTACGAAAGGATAACGTTCTACGAGTCGGGGCGTGGAATGTCAGAAGCTTGAACGTGGTAGGGAAACTAGAAAATCTGAAAAGGGAAATGCAAAGGCTCAATCTAGATATAGTAGGGGTCAGTGAAGTGAAGTGGAAGGAAGTCAACGATTTCTGGTCAGAAGAGTATCGGGTAATATCAACAGCAGCAGAAAATGGTATAACAGGTGTAGGATTCGTTATGAATAGGAAGGTAGGGCAGAGGGTGTGTTACAGTGAACAGTTCAGTGACTGGGTGGTTCTAATCAGAATCGACAGCAGACCAACACCGACAACGATAGTTCAGGTGTACATGCCGACGTCGCAAGCTGAAGATGAACACATAGAGAAAGTGTATGAGGATACTGAAAGGGTAATGCAGTATGTAAAGGGGGACGAAAATCTAATAGTCATGGGCGACTGGAATGCAGCAGTGACTGGGTGGTTCTAATCAGAATCGACAGCAGACCAACACCGACAACGATAGTTCAGGTGTACATGCCGACGTCGCAAGCTAAAGATGAACACATAGAGAAAGTGTATGAGGATATTGAAAGGGTAATGCAGTATGTAAAGGGGGACGAAAATCTAATAGTCATGGGCGACTGGAATGCAGTTGTAGGGGAAGGAGTAGAAGAAAAGGTCACAGGAGAATATGGGCTTGGGACAAGGAATGAAAGAGGAGAAAGACTAATTGAGTTCTGTAACAAGTTTCAGCCAGTAATTGCGAAGACCCTGTTCAAGAATCACAAGAGGAGGAGGTATACTTGGAAAAGGCCGGGAGATACGGGAAGATTTCAATTAGATTACATCATGGTCAGACAGAGACTCCGAAATCAGATACTGGATTGTAAGGCGTACCCAGGAGCAGATATAGACTCAGATCACAATATAGTAGTGATGAAAAGTAGGCTGAAGTTCAACACATTAGTCAGGAAGAATCAATACGCAAAGAAGTGGGATAGGGAAGTACTAAGGAATGACGAGATACGTTTGAAGTTCTCTAACGCTATAGATACAGCAATAATGAATAGCGCAGTAGGCAGTACAGTTGCAGAGCAATGGACATCTCTAAAAAGGGCCATCACAGAAGTTGGGAAGGAAAACATAGGTACAAAGAAGGTAGCTGCGAAGAAACCATGGGTAACAGAAGAAATACTTCAGTTGATTGATGAAAGGAGGAAGTACAAACAAGTTCCGGGAAAATCAGGAATACAGCAATACAAGTCGCTGAGGAATGAAATAAATAGGAAGTGTAGGGAAGCCAAGACGAAATGGCTGCAGGAAAAATGTGAAGACATCGAAAAATATATGATTGTCGGAAGGACAGTCTCAGCATACAGGAAAGTCAAAACAACCTTTGGTGACATTAAAAGCAACGGTGGTAACATTAAGAGTGCAACGGGAATTCCACTGTTAAATGCAGAGGAGAGAGCAGATAGGCGGAAAGAATACATTGAAAGCCTCTATGAGGGTGAATATTTGTCTGATGTGATAGAAGAAGAAACAGGAGTCGATTTAGAAGAGATAGGGGATCCAGTATTAGAATCGGAATTTAAAAGAGCTTTGGAGGACTTACGATCAAATAAGGCAGAAGGGATAGATAACATTCCATCAGAATTTCTAATATCATTGGGGGAAGTGGCAACAAAACGACTATTCACATTGGTGTGTAGAATATATCGGTCTGGCGACATACCATCTGACTTTCGGAAAAGCATCATCCACACAATTCCGAAGACGGCAAGAGCTGACAAGTGCGAGAATTATCGCACAATCAGCTTAACAGCTCATGCATCGAAGCTGCTTACGAGAATAATATACAGAAGAATGGAAAAGAAAATTGAGAATGCGCTAGGTGACGATCAGTTTGGCTTTAGGAAAAGTAAAGGGACGAGAGAGGCAATTCTGACGTTACGGCTAATAATGGAAGCAAGGCTAAAGAAAAATCAAGACACTTTCATAGGATTTGTCGACCTGGAAAAAGCGTTCGACAATATAAAATGGTGCAAGCTGTTCGAGATTCTGAAAAAAGTTGGGGTAAGCTATAGGGAGAGACGGGTCATATACATTATGTACAACAACCAAGAGGGAATAATAAGAGTGGACGATCAAGAACGAAGTGCTCGTATTAAGAAGGGTGTAAGACAAGGCTATAGCCTTTCGCCCCTACTCTTCAATCTGTACATCGAGGAAGCAATGATGGAAATAAAAGAAAGGTCAGGAGTGGAATTAAAATACAAGGTGAAAGGATATCAATGATACGATTCGCTGATGACACTGCTATCCTGAGTGAAAGTGAAGAAGAATTAAATGATCTGCTGAACGGAATGAACAGTCTAATGAGTACACAGTATGGTTTGAGAGTAAATCGGAGAAAGACGAAGGTTATGAGAAGTAGTAGAAATGAGAATAGCGAGAAACTTAACATCAGGATTGATGGTCACGAAGTCAATGAAGTTAAGGAATTCCGCTACCTAGGCAGTAAAATAACCAACGACGGACGGAGCAAGGAGGACATCAAAAGCAGACTCGCTATGGCAAAAAAGGCATTTCTGGCCGAGAGAAGTCTACTAATATCAAATACTGGCCTTAATTTGAGGAAAAAATTTCTGAGGATGTACGTCTGGAGTACAGCACTGTATGGTAGTGAAATATGGACTGTGGGAAAACCGGAACAGAAGAGAATCGAAGCATTTGAGATGTGGTGCTATAGACGAATGTTGAAAATTATGTGGGCTGATAAGGTAAGGAATGAGGAGAGGAAAGGAATATGTGGAAAACACTGATAAGGAGAAGGGACAGGATGATAGGACATCTGCTAAGACATGAGGGAATGACTTCCATGGTACTAGAGGGAGTCGTAGAGGGCAAAAACTGTAGAGGAAGACAGAGATTGGAATACGTCAAGCAAATAATTGAGGACGTAAGTTGCAAGTGCGACTCTGAGATGAAGAGGTTAGCACAGGAAAGGAATTCGTGGCGGGCCACATCAAACCAGTCCGTAGACTGATGACCAAAAAAAAAGCTTAGGGACCGATGATCTCAGCAGTCTGATCCGATAGGAAGTTACCACAAATTTTCAGAATGGCGAATTTTGAGTAAAACTGAAACGTCCCCTTAGAAAACTTAATGAATTACTGTGCTGATAAAACTCTTACACTATTTGATTTTCAAGCAGCTGAGCAAAACTGAACGTACTCAGACATTTCTCTCTTTACTTATTCTGATCAACACTAAACTGACACACAATATTTTTAGCGCAACGCAATCTGGCTTTCAATAATCACTACAAAAGAATGGCCCTGACTAACAATAACCTATACCTTTCACAAATCACTTACCTCACAAAAATCTTCGTTACTCGAACTACTGCAATACAGCGAGCGCCAATACTGCGAGCTAAATAAAAGATTCTAACTACTGAAGACACTAACTACTGATAGGCATAGATAGTAAATGAAAGCTTTTGATAGAGAACAAACTATGTATTTACCTCAATAGTGTTCAAAAGTCATAATATATATATATCGGTTCATGACATCCAGTCTCACAAATTTACTCTCTCTGATGGACACACGTCCAGATCGTCCGCTCTCAAAACTCCGCCATCTCTCTCCCCACATCCACCACTGCTGGCGGCTCATCTGCAACTGCGCAACGCTACACGCTGTTAACACCCAACTGCCCAACACTACAATGGCGAATATTACTCCAACAATGCAAACCAACCACAGCCTTCACACAGCACAGTCAGTGATTTTCATATAGAGCGCTACGTGGCGTTATCAATATAAAAACCTAAACAGCCTACTTACAAACGTACACATTTCTGTTGTTGCTATATTAAAATTTGCTTCTTTTGCCAAAACACAGCCAGGGTTTACACGATGTCAACTCTCTAACATGTTATGCAGAGGTCATTGCGAGAGAATTCTAAAAAAAGTGCTGTATTAAGTGTGCAACTGAGGGAAAGTACAGTCATCAGCTTTTGAAAAAGCACATCCTCGTTACAAAATAAATACAGGATGTCTCCAGTCATGTTGTTCGCAAGCCCATAGCATTTCTCTTTTCACCCCACTATCGATGGTCCTCGAAAATTAATGGCCCTTAAAAAAATTACATTGTTTCATGGAAAAAGTCTGTAGTTAGAGGAATAGCACAACAGATGATGAAGTGTTGCACAATACCCATGTGGCAAAATACTCTCCTCTGTGCGTACTACCACATTTTTTTTTACAAAAAATTCTTTATTGTAAATTAATAATAATTATACAACCTTAACGCACTTCCTTAAATGATTAATGGGTCCTAATATTATCCACCATTAATTGCAGCTAGATACAGATTCGATTAATTAGTGAGCTACAGCTATAACTAAATAACAATGCCGGCTGTGGTGGCCGAGTGGTTCTACGCGCTACAGTCTGGAACCGCGCGACAGCTACGGTCGCAGGTTCGAATCCTGCCTCGGGCATGGATGTGTGTGATGTTAGGTTTAAGTAGTTCTAAGTTCTAGGGAACTGATGATCTCAGAAGTTAAGTCCCATAGTGGTCAGAGCCATTTGAACCATAGATAACAATGGGTAACTAATTTATCTATTATTGTTAATTTTAACTTTATATGACCTACGCTTAAACTAGACTCTAATGCGTGCAGCGTCACAGTTGTGTCAGTAACCTCTAAACCTGCTTTCTAGAGCCTTGCTCATCGAGCTGATCCCGAAGAGCGTGCCCCTCACACTGGGCAGGCCAAAACTACGAGGTGCATTCAAGTTCTAAGGCCTCCGATTTTTTTTTCTCCGGAAAGAGATAGAAACATGAGCATTGATTTAAAACGAGGCCGCATTCATTGTCAATATGTCCCAGAGATGGCAGCACTGTACGGCAGATGGAATTTTACCGCCAGCGGCGAGAATGAGAACTGTTTTAAATACTTAAAATGGCAACGTTTTCCTTACTTGAACAGCGTGCAATCGCTCGTTTTCTGCATTTGCGTGGTGTGAAACCAATTGAAATTCATCAACAGTTGAAGGAGACACGTGGTGATGGAGCTACGGATGTGGCGAAAGTGCATTCGTGGGTGCGACAGTTTAATGAAGGCAGAACATCGTGTGACAACAAACCGAAACAACCTCGGGCTCGCACAAGCCGGTCTGACGACACGATCGAGAAAGTGGAGAGAATTGTTTTGGGGGATCGCCGAATGACTGTCGAACAGATCGCCTCCAGAGTTGGCATTTCTGTGGGTTCTGTGCACACAGTCCTGCATGACGACCTGAAAATGCGAAAAGTGTCATCCAGGTGGGTGCCACGAACGCTGACGGACGACCACACGGCTGCCAGTGTGGCACGTTGCCGAGCAATGTTGATGCGCAACTACAGCACGAATGGGACTTTCTTTTCGTCGGTTGTGACAATGGATGAGACGTGGATGCCAGTTTTCAATCCAGAAACAAAGAGCCAGGCAGCTCAATGGAAGCACACAGATTCACCGCCACCAAAAAAATTTCGGGTAACCGCCAGTGCTGAAAAAATGATGGTGTCCATGTTCTGGGACAGCGAGGGCGTAATCCTTACCCATTGCGTTCCAAAGGGCACTACGGTAACAGGTGCATCCTACGAAAATGGCTTGAAGAACAAATTAATTCCTGCACTGCAACAAAAACGTCTGGGAAGGGCTGTGCGTGTGCTGTTTCACGGAGACAACGCACCCGCACATCGAGCTAACGTTACGCGACAGTTTCTTCGTGATAACAACTTTGAAGTGATTCCTCATGCTCCCTACTCACCTGACCTGGCTCCTAGAGACTTTTGGCTTTTTCCAACAATGAAAGACACCCTCCATAGCCCCACATTCATCAGTCGTGTTGCTATTGCCTCAGCGATTTTCCAGTGGTCAAAACAGACTCCTAAAGAAGCCTTCGCCGCTGCCATGGAATCATGGCGTCAGCATTGTGAAAAATGTGTACGTCTGCAGGGCGATTACGTCGAGAAGTAACGCCAGTTTCATCGATTTCGGGTGAGTAGTTAATTAGAAAAAAAAAATCGGAGGCCTTAGAACTTGAATGCACCTCGTACTAGTTGCTGCAGGTTCCTAAATAGCTAATTTCCTAATCTGAGTCCTACTAACTAGTTCTAACCTAAGCCCGGTGCTTTGTCCTGTGGTGGTGTCGTACCCAACTCTCCCTAGTCCTGTACGCGGCGGATTCGAGACTATGAGGAAAGTCGGCCTGTCCACGCACAGGCGGTATGGGAATTGGGCGCCAGATTCAGTATTTGGTGTGTCTCAAATTGTTAAGTTAGTTTATGTTCCTCAGGTATTCTTTTAACACTTTTCGTGATACCTCATCCGCCAATTGGTTAAGAGTTTGAAACGTGTCTTCTTGTCTTAGTAAGTGGTATGTAACTTGGTCAGGTAATTGGTCACTTAATGTGGATGCCACATCATTGACAAGGGGGCACTCGTAGACCACATGGTCGGGAGTACCCTCCAATGCACCACATTCACACGCGGGTTGGCCCTTTTCCCGAACCGACATAAATATGTCGAGTATGGCCCATGACCAGTGAGAAAATGGATCAGTCCTCGAGTAGATTCAAAGTATCTCATGCCCAGTCGTTGCCTGACGGTAGGAAGAAGTTCAAACGTTCTGCGACCTGTTTCTCCTGCTTCCCATAATTCTTGCCACAATTGCCCGCCTCTTCGCCTTTTCTCACCCTTATTCCTCAACCCCAATGCCTAATATCTCTACTATCTTCGCAGTATTCCCTTTCTTAGCCCAAAACCATGCAGCCTGTTCTCGAATTTTGATATCGAGGGGGTAGAGCCCCATTATGACTAATAGGGCTCTCCCTGGGAATGTTCTGTAGGCCCCCACAGATCTCAGTATCATATATCTCTGAACCCTTCTCACTGTCGTGACAGGCACAACCCTCGTGAGCCTATGTGTCCAGGCGATACAGTCTGGAACAGCGCGAACGCCTCGGGCATGGATGTGTGTGATGTCCTTAGGTTAGTTAGGTTTAAGTAGTTCTAAGTTCTATGGGACTGACGACCTCAGAAGTTAAGTCCCATTGTGCTCACAGCCATTTGAACCATTTTTGAACCTGTGTGTCCAGACTCCCCGAGCCACTATTGATATTAGAATACTGTTGTGATATACTTTTATGAAATGAGGGAGAAGATGAATCTTTTATGTCCGATGGAGATGAGACTACCATTTGCCAAAATCTCATTTCGATATCTCAAACCGTTTACGAAACATGAGTAGTGTTGTGGCTATTTCACTCAGGCTTTATCGCTGGTGCGGCGCGATCGCAAACGAGTGCGGTAGGTCAGATCAATTTCCTGGAGATTGGTGACAGATTGAAACCCCCACCTAAATCCAAAGAAAAATTCAATAGGCTAGCTAAATTTAATTATTGTTGTTGTGGTCTTCAGTCCAGATACTGGTTTGATGCAGCTCTCCATGCTACTCTATCCTGTGCAAGCCCATTCATCTCCGAGTAACTACTGCAACCTACATCCTTCTGAATCTGCTTGGTGTATTCATCTCTTGGTCTCCCTCTACGATTTTTACCCTCCACGCTGCCCTCCAGTACTAAATTTGCGATCCCTTGATGCCTCAGAACATGTCCTACCAACCGATCCCTTCTTCTAGTCAAGTTGTGCCACAAATTTTTCTTCTCCCCAATTCCATTCAATACCTCCTCATTAGTTACGTGATCTACCCATCTAATCTTCAGCATTCTTCTGTAGCACCACATTTCGAAAGCTTCTAATCTCTTCTTGTCTAAACTATTTATCGACCCTGTTTCGCTTCCATACATGGCTACACTCCGTACAAATACTTTCAGAAACGACTTCCTGACACTTAATCTATACTCGATGTTAACAAATTTCTCTTCTTCAGAAACGCTTTCCTTGTCATTGCCAGTCTATAACCTCTCCACTTCGACCATCATCAGTTATTTTGCTTCCCAAATAGCAAAACTCTTCTATTACTTTAAGTGTCTCATTTCCTAATCTAATTTCCTGAGCATCACCTGATTTAATTCGTCTACATCCATTCCATTCCTTTAGTTATGATGTCATAAACATTGAACTGAGTGGTAACTACCTTTTCGCTAAACGGAGCGCTAATTACGCAGACTATACCGATCAAGTGTTTCATAACACCAGGTGGCTGGGGATGTTATGGGTTCTCTTGCAAACACTGAAGGTGTGTTTATGCCACTCCCAAACATGAAAATATGGTATTTTTTGAGTTCTTTATGAAAGTATAGGCTCGTTGCTTTTCGAAGTAAATCGTAACAACTGAAGTCTTCAGCCAAGAAATTAAATATATTTTGGTTGATTTTGAAATGACTTTAGAGCTTATGAAAGGAAGATTGGGTCTAACGCCCTATCGACATCGTGGTCATTAGCGACGGAGTACAAGCTCGGATTGTGCCAAGGGTGGGGAAGGAAGTCGGCCGTGCCCTTTCAAGGGAACCATCCCGGCATTTGCCTGGAGCGATTTAGGGAAATAACGGGAAACCTAAGCCAAGATGGCCGGCTGGGGGCTCGGGCGGTGAAACGACTTTACCGTATCGATGCAAGTCAGTCTGCTGATGCTCTGATTGTCTACATCTACATCTACACAGCTACTCCGCAAATCACAGCCAAGTGCTTGGCAGAGAATTCATCGAAACCCCATTACTCTATTATTAAACTCTCGAATAGCGTGTGGAAAAACGAGCACCTACATCTTTCCGTGCGAGCTCTGATTCCCCTTATTTTATTATGATGATCGTTTCTCTCTATGTAAGTCGGCGTCAGCAAAATATTTTCGCATTCGTAGGAGAAAGTTGGTGATCGAAATTTCGTGAGAAGATTCCGCCGCAACTATAAAAGCCTTGTCCATCCCAGGTCCCGTATCATGTCCGTCACACTCTCTCCCCTGTTTCGCGACAGTACAAAACGTGCTGCTCTTCTTTGAACTTCGTCGATGTACTCCGTCAGTCGTATCTGGTAAGGATCCCACACCGCCACACCGCGCAGCATTACTCCAGAACAGGACGGACAAGCGTAGTGTAGGCAGTCTCTTTAGTAGATCTGTTACATCTTCTAAGTGTTCTACCAATAAATCGCAGTCGTTGGTTTGTCTTCCCCCAGAATATTCACTATAGCTCTTTCCCATGTAAATTGTTCGTAATTGCAATTCCTAGGTATTTAACTGAATTTACGGCCTTCAGATTTGACGGATTGTCGCGAAACCGAAATTTAACAGAGTCCTTTTGGCACTCACAGGGATGACCTCACACGTTTGATTATTTAGGGTCAATTGCCAATTTTCGCACCATACATATTTCCGAAATCGTTTCGCGATTTGTTTCGATCTTATGATGACTGTAACAGACGATAAACTACAGCATAGCCTGCAAACAACCGAAGACGACTGCTCAGATTGTCTCCCAAATCGTTTATGTAGATAAGGAACAGCAAAGGGCCTATAGCACTACCTCAGGGAACGCCAGAAATTACTTCTGTTTTACTCGATGACTTTCTGTCAGTTACTACGAACTGTGACCTCTCTTGACAGGAAATCACGAACGCAGTCGCGTACAGGTAACGGAGATGGTATTCCATAAGCACGCAATATGATTACAAGCCGCTTGTGAGGCACGGTGTCGAAAGCCTTCTGGAAAGACAGAAACGCAGAATCAATTTGAAATCCCTTGTCGACACCACTCAAAACTCGCTCTGTGTCAAGAGCCAGTTGTTTTTCACAAGGACGATGTTCTCTAAAACCGTGTTCCAAAAGACCGTTCTCTTATCTAAATCGCTTTGCAATTCTTTATACAACTTTATAAGCGAAAACATGGTGATTCAGACATGGTCGATAAATATGCTTACATCCCTCCGTTTTCCCAGTTTAACATTCCGAAAACTTCCTCTGGGACGTGTGAAAACACCATTAAATATATACTTTGCAATAAGGTAACATGGGGGAATAAATAATAATAAATTAAGCAACGTCTGCGTTCTTGCAAGAATAGCTTTTCTTTGGTTTCTTTCACCGCACTAACTGTGTCGTCCGAAGTGTTTTCTTAATTGTTTTTGAAATATGTACATACAAAAGTTGTTTGGATAAGGGATTTTTTGATATCAGATTTTTTAGTTATTTAGATTACATATGTATGTACTTTTTTTTACATTATGTGCGCTCTATAACTGCCAACAGAGTCAGCAAGAAGTCTATATTCCTTGTTTGTGAAGGAATGTCGGCAAATATTTAGTTGAATCCGACTCAAAGGCTTTTATAAATTCTGTCTGTGCATTACCTACATCGCTATAAATGTACCAACACAGCTAAACAAATCATCGTATCCTTCCATACTCAGGTTTCTGACCGTATAGTATATTTTACTGTTGACGGTAGAAAACACCCCACACACAAGGACAGGATTTTATTTCAACTGACAGCACAGTACGAACGTTGCTGTACATATTGCTGTAAGTAATGTTATTATACCTGAAAGTGCATTGAAACGTAGTAACCGATATGAGATAAAGCACTATTTTATCAGCAGATTTTGGCAGTCCTGAAATATGAATTTCTTTCTAACAAATTTGAATTCGAAGAGAGAACTCATCGCTTTAACTGCGAATGATTCATTCACGAATAAAATATTCGGTTATTTAGGCATTAATGCGAGTAGTTATCTAGATTGTAATTTATTTGAGCAACCCCGTCTCTGGCTGTGGTGGACACAAGATTTGTAGACCTGGAAAAGGCGTTCGACAGTGCCAGATGGCGCAAGACGTTAGAAATTCTGGGGAAAATATGGGTAAGCAATAGCAACAGACGGGTAATATACAACATGTACAAGATGGTGATTAAAATTCTTCTGGGTATTATGCCGCGTCATTGCTAAAAAACTAACAACAATAATAAACTAAAACCGACGATTCGGCCGAATTGCAACGACCATCCTCAGGGCCCTGAGGAAGGCCGATGCAATTCGGGCGAAACGTCGGTTTTAGTTTATTATTGTTGTTAGTTTTTAGTAATGACGTGGCATAATACCCAGAAGAATTTTAATCACTATGACATCGGCCGCGGAAGCCTACGTTCTTATAACATGTACAAGAGCCAATAGGGAAGAATAACAGTGGATTACCAAGAACGAAGTGCTCGGATTAAAACGGGTGTAAGGCAGGGCTGTAGTCTTTGGCCTCTGCTGTTCAATCCGTATATCGAAGAAGCAATGATGAAAACAAAAGAAAGGTTCAGGAGTGGAATTAAAATTCAAGGTGAAAGGATATCAATCATAAGATTCGCCGGCCGCGGTGGTCTAGCGATTCTAGGCGCTCAGTCCGGAGCCGCGCGACTGCTACGGTCGCAGGTTTGAATCCTGCCTCGGGCATGGATGTGTGTGATGTCCTTAGGTTAGTTAGGTTTAAGTAGTTCTAGGTTCTAGGGGACTGATGACCACAGATGTTGAGTCCCATAGTGCTCAGAGCCATTTGAACCATTTGAACCAATCATAAGATTCGCTGATGACATTGCCTTCCTGAGTGAAAGTGAAGAAGAATTACAGGATCTGCTGAATGAAATGAACAGTGTAATGAGTACAGAATGTGGATTCAAAGTAAATGGAGGAAAGAAAGTAATGAGAAGTAGCAGGAATGAGAACAGCCGAAAACTTACAATCAAAATTGGTGATCACGAAGTATATCAAGTTAAGGAATTCTGCTACCTAGGCAGCAAAATAACCAATTGGAGCAAGGAGGACATCAAATGTAGACTACCCCTGGCAAAAAGGGCATTCTTCATGGGAAAGAGAAGTCTACTGGTGGAAAACATAGGCCTCAATTTGAGGAATAAATTTCTGAGAATGTACGTTTGGAGTACAGCATTGTATGGTAGTGAAATGTGGACTGTGGGAAAACCGGAACAGAAGAGAATCGAAATATTTGAGATGTGGTGCTACACACGGATGTTGAAAATTAGGTGGACTGATAAGGTAAGGAATGAGGAGGTTCTGCGCGGAACCGTAGAGTGAAGAAATACGAGGGTTGTTTGAAAAGTCCGTGCATACCCCGAGAGATGGCACCACCAGCGCGTATTGAGGTCGTGTTTAGTTAGTAGCATCTTTGGAAACAACAGACACCAAGTTTCAGCCATATTGGTCTATTTCTGTGTGTTTGTTTTTCGTGTGAATCAAGGAAGTCGAGTGATTGTCAAAAAATGGACAAAAAAGAATTTCGTATGATGATTAAACATTATTTTATGAAAGGCAAAACGCCTCAGGAGACTAAAGAGAAACTTGATAAACATTACGATGACTCTGCACCTTCGATTAGAACAGTTTATAAGTGGTTTCAAAATTTTCGGAGTGGCCATATGGGCACAAGTGATGCTGAACGTTCTGGACGCCCTGTGGAGTTTACGACTCCAGAAATCGTTGATAAAATCCGTGATGTGATGACGGATGACAGAAGAGTTAAGGTGCGTGAGATTGCTAGTGCTGTGGGCATCTCGAATGAACGGGTACATAATATTTTGCGTAAACATTTGGAGATGAGAAAGCTGTCCGCAATATGGGTTCCGCGATTGCTGACACTTGACCAAAAACGGAATTGTGTGAAGTGTTTGCAAGGATGGTTTGCACCTGTTCAGGAAGAATCCGCAGAACTTTAAGCGTCGTTTCGTCACTGTGGATGAAACATGGATACATTACTATACTCCTGAGACCAAACAACAATCTAAACAATGGGTTGCCAAGGGAGAATCTACACCAAAAGAGGCGAAGACCATTCCTTCGCACGGGAAGGTTATGGCGATTGTCTTTTGGGATTCGCGAGGGATAATCATCGACTAGCTGGAAAAGGGTGAAACTAATACAGGTGCATATTATTCATCGTTATTGGACCGTTTGAAAACCAAGCTGCAAGAAAAACGCCGGCGATTGGAGCGCAAAAAAGTCCTTTTCCATCACGACAATGCACCGGCACACAGCTCAGCAGTTGTGGTCGCAAAATTAATGGAAATAGGATTCCACCTCGTTTCATATCCCCCCTATTCTCCAGGCTTGGCCCCCTCGGACTACTATTTGTTCCCCAATTTGAAGAAATGGCTGGCGGCACAAAGATTTTATTCAAACGAGGAGATGATTGCAGCAACTAATAGCTACTTTGCAGACTTGGACAATTCCTATTATACGGAAGGGATCAACAAATTAGAACAGCGTTGGACGAAGTGTATATGTCTGAAAGGGGACTATGTCGAATAATAAAAAAGGTTTACCCCAAACACGTAAGTAATTTTTTATTTTTGCACTGACTTTTCAAACGTCCCTCGTACATGGAGAACACTGAGAAGAAGAAGGGATAGTATGGTAGGACATCTCTTAGAACACCAGGATATAACCTCCATGGTACTTGAGGGAGCTGTAGGGGGTAAAAACTGTAGAGGAAGACAGAGATTGGAATAAATCCAGCAAATAATTGACGGTGTAGGTCGCAAGGGCTGCTCTGAGATAAAGGGGTTGGCACAGGAGAGTAATTTGTGGCGGGCCGCATCAAATCAGTCAGAAGAGTGGTGACCCAGAAAAAAAAAAAAAAAAAAAGCTCCCTCCAGTATCACGCAAATGTTTCCCGATGTCTTAATCCACGTCCGAACATCTTATTCCCTTCGTCTAGCAGCGACTTTTCGACGCGTTCCTTGTCTCGCTGATTCGGCGAAGAACCTCATTTCCTACCTTAGCAGTCAACCTAATCTTCAAACGCTTCTACCCTGATCTTTTCCGTTTGTCTCACAGTCGATGATTCACTACTCTGCAATGCTGCGCTCCAGACGTATTTCTCACAAATGTCTTCCTCACTCTGAGGCCGATGGACTGCTTTTGACTCCTTTCCCTGTTCTAATCTGCTTTTTAAATCTTGCTTCCTTCTTCCGACTTTATTGGGTTCAGATCTACTACGGTCCACTAAATTACGCCGAGAGGGGGCGCTTTGAATTGAAGACCAGAAAACAACTGCTCAGATTAAATAGAAAGAAAAGGCGTAGAATGGTTGCAGTCTTTCGTATCCCTGCTGTTTAACCTCTACAAGGTGTCCAATAACGGACTCCTTGGTTTTAAAACATCAACAGAATAAAGTTACAGACGGCGCGCTTATTGTAAACGCTGCAAGAACTTGATACAGAAGTTCTGAACTAGTAGTTACAAAATCTGCTAACAGAGGGCATGCTGCCTACAAATGAACTTCTAGCTGGAGACAGGACACAAGTGCACTGATACAAATTCCTCAAGCGTGTGTCCGTAGTTGCTTTACAACTCTTGAGGGTATTTTCGTTCTGCCGTTGCAACTACAAAAATATGCGGTTTTTTTTCACCAGGCACGTTTCGCTTTATTGAGGTAAAGCATCATAAGTGGTCTGAAACAAAGTTATTTGCATTCTGATTGTCTTTAAAGATCGAGAAATCGTTTTTTAACAGTATTTTGGTTTTTACTTATATTCATTTCTGTCTGATTTCTCGCCTATATCTCAATACAAAAGCACATCCCAAGACTGAAATCAAAACCAGACGGATAACTAATATCTGGCATCCATCAGCTCAGTTGCAGAGATTGTGAAAAGATGTACGTTGAAATGACTGGCAGGACATTCGACACAAGATATGAAGAGCGCCTCAGACCATTTAAATACGGTGCAAACCATTCGACATTTGCAGATCATCTAAAACAAAAATGACGTAGGCCAAGCAATATTGAAAAGATATGAACATCATAAGAATTGATAAAGACAGACACCTCCTCCCTATGCAAGAAAATTTCCACATGCACAAAGCATTAACACAAAGTATACAGTCGCTCAATGACAAAATAAATATTGCAAACCAGACTCCATATAAAATTACATGAAAAATAAAAGAGCCTATTCCATCATTTACCGTCTTCCACCCAACCCACCCCCGTTCCAGCTTCATTTCAGTTCTTGCTCCTCACCTTCCCCTCTAACTCACAGTCCACCACACTACTATACACTTACGTCCACTCATCTTGGCTTCTCCCTCCCCCCATAAAAAAACACCACTGTTCCTTCACTACTCTCACACAGTACATAAATACACAGCAACATAATCAAACAGAACCACACGCATACGATAAACTAAAAAGAAATAGTATGGCTCAAAGCCAAACTAGTGGCAATGTTATGTTGGCAACACTACAAAACACAAACCACAATTCATACTTAGAAGCATAAAAACAGAGAAACAGTGTCGAACGAAAAAGTGCGCTGTGTAAAACATAAAAAAATGCATAGTTCTGCAGAACAACTAAAAATTAGGCTACAACTATCAGTGCGTGAAGAAGAAAAACACCAACGCTGTGTTAGCGGACGGCATTTTCCGATGTAAGCGAGAACTCAAGCGGAAATCACCGTAAGTGCAAAGCAACATATTGTTAACGAACTGTTTTTCGATCTTAAAGCGAATCAAAATGTAAATAACTTAATTACAGACCACTGATGATGCTTTACCTCAACAAAGTGAAACACGTCTGGTGAAAAAATCACGTATTCTTGTAGTTGCAACGACAGAACGAAAATATCCTCAAGCACTCTTACAAATTTTACAGGAGAGAGACTACAAACTGCTTTATACAAACATTCTAAATCAAAATTATTCTCTATTTTTTTCTAAAAATATGTGGTTGGACGCGCCTTTAGATTACGTAATCTTTATCCAACTTTGTATTACCGGTAACATTTTTTTCCCAACTAGAGATGTTTCTTTTCGCAGGAAACTATGTGGTATATAACTTAAAATCGTTACTTTCTGAGGACACAAATTTATTTTACATGTTTTCCTCTATCTTAATGCATTGTAACCATTATTACATCGAAATAAATTCAGGACGCAAACATTGTCTTCAGTTTCATCTCTCTCGTTGTGAAATTTCATTCCAAAATTGCACCTTCTCTCCCGGGATACCTATTAAACTTTATTTAAAGCCATCCATTTTTAAGATGTTTCCGGCTAGCTAGGTTTTGTTGACACTTTCGTTGGGAAGTTGTTCAGTTATTTAATCCAAGCTGTTTACTTTTAACAATTTGTCCTTTCTATTTTCAAGCGTCCCCTGTCCCAAATAATGGCTTTCTTGATCGTATTTCTCTTTTTATCTGTCAGCATTAATGACTCCCTTCGCCCTTTTTCTGACGTCAGTTCCTTCTCCTTCGGTGGAATTCATTACTAACAGTGCTAACTTACTGATGAAAATAGTAACTCACGAAACAAATTAATAAACTGCGCTACCTAGTAGTATCAGGTTATGTTGCACGTTATACCAACTGCGACTGTTTCAGACACTGTCTACCCAGATGTTTCCAGGGTGGAGTCGCGCTGTATCACATGCAGGTTCTGTCGTTTCCGAACAACATATAACTGACGAAGTAAATGGTAGGATTACCGGCATTATTGGTAGAATTGGTTGGGAAAGAAACGTAAGTGAATTTGTGAGAAAGAAACTTCTCCTTCTTTTTCGTTAATTTGCTTGTTTTGCACGTAATTAGAACCGCGCATCGTTTACCGTTTGTCCACTGTGTATCCTATATCCTTACAAAACGTAAATTGCATTTTATAAGTAATAAAAATTAGCTGAGCGCGTAATTCCTGTGCTTTTATGTAACCAAAGCAATTCCTCCCGATACAACTACATTTCGCGTGCATAAACATACAAAAATCTGAAATATTAGTGTTGTTTTTTTGTCTCAATAGAAAATTCTTCATCGTGATCTAAAGTTGTTTATAAATAACAGAAACATGTTTTATACAAACTCGACGAAGTACTGAAGCAATGTTTGATGTTTTTGTTTTAGGTTGTACTTTTTTAAATTTTTGCTATAACATCGTTCTATTTAACAATACAAATCGACAATTTTCGAATAAAACCTGAATTAAACATTGAAAATAGCAATTTTGCTATAAAAACTGTTAATTTTTAAGTAAAAGACGAGAGGATAACTATGTAGAACAAAGACATTCCGTACGTTACGTGGCCATTTTTACATTGTCAGTCAGTTTCTAGATGCTTCACCGCTTTACGTTTGTAAAGGAAACTAGTGAGATATTGATCGCACACACAAAGTGATCGAAATGAGGTTACGCCCGATAGGTATGCAACACGCCTGACATACAGGTAATGGGCTTACGATCGTAACTGGCCGAAGCTACTAGAAGAATTGCCGTAGTTTATCCCCCATTTGTGATAGTCTACGGTAGCCTGCGGTAGTTTCACAAGTCTGTTACAGAGCCATCCGCTCAGCGGCGTTAAGACGCTATGAGAAATATTGTTTACAGCTCAAAGGTAACATATCCACGACACATCCTCTTTCTACACCAAGCGGTGAATTATACCGCGCTTTATTGATTCTGGACAAGTTCGGTATGTGCATTAAAGGAGGCACGTACACAGGTGGACTTCCTTCAAACAATAAAACGAATTTTTAAAATTTTGGACGTTTCCTTTTTGCAGTTAGCGATCCAAAACACACATCAAAAAAGGATTTTCATCACCCCAATTCAAATGGCTCTGAGCACTATGGGACTTAACTTCTGAGGTCACCAGTCCCCTAGAACTTAACACTACTTAAACCTACCTAACCTAAGGACATCACACACATCTATGCCCGAGGCAGGATTCGAACCTGCGACTGTAGCGGTCGCGCGTCACCCCAATTCCCAGAACTCCTGACGACAGACGTTGACAGTGGATATTGCATCACAGACACATTCCCTTTGACTGTTCAGAGATGTCACTAAACCCGCCCAAAGATGTAAACAACCATGCATGAGCAGCGCCTATTAGACGGAGGTGGTCCGACAGCCGATCAGTTCCAGTCATTCCACCAGGAAGGAGGTACACGGCTCGTGTTGTCTGGAGTTCAACCGTGCCTAGACGGTCAATACCGTTGTTCGCTCGCGTCCGCAATGTTACTTTGCTCCAGGAAGGGCTCTCAACAAGGGAAGTGTCCAGGCGTCTCGGAGTGAACCAAAGCAATGTTGTTCGAACACGGAGGAGACACAGAGAGACAGGAACTGTCGATGACATGCCTCGCTCAGGCCGCCCGAGGGCTACTACTGCAGTGGATGGCCGCTACCTACGGATTATGGCTCGGAGGAACCCTGACTGCAACGCCACCATGTTGAATAATGCTTTTCGTGCAGCCACAGGACGTCGTGTTTCGACTCAATCTGTGCGCAATAGGCTGCACGATGCGCAACTTCACTCCAGACATCCGTGGCGAGGTCCATCTTTTGCAACCACGACACCAGGCAGCGCGGTACCGATGGACCCAACAACATGCCAAATGGACCGCTCAGAATTGGCATCACGTTCTCTTCACCAACGAGTGTCACATATGCCTTCAACTTATACCGTTGTTGCTTCAACAAACATATTAAGGAGTTGCTGAGAGAGCAGAGAACTTGGCACAGTCGTTTTAAACGCAGTCATTGCCCTGCTGACAAAGAGAAATTATGCGAAATGAAAGCAGCTCTCAAATGGTCAATGAGAGATTCTTTTAACGAATTTGAAAGCAATATTTTATCTGCAGATTCCAGAAATAACCCCAAAAACTTCTGGTCCTACGTAAATCAATGAACGCTAATAATTCAATACCTTCTCTTGCTGACAGTACGGGTTATCTGATGATGATAAACAGAAGACCGAAATTCTAAACCTAGCTTTCAAAAACTCGTTTACGGTAGAGGACTGCAGCACCATTCCCCTTTCAATTATCGAACAAAGGATGGCTGACATAGTGTTTAGTGTATCTGGGATTGTAAAACAGTTAAGATTCTTAGAAGCCAGGAAGGCATCTGGCCCAGACGGTATCCCGGTAACATTTTATGTTGACTATGTTACAAATATAGCACCATTCTTATCCATCATCTATCAGAGATCATTGGAACAGCGGAAAGTTCCATGGGACTGGAAGAAGGCCCAGGTCATAGCAATCTATAAAAAGGGGAGAAAATCGGATGCACATAATTACCGGCCCATCTTACTGACATCGATTTGTTGTAGAATCACGGAACATATTTTGTGTTCAGACACAATGACCTTTCCAGACTCTGAGAAGCTCATCTGCAGACACCAGCACGGTTTTAGGAAACAGCGGTCATGCGAGACACAGCTGTCCCTCTTTGTGCATGATATACAACAGGCTCTAGATACCGGCTCCCAGGTTGACGCCATAGTCCTCGACTTTGGAAAGGCGTTCCGCACTGTCGCTTGCTACAAAAAGTGCGCGCTTACGGTCTGTCCGATGACATACGCGGTTGGACAGAAAGTTTTCTAACAGACAGAGAGCAGTATGTCGTCCTGAATGGGACAAGTCGCTGAAACATGAGACAAATAGGAAGTGCGAGGGACTGACTCAGCATACAGCAATGTCAAAACAACCTTCGCTGACATTGAAAGCAAGGGTGACAACATTAAGAGTGCAACGGGAATTCCAATTTTAAATGCAGAGAAGAGAGCGGATAGGTGGAAAGATACATGGAAAGCCTTGTCAGTTTTTTCCACATATTCCTTTCCTCTCCGATTCTGCCCAGAACCTCCTCATTCCTTACCTTATCAGTCAAGGTAATTTTCAACATTCGTCTGTACCACCACATGCTTCGATTCTCTTCTGTTCCGGTTTTCACACAGTCCTTGTTTCACTACCATACAATGCTGTACTTCATACGTACATGCTCAGAAATTTCTTCCTCAAGTTAAGGCCTATATTTGACACTAGCAGACTTCTCTCGGCCAGGAATGCCCTTTTTTCCAGTGCTAGTCTCCTTTTGATGTCCTCCATACATTATTTGTAATTTTGCCGTCTGTCCATAAAGACTAATGTTAAGTTTCTTGCTGTTCTCTTTCCTGCTACTTCTCATTACTTTCGTCTATGTTCGATTTACTCTCAATCCGTATTCTGCACTCATTACATTCTTCATTTCCTTCAGCATATCATGTAATTCTTTTTCGCCTTCACTGGGGATAGCAATGTCATCAGCCTTTCGTAACATTGAGAGCCTTTCACCTTGAATTTTAATTCCACTCCTGAGCCACTCTTTTGTTTCCATTATTGCTTCTTCGATGTGCAGATTGAACAGTAGGGGTGGAAGACAACATTCCTGTCTTCGCTGTTGGTCGTCGATTTTATTATTCCCTTTAGGCTGTTGTGCATATTGCATATTACCCGTCTCTCCCTATAGATTATTCCTGTTTTTTTCTCAGAATTTCGAACATATTGCACCATTTTACACTGCTGAACGTTTCTTCCAGGTCGACAAATCCTATGAAGGTGAATGCCGACGGTCTGAAAGCTACAATCTTCCGCGGATCGCTCGGTCCCTCGTCGCTGAAGGACAAAGTTATTGTGTGGTAACGACGCTTCACATATATCATTTACACCCACACAATCGTCCTCGGTGACAAAGTAGTGAGCGTTTTTCTGACGCAGCTTGTGGTTATGCGGGCACGATAACAGGCGACCTTAGAGGGGAACTTCCGTGTCACGGTAGAAGAACGGACAGATAATGCTAAAACTGTGTGCGAACCAGAACGTTGTGAAAGGCGAAAGGAATGTCTCAGCCCGTGTTCCCTCGGCGTACTTCTTCACTGCACAGCACATTCTGACCACCTTGGTCCTGGCGGAGATTCGAGTCCTCCCTCGGGCATGGGTGTCTGTGTGTGTTGTCCTTAGAATAATTTAGGTTAAGTAGTGTTTAGCTTAGGGAGTGATGACGTTAGCAGATAAGTCCCATAAGATTTCACACTCATATGAACATTTTTTTTTTACCACCTTGTACCGATATAAATCTGTCCAGGCAATAGCAGCGTCACCTGACGAACAATGACTGCTAGTCACATATACGCGCGTTGCATGTAGTATCAGAGAGCATGCTGTCCGTGTGTGACACTACTGGCCATTAAAATTGCTACACCACGAAGTTGACGTGCTACAAACGCGAAATTTAACCGGCAGGAAGAAGATGCTATGATATGCAAATGATTAGCTTTTCAGAGCATTCACACAAGGTTGGCGCCGGTGGCGACACCTACAACGTGCTGACACGAGGAACGTTTCCAACCGATTTCTCATACACAAACAGCAGTTGACCGGCGTTGCCTGGTGAAACGTTGTTGTGATGCCTCGTGTAAGGAGGAGAAATGCGTACCATCACGTTTCCGACTTTGATGAAGGTCGGGTTGTAGCCTATCGCGATTGCGGTTTATCGTATCGCGACATTGCTGCCCGAGTTGGTCGAGATCCAATGACTGTTAGCAGAATATGGAATCGGTGGGTTCAGGAGGGTAATACGGAACGCCGTGCTGGATCCCAACGGCCTCGTATCACTAGCAGTCGAGATGACAGGCATCTTATCCGCACGGCTGTAACGGATCGTGCAGCCACGTCTCGATCCCTGAGTCAACAGATGGGGACGTTTCCAAGACAACAACCGTCTGCACGAACAGTTCGACGACTTTTGCAGCAGCACGGACGATCAGCTCGGAGAGCGTGGCTGCGGTTACCCTTGACGCTGCATCACAGACAGGAGCGCCTGCGATGGTGTACTCGACGACGAACCTGGGTGCACGAATGGAAAACGTCATTTTTTCGGACGATTCCAGGTTGTGTTTACAGCATCACGATAGTCGTATCTGTGTTTGCCGACATCGCGGTGAACGCACATTGGTAGCGTGTATTCGTCATCGCCATACTTGCGTATCACCCGGCGTGATGGTATGGGGTGCCATTGGTTACACGTCTCGGTCACTTCTCGTTCGCATTGACGCCACTTTGAACAGTGGACGTTACATTTCTGCCCTTCATTCGATCCCTGCGAAACCCTACATTTCAGCAGGATAATGCGCGACCGCATGTTGCAGGTCCTGTACGAGCCTTACAGAAAATGTTCGACTGTTGCCCTGGCCAGCACATTCTCCAGATCTCTCACCAATCGAAAACGTCTGGTCAATTGTGGCCGAGCAACTGTCTCGTCACAATACGCCAGTCACTACTCTTGAGGACCTGTGGTATCGTGTTGAAGCTGCATGGGCAGCTGTACCTGTACACGCCATCCGAGCTCTGTTTGACTCAATGCCCAGGCGTATCGAGGCCGTTATTACGGCCAGAGGTGGTTTTTCTGGGTACTCATTTCTCAGGATCTATGCACCCAAATAGCGCGAAAATGTAATGACATGTCAATTCTAGTATAATATATTTGTCCAATGAATACCCGTTTATGATCTGCATTCTTTCTTGGTGTAGCAATTTTAATGGCCAGTAGTGTATGTAAATACCGAAAATGTAAATGTGATTCAAAAAGTGCTTGAAGTGAAGTGAAGCGCAGCTGGACAGCAACAAACTCTTTAGCGATCAATTCCCGCAACGATAGTAGTTGTGGATCTTTGAGTATGGACTCTAAAAAAAAAGACAATTGATTTATTAAAAAAAAGAGAACTGTTGATCTGTGGAAAGAGGACGTGTTGCTAGGCCGTCTCTCAGAACGTATTGTTACATTTAATGAAAATTGATATTTTAGTGATAAAGCCGAGTAAAGTATGTGTAATAGTTGCCAAACATTTACGTATACAAATATTCTGGAAGTGAAGAATAGAAATACATCGTTTTTGCAAAACGAGGTGAACTGCATTGTCGTCGCCGTCTATCAATCGACAGAATTGTAAGTGTACAAAGCTCACTAAAATACAGGAAACGAAATGCATTCTCTATAGTTTTCATTCAATAAGTAACAACCTCTCATAATTTCTTAATTACAGTAATTGGATTACGCTCTTGTACAACAGTATGGTGCTGAACTCCACTGACCAATTTTGATGCAGCAGGACGTGTAGTTTGAAGGAAGTTTATGTGCTTTCAATCTCCTTTCCTCACGGAAAGCAGATTGCTGTTTGATCTCACTTACTTACAACAGTGGTCCCTTAGGTATGAAAAGGTACGAAAACTTGGGCTCGAAGCTATCCGCAATACGGCCAAGTTACTAACAGAGTCGTATTTTAAACCTTAAAGAACAATAACTTCCTCCAAATTGTAATACGTCACCAACTGGTGCACAAGCTGATCATCCAAGGAGGCAGCAACCAAAATTCAGGTACCAGTTACGACTTAAAGTAAAAATCTCAATCAAAAATCGCTCTCTCTCTCTCTCTCTCTCTCTCTCTCTCTCTCTCTCTCTCTCTCTCTCTCTCTCCAAACACATATATAAATATTCATATTATTAAACTTCCTGGCAGTTTAAAACTGTGTGCCGGACCGAGACTCGAACTCGGGACAATTTCCCTTTCGCGGGCAAGTGCTCTACCATATGAACTACCCAAGCACGACTCACGGCCCGTCCTCACATCTTTACTTCTGCCAGTACCTCGTCTCCTACCTTCCAAACTATACAGAAGCTCTCCTGCGATCCTTGCAGAGTTAGCACTCCTGAAAGAAAGGATATAGCGGAGACATGGCTTAGCCACAGCCTGGGAGATGTTTCCAGAATGAGATTTTCACTCTGCAGCGGAGTGTGCGCTGATACGAAACTTCCTGGCAGGTAAAAACTGTGTGCCCGATCGAGACTCGAACTCGGGACCTTTCATATCAGCGCAGGAAGTTTCATATCAGCGCACACTCCGCTGCAGGGTGAAAATCTCATTCTGGATTCATATTATTAAAAAAAGTCATTTTATAAGACCACGTACACCCCTTCATAACGACAATGTTTCCCAACATCAATGGCATTTTTCAGCACGACAATGCGCCGTATCACAAAGCTAGGAGTGTGATGGAGTGGTTTGAGGAACGCAGTGGCGAGTTCCAGTTGACGTACTGTCCTCCATCTCGCCATATCTGAACCCAGTGGAACATATCTGGGATGTGATTGAATGTGTCGTCACAGCTCGCCACCCTCCCCCCCTCCCCCCCCCCCCCCCCCGGAATTTACGGGGATCAGCCAACATCTTGACAACTTCCTCTAGCGACTTACCAAAGCCTCACTGCTTCCGTGCCACGAAGCGTCGCCACTGTTACGGAAGCCAAAGCCAGACATACCGGCTATTAAGTAGGTGGTAATAATGCTGTATGGTAGAAGAGTGTTTGTACGTCAGGTTTGGTTTGTGTAGTGTTATCTTTCAGTCACTTCTCAGTATTAAATTTGCAATATTTGTCACACCTTAATTTGTTTCTACGGGGTGGTCCATTGATCGTGACTGGGCCAAATATCTCACGAAATAAGCGTCAAACGAAAAAACTACAATGAACGAAACTCGTCTAGCTTGAAGGATGGCGCTATGGTTGGCCCGCTAGATGCCGCTGCCATAGGTCAAACGGATATCAACTGCGTTTTTTTAAAATAGGAACCCCCATTTTTTATTACATATTCGTGTAGTCCGTAAAGAAATATGAATGTTTTAGTTGGACCACTTTTTTCGCTTTCTGACAGATGGCGCTGTAATAGTCACATAAGTATAAGTACGTGGTATCACGTAACATTCTGCCAGTGCGGACGGTATTTGCTTCGTGATACATTACCCGTGTTAAAATGGACCGTTTACCAATTGCGGGAAACGTTGGTTTCGTGTTTATGTATGGCTGTTGTGATCAAAATGCCCAACGGGCGTGTGCTATGTATGCTGCTCGGTATCCTGGACGACATCATCCAAGTGTCCGGACCGTTCGCCGGATAGTTACGTTATTTAAGGAAACAGGAGGTGTTCAGCCACATGTGAAACGTCAACCACGACCTGCAACAAATGATGATGCCCAAGTAGGTGTTTTTAGCTGCTGCCGCGCTTAATCCGCACATCAGTAGCAGACAAATTCCGCGAGAATCGGGAATCTCAGAAACGTCGGTGTTGAGAATGCTACATCAACATCGATTTCATCTGTACGATATTTCTATGCACCAGGAATTGCACGCCGACAACTTTGAACGTCGTGTACAGTTCTGCCACTGGGCACAAGAGAAATTACGGGACGATGACAGATTTTTTGCACGCGTTCTATTTAGCGACGAAGCGTCATTCACCAACAGCGGTCACGTAAACCGGCATAATATGCACTATTGGGCAACGGAAAATCCACGATGGCTGCGACAAGTGGAACATTAGCGACCTTGGCGGGTTAATGTATGGTGCGGCGTTATGGGAGGAAGGATAATTGCCACACATTTTATCGATGGCAATCTAAATGGCGCAATGTATGCTGATTTCCTACGCAATGTTCTACCGATGTTACTACAAGATGTTTTACAGCACGACAGAATGGCGATGTACTTCCAACATGATGTATGTCCGGCACATAGCTCGCGTGCGGTTGAAGCGGTATTGAATAGCATATTTCGTGACAGGTGGATTGGTCGTCGAAGCACCATACCGTGGCCCGCACCTTCACCGGATCTGACGTCCCCGGATTTCTTTCTGTGGGGAAAGTTGAAGGATATTTGCTATCGTGATCCACCGACAACGCCTGACAACATGCGTCAGCGCACTGTCAATGCATGTGCGAACATTACGGAAGGCGAACTACTCGCTGTTGAGAGGAATGTCGTTACACGTATTGCCAAATGCATTGAGCTTGACGGACATCGTTTTGAGCATTTATTGGATTAATGTGGTATTTACAGGTAATCACGCTGTAACAGCATGCGTTCTCAGAAATGATAAGTTCACAAAGGTACATGTATCACATTTGAACTACCGAAATAAAATGTTAAAACGTACCTACGTTCTGTATTTTAATTTAAAAAACCTGCCTCTTACCAACTGTTCGTCTAAAATTGTGAGCCATATGTTTGTGGCTATCACAGCGCCATCTATCACAAAGCGAAAAAAGTGGTCCAACTAAAACATTCATATTTCTTTACGTACTACACGAATATGTAATAAAAATGGGGGTTCCTATTCTTAAAAACGCAGTTGATATCCGTTTGACCTATGGCGGCGCCATCTAGCGGGCCAACCATAGCGCCATCTGGTCTCCCCCTTCAAGCTAGACGAGGTTCGCTCTTCGTAGTGTTTTCGTTTGACGCTTATTTCGTGAGATATTTGGCCCGGTCACGATCAATGGACCAACCTGTATATCTGCTCCAAGAACTCTATCTGAATCTATCTGTTGTCGTTCCAGGATCTCTGACCTGAATCCAGGCGTTTTCATGATATACGATAGCTGATCAAAAATATCCCCGCACCCGTAGGTAATATGGAGTTCACCGTTGACTGCAGTGGTGCTGATGGTTTCGCTAAATCTTGCCCATTGACGTCTCACACGCCGGACAGAGGCACAAATATTGCGAGAAAAGGGACGTGGCAGAAGTTCACGCGTGATCAGTACAGATAATACGATGTCAGAGATGAAACTTGTCGAACTATCGTCTGGCAGCCAGGACACCTCTGAAGATGCCGGGCGCAACTCCCGACGAAACGTCAGGAAAGAAAAAGTTTTATTTATCTCCACCGCTGCGATGTTATCAAGCCCATTTCATATCAGGAACCCTTCGATATCGCTCCGTATCGATTACATCAGTTATAAAAAATAACAACTCCCTGCAAATCTATTTCTAGGAAAGCGATATATGTTGTGGATCACTGCCTTCATCTGATAAGAACTGAGCAGTTTTGTACTTAATGGACAGAAAAACATACAGATGCTAATTTTATAAAGTTGTTTACAATAAAGTAGCACTGAAAGTCCTGAGTCGAATCAAGGCCCCGGGAGTAGACAACATTCCATTGGAACTACTGACGGCCTTGGGAGAGCCAGTCCTGACAAAACTCTACCATCTGGTGAGCAAGATGTATGAGACAGGCGAAATACCCTCAGACTTCAAGAAGAATATAATAATTCCAATTCCAAAGAAAGCAGCTGTTGACATGTGTGAAAATTATCGAACTATCAGTTTAATAAGTCACAGCTGCAAAATACTAACACGAATTCTTTACAGACGAATGGAAAAACTCGTAGAAGCTGACCTCGGGGAAGATCAGTTTGGATTCCGTAGAAATAATGGAACACTTGAGGCAATACTGACCCAACGACTTATCTTAGAAGATAGATAAACGAAAGGTAAACCTACGTTTATAGCATTTGTAGACTTCAAGAAAGCTTTTGACAATGTTGACTGGAACACTCTTTCAAATTCTGAAGGTGGCAGGGGTAAAATACAGGGAGCGAAAGGCTATTTACAATTTGTACAGAAACCAGATGGCAGTTATAAGAGTCGAGAGGCATGAAAGGGATGCAGTGGTTGGGAAGGGAGTGAGACATGGTTGTAGCTTCTCCCCGATGTTATTCAATTTGTATATTGAGCAAGCAGTAAAAGAAACAAATAAAAATTTCGTAGTAGGTATTAAAATCCATGGAGAACAAATAAAAACTTTGAAGTTTGCCGATGACATTGTAATTATGTCAGAGACAGCAAACGACTTGGAAGAGCAGTTGAACGGAATGGACAGTGTCTTGAAAGGAGGATATAAGATGAACATCAACAAAACCAAAACGAAGATAATGGAATGTAGTCGAATTAAGTCTGGTGATGCTGAGGGAGTTAGATTACGAAATGAGACACTTAAAGTAGTAAACGAGTTTTGCAAAATAACTGATGATGGTCGAAGCAGAGAGGATATAAAATGTAGACTGGCAATGGCAAGGAAAGCGTTTCTGAAGAAGAGAAATTTGTTAACATCGCGTATAGATTTAATTGTCAGGAAGTCGTTTCTGAAAGTATTTGTATGGAGTGTAGCCATGTATGGAAGTGAAACGTGGACGAGAAATAGTTTGGAGAAGAAGAGAATAGAAGTTTTCGAAGTGTGGTGCTACAGAAGAATGCTGAAGATTAGATGGGTAGATCACATAGCTAATGAGGAGGTATTGAATAGAATTGGGGAGAAGAGGGGTTTGTGGCACAACTTGTCTAAAAGAAGGGATCGGTTGGTAGGGCATGTTCTGAGGCATCAAGGGATCACCAATTTAGTACTGGAGGGCAGCGTGGACGGTAAAAATCGTAGAGGGAGACCAAGAGATGAATACACTAAACAGATTCAGAAGGATGTAGGTTGCAGTAGATACTGGGAGATGAAGAAGCTTGCACAGGATAGAGTAGCATGGAGAGCTGCATCAAACCAGTCTCAGGACTGAAGACCACAACAACAACATACAATATAGTTTTCGCTATATTTTGTAATAAACTTCTATAAACGAAATGTAGATGCTTGGACTCTTTGCTTACAATTCTAGTATCTCTGTTCTGTTACCTCACGCTTGGTGGGAAAAAATGTTTTATTTGGGTTTCATGTGCAACAGAGACTCATCTTTTGACTGTTATTAGACAGAGAGAGATAGAAAGGGACTTATACTTCTGTAAAAGTTGGTTTATCGTTGTGAAGCGCTTTGCTTGTTTAGTATGAAAATATATAGACGACAAAAATGTATGGGAACCCTTACTACCTCCGAGCACGAACTAGATTCATATACCAAATTACACCTTCGAAAGTTATCTGCTAAATTTTATTTCAGTAAAAGTGGGTTTGTTGTGTTAACTGTTTTTTTTATGTTAAACGGTCTGTTAGATGCCAAACTTTGGGCTGCCTGTTTTGCGAAACTTTGGGCTGCCTGTTTTGAATGGTGCGTATTTCTTGGACGTAAGGTTGGTAGCTTGCATAACGCTAATTGTTGCTGAAAAAATTCGACTGCTAGAATGTATAGAGAAATCTATCTGAGAGAATTGTAAAAACGTCATGTCCTGTCTAAAACTAATGGTTATTACAAAATTTGACTAAGATCTTTGATGAAAAAATGATTACTTGGAAATTAAAGTTGGTCCTGTGAAATTCAATTAGAGAAAGAATCTGTTTTTTCTACACATTCGTTTGCCTGGTTCGCACTGGATAACGTCGTGCTAACTGCTCTCGTAGCTGCAGTACATCTCGACAGCGGAGGTGCAAAATCTAACTGCTGAGATACAGAAAGTCGCAATGCGTTCTCTACAAACACTGCTGTCATTCTTAGTTCACAATTTTTGATAATAGTCTGAAATAAATTGAAGATAAATTGACTCTTTGATTATGGACACTGATTCTGGGTTAAATGAACTCTATAGGAATGTCATATCATTTCGCTTAATAACATTTAATGAAGCTTTAGTAATAGTTAAGCTTTCTCTGAAATCATCTAACTATAATCCAAGAACTACAAAAATTAAACTTCACATCTATAATCTTTCCTTAACTAACATTTCAAAATTTTTCTTATGTCCATTTCTCTCATAATGATCGATAAATCCTTAAAAAATGAAAAGCAAAAAGATTCCTGATGAAGATGTCTGACGAACCAGCAATGTTGCATTATCAATCCGCTGCCGTAAATGAAACAAAGTGAATCTTTACCTGCAGTCCATTCTTCACGAAGAGTATAATCGCACTAATGCAAAAATCAATTCTTTTACTCTTCACAATAAATCTTCCATTAATCCATAACACAAATTTCCACTGTTTGCTATTTACTGCTACTAAACCAAACCACGACTGCTCACATCCAACACCGAAGCTGAACGGTTCCTTCGTCTCTTCTCTTCGCGATCGACAGATAAATATGGCGCGCATCCTCGCAGAACAAAGATCACCTCTGACACATCCCTGTGCGGCGTAGCATCTCTGCCGTGGCTGCGCGCGCACTTCCAAACAATTCAAACCTTATGAGCGAGATTCCAGACGTCCAAAATAAGAAAAATTCTTATGAAAATTTGCACACACATCTTTCAACGTCGCAGGTAATTTCTTCGAACTGACGAAGTTTGTGCCAACACTCGAATTCCGAAGAACACTACGAAGTTATGGGGTTGTAGAAAAATATCCGCTTCCAGTCACAATAAAAGGTTGTTTATTCGTCACACCACCGGTTTCGGGCTTGCTCCCATCCTCAGGTGTTTATACATTCATGTACATGTTTATACTGCTGGAGATCACTGTATGAATACAAAAAAAGTATTTGCTGGTTACTACAGAGATACAAGTGGGACAACTGTAAGTGGTAAGGCAGCATTTGACGAAAATATATCTGCACTTACACAAAAATGAAGCACCATTATTAAAGTTATACTGTGATGGTAGTTTTGCCACTTAGTTACACACTTATGGTCATTTTTACGTCCATGTATCAGTTTTACCAAGTATAGCTCCATATTACACTATTATGATGTGCACTCGTGAAATACACTATGTTTACAAACAAACATGTGGGCTGTGGTCAAAGAACTTAGATGTAGCAGATGTAAAGATGTTGCTCACACAGAAACTTGTAGGTTCTGGTCAAAGAACTTGGCCACAGGAAGTGCAAAGGTGTTGGATATATAGAAATTTAAAAAGCTATTATAAGCTGCGACGTTTCTTGGCACACATTATGAAATTTTTTTGATTCACATTTTTGACAGAAAGAACAATGTTATATATATGAAATTACTCAAAGCTATCGCAAATTTAAAAAAATGAAAGCTAGAACTGTTTTGAGCCACACTGTTGTCAGAGAACTTAGATCTAGGAGGTACAATAATGTTACACATGTGAAATATTTGAAAGCTATTACACATTATAGAATGCCAGTTACAACTTGTGTTTACAATATGACTATTACAAATTGTGATAATGACCTGTGGACTGTTGTATGACTGCTACATCGAATTTCCATAGAATATTACTTTGTTATTATATCAGAGGATAATTATTTTCTGCTTTTGAATATTTCATGAAATATGTGAAGATAGGATTTTTTTGCAAGTTCCATTTGTTCGTTCAGATCAAGGTCTGGTGAGTTAGAGCTGTGGATATAAATTTCTAGCTCTTCCAGCAGATTCATTTTCTTTCCTTTGTTCACAGTGTGTAGTATTTGTAGGTTTTCTGTAAAGGCTGTGGCTGAGTGACCATGGTCTTTTAGGTGCATTTCAAAGGTGGATTTATCAAAATTATTTAGCCGGAAGGAACACATATGCTCACGGTATCTTATAGTGAAACTCCTTCCAGTTTGGCCTATGTGGAACTGTGGGCAATTGTCACGTAAAAGTTTGTAAATACCTGATTTGTGGTGGCACTGGTTCTTTGTCTTACTGTTGTGGATGATGTGCTGTTGTAGCTTGTTGTTAGTGCTGAGAGAAATTTGAATACCAGTTTTCCGGAAGAGGTTGGCAATTTGCTATGAAATTTTACCTGTAAATGGTAATAAAAGGCGAATGTGTTTTTCCCTTCTTGTGAATCTGATTTAGTAGGTGTGCAATGTTTCTGTAGTGGACTGGCCAGACAGCCAATCCACTATGACCGGTAGCCGAAAGGCACGCGTTTAAGCTCACGCAGGCTGGCGTGAGGTCTGGAACAGGTCAGAGAAATAAGACTAGCAAAACAGGAGGTAACTGGTAGAATACTTAACTTTAATCCATAATTGGTGTACATCTCTCTTGACTGTACATGCTTCACAAGATAAATATCAATTGAATACGGCGCCTTGCTAGGTCGTAGCAAATGACGTAGGTGAAGGCTATGCTAACTATCGTCTCGGCAAATGAGAGCGTAATTTGTCAGTGAACCATCGCTAGCAAAGTCGGCTGTACAACTGGGGCGAGTGCTAGGAAGTCTCTCTAGACCTGCCGTGTGGCGGCGCTCGGTCTGCAATCACTGACAGTGGCGACACGCGGGTCCGACGTATACTAATGGACCGCGGCCGATCTAAAGGCTACCACCTAGCATGTGTGGTGTCTGGCGGTCACACCACAGTTTCTTTTTGATTTTGTTGTTAAGTTTATCAATTACATCTGGGTTGTATCCATTTCTCCGTGCAATTTCTTTTATAATGTTAATTTCTTTTTGTTCATCATGGAGGCTGAGTGGGATTTTATGTATACGATACGTTTATTGTGACTGGTAGAGGATATTTTTCTACAACCCCATAAAGGAACAGTCACGGAGTTCGACAGCATCCACTATGGATATAATTCAAGTACGAAGGTAACAAAAAACAAGCTGGGAACCATATTTCATGATTCATTAATGTGGGCACACGAGTAATAACTTAACACAAAATGGGAAATTTGTGTAAAGCTGATTCGTAAGTCGATATATAATCCCTACTGAAGGCACATGTCCCAGCACGCAATGAGGGAAATTCACCTGCTGCATTTCAACCGCATAATTACTCTTCTAGGCGCCATAACATCGTTGGGTAATTCAAGTGCGATGACGTGGGTGTAGGCTTTTTACTGCTCCACGACGTAACGCTTCGTGCCAGATACTGCCGTCCCACGCCGCAACAGTACTTACAAGGGAACCTCCCTATCGCACCCCCCTCAGATTTAGTTATAAGATGGCACAGTGGATAGGCCTTGGAAAGCTGAACACAGATCAGTCGAGAAAACAGGAAGAAGTTGTGTGGAACCATGAAAAAATAAGCAAAATATACAAACTGAGTAGTCCATGTGCAAGATAGACAACATCAAGGATTGTTTGAGCTCAGGAGCGCCGTGGTCCCGTGGTTAGCGTGAGTAGCTACGGAACGAGAAGTCCTTGGTTCAAGTCTTCCCTCAAGTCAAATATTTATTTTCTTTATTTTCGCAAAGTTATGATCCGTCCGTTCGTTCATTGACGTCTCTGTTCACTGTAATAAGTTTAGTGTCTGTGTTTTGCGACCGCACCGCAAAACCGTGCTATTAGCAGAAGAAAGGACGTGCCTCTCCAATGGGAACCGAAAACATTTGATCGCAAGGTCATAGGTCAACCGATTCCTCAAGGAAAACACGTCTGATATATTCTAAACGACGCTGGTGACGGCATGTGCGTCACATGACAGGAATATGTTGTCGACCCACCTAACTTGTACACTTGGCGAATGGGTAAAAAGATTCTTCTACCTTGCCCGTTTTAGGTTTTCTTGTGGATGTGATTCAAAATGGTTCAAATGGCTCTGAGCACTATGGGACTTAACTGCTGCGGTCATCAGCCCCCCTTGAACTTAGAACTACTTAAACCTAACTAACCTAAGGACATCACACACATCCATGCCCAAGGTAGGATTCGAACCTGCGACCGTAGCAGTAGCGCGGTTCCGGACTGAGCGCCTAGAACCGCGAGACCACCGCGGCCGGCTGTGGATGTGATAATCACTCCCAAAAAAGTGATGAAAACATAAGAGTCTGTCACATAAACTGCAACAAATGGTCGGCCGGTGTGGCCGTGCGGTTCTAGGCGCTTCAGTCTGGAACCGCGTGACCGCTACGGTCGCAGGTTCGAATCTTGGCTCGGGCACGGATGTGTGTGGTGTCCTTAGGTTAGTTAGGTTTGCGTAGTTGTAAGTTCCAGGGGACTGATGATCACAGATGTTAAGTCCCATAGTGCACAGAGCCATTTGAACCATTTTGCAACACATGAATGCAACAGTTTCACAGTCGCACCGTTTCCCCTGTGCTCTGTCAAAACATATGTCTTTAACGTTTTCAAATTTTTCCGTGTGTAGACCGTCAAATCCTGCATATGTCCAAGCAAATCTGAACATTTCCTGGAACTTTGGAGAGCGAAGTTGATTATACAAAAATTAAAGTTTTCAGACAAGGGAGGACTGGAACCAAGGACCTCTCATTTGCAGTCGCTCACGCTAACCACGGGACCAAGGCGTTCCCGGACACGCGCCTTCCTCGGCGCATGGACTACTCAGTCTCTATATTTTGCTTAGTTTTTTCATAGTTCCACACAACTTCTTCCTGTTTTCTCGATTGATCTGTGTTCAGTTTCTCAAGGCCTATCCACTGTGCCAACTTATAACTCAATCTGAGGGGGGTGCGATGGGGAGGTTCCCTTGTTAGCAATCTCTCCCCCCTCTGAGTTGTCTCATTACCTAAGGCCTTTGTTTAGCGGTAATTTCCATATCCAAATACCCGAGCAGCATCTGCCGGGCTTAAACTTGTATTCAAGTGGAAACTCTTTGCTTCACATTTCAGAGTAATTAAAAACCCTTCAATAGGTGTGCTGCAAAAGATCACGAAAGCTCCCGCTCAATATTTGCTGACCGCCTAATACCACAGAATCACCGCCGAACGAAGGCAGGAAACTGATTTAAAAACTTCTACAGCAAGCAACAGCTGGTACCAAAAATTAACAATTGTTGTTGTTGTGGCCTTCAGTCCTGAGACTGGTTTGATGCAGCTCTCCATGCTACTCTATCCTGTGCAAGCTTCTTCATCTCCCAGTACTTACTGCAACCCAAATCCTTCTGAATCTGCTTAGTGTATTCATCTCTTGGTCTCCCTCTACGATTATTACCTTCACCTGACCAAAAGTCTTGTTGCTCCTGCCAACCAACTTCACTAGTTCCCATTATATGTAACTTTAACCTATCCATTTCCCTTTTTAAATTTTCTAACCCACCTGCCCGATTAAGGGATCTGACATTCCACGCTCCGATCCGTAGAAAGCCAGTTTTCTTTCTCCTCATAACGACATCCTCTTGAGTAGTCCCCGCACGGAGATCCGAATGGGGGACTATTTTACCTCCGGAATATTTTACCCAAGAGGACGCCATCATCATTTAACCATACAGTGAAGCTGCATGTCGTCGGGAAAAATTACGGCTGTAGTTTCCCCTTGCTTTCAGCCGTTCGCAGTACCACAACAGCAAGGCCGTTTTGGTTATTGTTACAAGGCCAGATCAGTCAATCATCCAGACTGTTGCCCCTGCAACTACTGAAAAGGCTACTGCCCCTCTTCAGGAACCACACGTTTGTCTGGCCTCTCAACAGATACCCCTCCGTTGTGGTTGCACCTACGGTACAGCTATCTGTATTGTTGAGGCACGCAAGCCTCCCCACCAACGGCAAGGTCCATGGTTCATGGGGGGAAATCAACAGAAAATGATAATAATGAAACGCTGAGATCGGTAGCCCAAGGAAAGAAAGAAGGGGGGACTGGAGCGCTTTTCAAACTTTCGGCTCAAGATCACCTCTGTAATAGTTTATCACATTTTTTTTATTCCGTTTTTACACTGAAGAGCCAAGTAAACTGGTACACATGCCTAAAATCGTGTAGCGCCCCAGCGAGCGCGCAGAAGTGCCGCAACACGGCGTAGCATGGACTCGACTAACGTCTGAAGAAGTGCTGGAAGGAGCTGACACCATGAATCCTGCAGGGCTGTCCGTAAATCCGTAAGAGTACGAGGGGGTGGAGATCTCTTCTGAGCAGCACGTTGCAAGGCGTGCCAGATATGCTCAATAGCCGGCCGTTGGTGGCCGAGCGGTTCTAGGCGCTTCATTCCGGAACGCCGCTGCTGCTACGGTCGCAGGTTCGAATCCTACCTCGGGCATGGATGTGTGTGGTGTCCTTAGGTTAGTTAGGTTTAAGTAGTTCTAAGTCTAGGGGACTGATGACCTCAGATGATAAGTCCAATAGTGATCGGAACCATTTGAGCCATTTTTTTTCCAAATTTTCGAGTGTACAATACTGATGAAAACTTGAACTGGAAGAAGCACATTTCTGAGCTTCTAAAACAATTAAGTGCAGCTATTTGTCCTTTTCGTATAAACGCTAGTCTTGGAAACAAACTTATTAACGTCCTGACATATTTTGCATACTTCCACGCAATAATCTGGAATGGGATAATTTCCTGGGTTAACTCATCACTTAGGCAGCACGTTCTGATAGCGCAAAAGCGAGCAATAGGAATAATGCATGGTGTTCACCCACGGACGTCATGTAGGGACAACTTCAAAGATCCAGGCACTTTAACTGCGCCGTCATAGTACATACGTTCGCTAGCGAAATTCGTCACGATCTAAGAAGAACGGTGATGTACGTACGTACAAGAGCACCGGTACACAGAAAAATGGCTAGTTAAAAGAAACTTGTTTTTAAGCGTAGTTACATGAGTAAGAATAAAATGGGAATGCGTTCATTAATGCTAACACCAATCATGTATACATATGCTATAAACTGACTTGTTCCACATTATCTCGATAAAAGAATCGTTCAAACGGTCTATGGAACATCTAACTAACTTCTCTGGATTTACAAAAATTACATCGGAAAAGTGATGTTTCTCAAAATCTGAAAAAGTATTCAAAGGTAAAATATGGTCATGTACCCAGGAACTCGTATTCTACTGAAATTTAAAAGCGTTACAATCAAAAAAATCTTGTCACTCCTCTATCTGTTGCATTACTACCCTGCTGTTTACCAATAATTATGAAGTGAACGCAAATAAAAAAGAAGTATAACCAAATTCCAGTTACAAGTTAAAAATATTTTGAACCAGAAGTTATTGAAAACTAACAGGAACCTCCATTTTTTATACAGCTAAAATTGTTAGGACGCTACAGAAAATTAGTTCGTCCGCAAATACCACATCTTCCTTGGTAGAAGGTCATCCTCTCTTTCAGGGTACAAGTTGGTGTACGATTGACTAAGTATGGCTTAATCGCCCACATCTTATGTCACTACTTTCAAAAATGCACATAATTTTGCTCACTATAAAATTATGTTACTGAAAAATTACAAACGCTGCACAAAACAAAACCTCATGTATATCAAGAAGGAAAATTGCATAAAATGGCGTAAACTTTTTATGGCGATCCCTAGTTCGCATTTTTTCGTGCCATTCAAAAATCAGCCACTAGACTGAACTATCGACCAAAAAAACAACATGTGCTCCTAGGTACACTATCTTTCCGGTACAACATTGTCCCCTACTAAATAAGTAGACATCATCTGCAATAAAACACAAATTCCCACATTGCAAAGTACACAGTGAATCACCTAGAACTTGAACCCACAAACACTGCGGAAATAGAGATTGCTATTGATATGCGGTTTACATAGAATGGATTGGTAGTCAGGGGCACGTACTGTGAGCCAATCAGCAGACTGTAACAATAATTAGAAATTGTATTTTTTGCGCTATCATACATGTTTACAATGGAAGAATGCCTATTGACGTCAACAGACTAAAAGTAGGGCAGTTTAGAATGTCAGTGGTCTTTGTTGCTGGATTCTAGTGCGAGTCGTCTACGAGATATCGTATTTTGAGAAGTTCCCACACCGACAGTTTGTGCGACTCAGCCAGTACAGTTGCTGGCTACGATGCTGTTATGTTTGTTCACAGTGTGCGTGTGTGTTTCTTGAGTGCATTGCGACTTGGTAGTCAGTCAGTGCGTGACTGTCCAACCAGTAGTTCGTGTGTGGGCGATGGGGTTTAGCAGTGCAGAAAAAGACCACATGCTCATGGTGTATGAAGAGTGCAGGAAGAATGCAGGTCGTTCTTGTACGGTCTATGCGGCAAGATATCCCAATAGACGTGACCATCTCGTCAGTTATCAACCTCTTCAATCAGTTACGCGAAAGTGGTGGTGTGACACCTAGACAACGTAACATAAGGACATCGAATGACCAGTTAACGTAACTAACCTACGGACATCACACACATCTATCTACATCCACATCTACATACATACTCCGTAATTCATCATACGGTGCGTGGCGGAGGGTACCTCGTAACACAACTAGCGTCTTCTCTCCCTGTTCCACTCCCAAACAGAACGTGGGGAAAATGACTGCCTATATGCCTCTATACGAGCCCTAATCTCTCTTATCTTTTCCGGTCTTTCCGCGAAATCTAAGTTGGCGGCAGTAAAATTGTACTGCAGTCAGCCTCAAATGCTGGTTCTCTAAATTTTCTCAGTAGCGATTCACGAAAAGAACGCCTCCTTTCCTCTAGAGACTCCCACCCGAGTTCCTGAAGCATTTCTGTAGCACTCGCATGATGATCAAACCTACCAGTAACAAATCTAGCAGCCCGCCTCTGAATTGCTTCTATATTCTCCCTCAATCCGACCTGACAGGGATCCCACACGATCGAGCAGTACTCAAGAATAGGTCGTATTAGTGTTATATAAATAGTCTCCTTTACAAATGAGCCACATCTTCCCAAAATTTTACCAATGAACCAAAGAAGATTATCCACCTTCCCCACAACTGCCATTACATGCTTGTCCCACTTCATATCGCTCTGAAATGTTACGCCCAAATATTTAAGCGACGTGACTGTATCAAGCGCTACACTACTAATGGAGTATTCAAACATTACAGGATTCTTTTTCCTATTCATCTGCATTAATTTACATTTATCTATATTTAGAGTTAGATGCCATTCTTTACACCAATCACAAATCCTGTCCAAGTCATCTTGTATCCTCATACAGTCACTCAACGACGACACCACGGCATCATCAGCAAACAGCCGCACATTGCTATCCACCCTATTCAAAAGATCATTTATGTAGATAGAAAACAACAGCGGACCTACCACACTTCCCTGGGGCACTCCAGATGATTCCCGAGGCAGGATTCGAAACTGCGACCGTAGCAGCAGCGCGGTTCCAGACTTATGCGCCCAAAACCACTCAGCCACAACGTCCGGCCAGACCAGTCAAGAGTTGGGTTGTTTTGGGGGAGGAGACCAGACAGCAAGGTCATCATTCTCATCGGATTAGGGAAGGATGGGGAAGGAAGTCGGCCGTGCCCTTTCAGAGGAACCATCCCGGCATTTGCCTGGAGCGATTTAGGGAAATCACGGAGGATGGCCCGACACGGGATTGAGCCGTCTTCCTCACGAATTAGGGTCCACTTGGCGCGGTAACAGAAGGACACGAGTGACGACAGAAGAGGGTGAAATTAGTGTTTTTGCTGCTGTTTCATTCGATCCGCATGCTAGTTCCCACGGAGTCGCACGAGGAAGTGGCATGAGCTGGGCACGTGTCCCATATGAGCTGCATTCAAGTTTTAAGGTCTCCGATTTTTTTTCTCCGGACTGGAAAGAACAGAAACATGCGCACTGTTTTAAAATGAGGCCGCATTCATTGTCAATACGTCCCAGAGATGGCAGCACCGTACGGCAGATGGAATTTTATCGCCAGCGGCGAGAATGAGAACTGTTTTAAATACTTAAAATGGCGACGTTTTCCTTACTCGAACAGCGTGCAATCATTCGTTTTCTGAATTTGCGTGGTGTGAAACAAATTGAAATTCATCGACAGTCGAAGGAGACACGTGGTGACGGAGTTATGGATGTGTCGAAAGTGCGTTCGTGGGTGCGACAGTTTAATGCAGGCAGAACATCGTGTGACAACAAACCGAAACAACCTCGGGCTCGCACAAGCCGGTCTGACGACACGATCGAGAAAGTGGAGAGAACTGTTTTGGGGGATCGCCGAATGACTGTTGAACAGATCGCCTCCAGAGTTGGCATTTCTGTGGGTTCTGTGCACACAATCCTGCACGACGACCTGAAAATGCGAAAAGTGTCATCCAGGTGGGTGCCGCGAACGCTGACGGACGACCACACGGCTGCCCGTGTGGCATGTTGCCGAGCAATGTTGACGCGCAACGACAGCACGAATGGGACTTTCTTTTCATCGGTTGTGACAATGGATGAGACGTGGATGCCATTCTTCAATCCAGAAACAAAGTGCCAGTCAGCGCAATGGAAGCACACAGATATACCGCCATCAAAAAAATTTCGGGTAACCGCCAGTGCTGAAAAAATGATGGAGTCCATGTTCTGGGACAGCGAGGGCGTAATCCCTACCCAATGCGTTCCAAAAAGCACTACGGTAAAAGGTGCATCCTACGAAAATGTTTTGAAGAACAAATTCCTTCCTGCACTGGAACAAAAACGTCCGGGAAGGGCTGCGCGTGTGCTGTTTCACCGAGACAACCCACCCGCACATCGAGCTAACGTTACGCAACAGTTTCTTCGTGATAACAACTTTGAAGTGATTCCTCGTGCTCCCTACTCACCTGACCTGGCTCCTAGTGACTTTTGGCTTTCTCCAACAATGAAAGACACTCTCCGTGGCCGCACGTTCACCAGCCGTGCTGCTATTGCCTGAGCGATTTTCCAGTGGTCAAAACAGACTCCTAAAGAAGCCTTCGCCGCTGCCATGGAATCGTGGCGTCAGAGTTGTGAAAAATGTGTACATCTGCAGGGCGATTACGTCGAGAAGTAACGCCAGTTTCATCGATTTCGGGTGAGTAGTTAATTAGAAAAAAAATCGGAGGCCTTAGAACTTGAATGCACCTCGTACATTCTCCATCGACAGAAGTTCTGTTCCTATCACATCTCTCTCCACCAAGAGCTGCATGGAAACGATTATGAAAATTGTGTTACCTTTTGTTCATGGGCGTTAAGACAGGGTGATCCAGGTGTATCTTGTTTAGTGATGAAGCCACATTTACCAGTGATGACCAGGTAAACCTCCGAAACATGGACTATTGGTCTGTTGACACTCCCCGTGAGCTTGGTCACATGGAACGTCAGCGTCCGAGGAGTGTGAACGTGTGGTGTGCGACAGTCAACCATCAGCTCACGGGCGCGTTTTTCATAGACAGGACACTGAACACACCAACATCTACATCTACGTGATTGCTCTGCTATTCACAACAAACTGCCTGGCAGAGGGTTCCAATGAACCACCTTCAAGCTGTCTCTCTATCGTTGCACTCTCGAACGGCATGCGGGAAAAACGAGCACTTAAATTTTTCTGTGCGAGCCTTGATTTCTCTTATTTTATCGTGACGATCATTTCTTCCTATGTAGGGGGGTACCAACAGAATGTTTCTGCAATCGGAGGAGAAAACTGGTGACTGAAATTTCATGAGAAATTCCCGCCGCAACGAAAAACGCCTTTGTTTTAATAATTGCCACTCCAATTCACGTATCATGTCTGTGGCACTATCTCCCCCACCTCCCGATAATACAAAACGAGCTGTCCTTCTTTGTACTTTTTCGATGTCATCCGTCAGTCCCACCTGGTGCGGATCCCACACCGCACAGCAGTACTCCAGAATAGGGCGGACAAACATGGTGTAAGCAGTCTCTTTAGTAGACCTGTTGCACCTTCTAAGTGTTCTGCCAATGAATCGCAGTCTTAGGTTTGCTCTACCCGCATCATTATCCACGTGATCGTTCCAATTTAGCTTATTTGTGATTGTAATCGCTTAGTATTTAGTTGAATTTACAGCCTTCACATTTGTGTGACTTATCGCTGATTTCTTTTCGTACTCATGTGAATAACTTCACACTTTTCATTGCCACTTTTCGCACCATACAGACATCTTATCTAAATCATTTTGCAAGTCGTTTTGATCATCTGATGACTTTACAAGACGGTAAATGACAGCATCATCTGCAAACAATCTAAGACGGCTACTCAGATTGTCTCCTATGTCGTTAATATATATCAGGAACAATAGAGGGCCCATAACACTTCCTTGGGGAACGCCGGATGTTACTTCTGTTTTACTCGATGACTTTCCGTCTATTACTACGAACTGTGACCTTTCTGACAGGAAATCACGAGTCCAGTCGCACAACTGAGGCGATACTCCGTAGGCACGCAGTTTGGTTAGAAGACGCTTGCGAGAAACGGTGCCGAAAGCCTTCTGGAAATCTAAAATTATGGAATCAATTTGACATCCCCTGTCGATAGCACTCATTACTTCAGGAGTATAAATAGCTAGTTGCGTTTCACAAGAACGATATTTTCTGACACCGTGTTGACTGTGTGTCAATAAGTCGTTTTCTTCGAGGTACGTCATAATGTTCAAATGGACTAAATGTTCCAGAAGCCTACTACAAATCGACGTTAGTGATATGGACCTGCAATTCAACGGATTACTCTTACTTCTCTTTCTGGGTATTGGTGTGACTTGACCAATTTTCCAGTCTAGTCCAGTAAGGATCTTTCTGTGAGCGAGTAGTTGTATATAATTGCTAAATATAGAGCTACTTAAAGTAGGAAAGGAGTTTTGCTGTTTGGGGAGCAAGATAACTGATGATGGTCGAAGTAGAGAGGATATAAAATGTGGAGTGGCAATGGCAAGGAAAGCGTTTCTGAAGAAGAGAAATTTGTTAACATCGAGTACAGATTCAAGTGTTAGAAAGTCGTTTCTGAAAGTATTTGTATGGAGTGTAGCCATGTATGGAAGTGAAACATGGACGATACATAGTTTGGACAAGAAGAGAATATAAGCTTTCGAAATGTGGTGCTACAGAAGAATGCTGATGATTAGATGCGTAGATCATATTACTAATGAGGAGGTATTGAATAGGATTGGGGAGAAGAGGAGTTTGTGGCACAACTTGAGCAGAAGAAGGGATCGGTTGGTAGGACAGTTCTGAGGCATCAAGGGATCATCAATTTAGCACTGGAGGGCAGCGTGGAGGGTAAAAATCGTAGAGGGAGACCAAGAGATGAATACACTAAGCAGATTCAGAAGGATGTAGGTTGCAGTAGGTACTGGGAGATGAAGGAGCTTGCACAGGATAGAGTAGCATGGAGAGCTGCATCAAACCAGTCTCAGGACTGAAGACCACAACAACAACAGAGCTATTTTATCAGCATACTCTGAGAGGAACCTGACCGGTATACAATCTGGACCGTAGGCCTTCCCTTTATTAAGTGATTTAAGCTGCTTCGTTACTCCGAGGATATGTACTTCTATGTTTGTCAATTTGGCAGTTCTTCTTGATTGGTTCAAATGGTTCAAATGGCTCTGAGTACTATTGGACTTAAAAGCTGAGGTCATCAGTCCCCTAGAACGTAGAACTACTTAAACCTAATTAACCTAAGGACATCACACACATTCATGCCCAAGGCAGGATTCGAATCTGCGACCGTAGCGGTCGCGCGGTTCCAGACTGAAGCGCCTAGAACCGCTCGGGCCACTTCGGCTGGCCTTCTTGATTGGGATTCAGGAATATTTACTTCGTCTTCTTTGGTGAAGGAGTTCCGGAAAACCGTGTTTAATAACTCTGCTTTATTGGCACTGTCATCAGTGACTTCACCGTTGTTATCGCGCAGTGAAGGTATTGATTGCGTCTTGCCACTGGTGTGCTTTGTGTATGACCAGAATCTCTTTGGGTTTTCTGCCAGATTTCGGGACAGAATTTCGCTGTGGAAATTATTAAAAGCATCTCGCATTGAAGTACGCGCCATATTTCGAACGTATGTAAAACTTTGCCAATCTTGGGGAATTTGCGTTCTTTTAAATTTGGCATCCTCCTAACAGACCATCTTGCACGGATGCCGGAATACGTTCCTCTGCAGACTGGAAGGAAGCTGTGGTACCGACTTGATGGGGCTGCCCAACCCATAGTCCACCAAGTACTACACCATGTCTTCACCTGTAGCTTGCCGGTCCATTCCTCGGATTTGACGCCTGTAGACTTTTTTTTTCTGCGAGGAAATGTGAAAGACGGTGACTGCAAGCACATACCAACTACACGACGCATTACTGCAGTCTGCGCGGACATCTCCGCTGAAATGCTAGTAAGCGTACAGCAATCGTTCCAAACCAGATTCGAAGCGTGTACCGCCGCTGCCGGTGCTCATTTGGAACACAACCTGTGACGGTCAGTTGTCTCGTTACTGGTCACAGTCCACATAACTGATGTATGCACATCTGTTGTTCTTTAGTGAGTGTTAGCAGAGCCACTATACAAGTGTCGTGGCAAAGCTTCAGCAAACAATACCTCATAAACACCACAACCTGCTTTTAGCTTGTTAATGTCAATAGGCATTGTTTGATTTAAAGAATTGTATATTCGCAGAAAAAATACGATTTTTAAGAATAATTACAGTCTGTTGATTGGCTAACAAAATGCTTCAAATGGCTCTAAGCACTATGGGACTTAACATCTGAGGTCATCAGTCCCCGTACAACTTAGAACTACACTACTGGTCATTAAAATTACTAAAACAAGAAGAAATGAAGATGATAAAGGGATATTCATTGGACAACTATATTATACTAGAACTGACATTTGATTACATTTTCACGCAATTTGGGTGCATCGATCCTGAGAAATCAGTACCCAGAACAACCACCTCTGGCCATAATAACGGCCTTGATACGCCTGGGCATTGAGTCAAACAGAGCTCGGATGGCGTGTACAGGTACAGCTGCCCGTGCAGCTTCAACACGATACCACAGTTCATCAAGAGTAGTGACTGGCGTATTGTGACGAGACGAGACGTTTTCAGTTGGTGAGAGATCTGGAGAATGTGCTGGCCAGGGCAGCAGTCGAACATTTTCTGTATCCAGAAAGGCCCGTGCAGGACCTGCAACATGTGGTCGTGCATTATCCTGCTGAAATGTAGGGTTTCGCAGTGATCGAAAGAAGGGTAGAGCCACGGGTCGTAACACATCTGAAATGTAACGTCCACTGTTCGAAGTGCCGTCAATGCGAACAAGAGGTGACCGAGACGTGTGACCAATGGCACCCCATACCGTCACGCCGGGTGATACGCCAGTATGGCGATGACGAATACACGCGTCCAATGTGCGTTCACCCCAATGTCGCCAAACACGGATGCGATCGTCGTGATGCTGTAAACAGAACCTGGATTCATCCGAAAAAATGACATTTTGCCATTCGTGCACCCAGGTTCGTCGTCGAGTACGCCATCGCAGGCGCTCCTGTCTGTGATGCAGCGTCAAGGGTAACGGCAGCCACGGTCTCCGAGCTGATAGTCCGTGCTGCTGCAACCGTCGTCGAACTGTTCGTGCAGATGGTTGTTGTCTCGCAAAAGTCCCCATTGTTGACTCAGGGATCTTGGAACTCTTCCATTTGGTCCGTTTTTGCACAGTAAAGCATTAATATCAGAAATTGAGTCCGCCTTGGCGCAAAACACCTTGTTATTCGTTTATTTCTTTATTTTCCCAAACTACTTTCGGCGACAAATATCACCAACATCAGTGCGGTTTTTTAATTTAAAACATGCAGAAAATAGCATGGTTGTACGCACACAGTAGCACATTATTACATTTTTTACTGTTCGTTTTTCTTTAAATATAGTTTCCGATGGATTCTTTAATACTACCTTATTTATTGTATGTTATTGCGACATATTTTCTGTGCGCTTTTTTTTCTGTTGCCGTCTTTTTAATTAGCGGATATCATGTCATCTGCAAGCATGTGAGCGGCTATTAGTAAACAAAATACTAAAAGTTGAATTTGGCATGTCAGCAATATATACTTCCGGTTGTGGTGTGTAATAAACGGAACATAACACACTCTTTACTGTTGTAAGAGAACTGACCAAGGACACAGAACAGAAAGCACACACAGGAGAAAGAACCACTTCCCAATCACACACATAAATAATGAACAGAAGTCACCGTAAATCGCGCTACAGTTTTTCATAGCCTTTCTCGCCACATGCGATACACTCACGACACACGCGAACAGCAAGATGGCGTGATATTCTGGATCAGAAACAAAGTGCGAAAGTTTTATTTTTCTGTGCATGAAAACAGCTACATACCATCCAACGAACGTGAGTACACGAATAGCTAAGTAACAGCTCAGTACACATCAAATAACTAGTTTCCACAACACTACCACAACCCCAAGTATATACCGCTGAGATGCGAAGTTCACCTTTTAGTATTTGGTTTACTAACAGCCGCTCACATGGTTGCAGATTACATGATGTTCACTAAGTAAAAAATGGCAACAGAAAAGAAGCGCACAGAAAATACTGGGTGATCAAAAAGTCAGTATAAATTTGAAAACTGAATAAATCGCATAATAATGTAGATAGAGAGGTACAAACTGACGCACATGCTTGGAATGACATGGGGTTTTATTAGAACCAAAAAAATACAAAAGTTCAAAAAATGTCCGACAGATGGCGCTTCATCTGATCAGAATAGCAATAACTAGCATAAAAAAGTAAGACAAAGGAAAGATGATGTTCTTTACAGGAAATGCTCAATATGTCCACCATCATTCCTCAACAACAGCTGTAGTCGAGGAATAATGTTGTGAACAGCTCTGTAAAGCATGTCCGGAGTTACGGTGAGGCATTGGCGTCGGATGTTGTCTTTCAGCATCCCTAGAGATGTCGGTCGACCACGATACACTTGCGACTTCAGGTAACCCCAAAGCCAATAATCGCACGGACTGAGGTCTGGGGACCTGGGAGGCCGAGCATGACGAAAGTGGCGGCTGAGCACACGATCATCACCAAACGACGCGCGCAAGAGATCTTTCACGTGTCTAGCAATATGGCGTGTTTTCTTTTTGGTTCTAATAAAACCCCATGTCATTCCAAGCATGTGTGTTAATTTTTACCTCTCTATCTACATTATTCCGTAGTTTATTAAGTTTTCAAATTTATACTGACTTTTCGATCACCCAGTATGTTGCAAACAGCGACAATAATTGCTTAAAACATGATGTAACATACAATAAATAAGGTAGTATGGAAGTATGCATAGTTAACTATATTTCAAAAAAACGAATAGTGAAAAATGTAATAATGTGCTACTGTGTGCGCATAACCATGCTATTTTCTGCATGTTTTAGATTGAAAAACCCCACTGATGATGGTGATATTTGTCGACGAAACTAGTTTGAGAGAATAAAGAAATAAACGAATAACAAGGTGTTTTGCAACAATGCGGACTCAGTTTCTGATATTACCGTGAAATCTCACGATCCGCAACAGCGTTCACGAATTTGCTCTTCAGTTTTCAGCATGGATCGAAATTGAAGACATGTGGCCGGGCAATATTCTATGGAGTGACAAGGCACATTTTCGCACCACAGGGTGCTGTGAATTCAGAAAACTGCCGAATTTTGGGCACTGTTAAATCACGTATTGTCCGCAAGGGCCCCTTACACTTGACGTATGTGACTGTGTGATGTGGATTCACAACCACCTTGATACGCCGTCCGTTCTTCCAAGACGGTTACAGTAAATTCTTTGACCAGTGACAAAAATTCAGGAAAATTGATAGAAGCAAAAAAAAAAAAAAAAAAAAAGACGGGTCTGCCTTAAATCTGTTGGCAGGTGAAAAGTGGGCAGCTTATCTCGTATCACATAACAATGAAGAATTTCATTCGGAATTATTGAAATTGGGAGAACATTATTTTGCAAATCCAGGCCATAATGCAGACGTCGAAAGGGTGATCTCTTCTATAAAAGCCCAAGGGGGCAAAGGTGCGAAATAAATTGCCCACCGAAGCGAAGATTATGTCGTGTAATTTATAATAATCTTGCCATAAACATTTTTACTGGCTGAAATCGAGCAACCGTAAGTTATTTAGTTACAGGACGTATGTATAGCCACCTCGGTTGCACTAAATTATTGTCAAATTGACCATGGATTAGGCTGCACTAAAGCAGTCTTCATCAGAATAAAAAATTACACAGGATTACCTTGAAAGTATAATGACATGGCTTGAAATGCAATATAATTAATAACATTACTTCCATAAATTGTACCACCAGATTGTACTCACACGTAATCACACCGTGTGTGAAAAACGTCTGAGCAACAATGCTCACATCAAATAGAAAATGTCACAATAATAACATTTTTACTTATTACTTTTTATTCTTGTGACATTTTCTATTTGACGAGAGCTCAGACGTTTTTCACACATGGTGTGATTACATGTAAGTACAATCTGGTGGTACAATTTATGGAAGTAATGTTATTAATTATATTGCATTTCAAGCCATGTCATTATACTTTCTAGTTAATCTTACGTAATTTTTTATTCTGATGAAGACAGCCTTGGGGCAGCCGAAACCATGGTCAATTTGACAATAATTTAGTCCAACCGAGGTGGTTATACATACATTCCTGTAATTAAATAACGTACGGTTGCTGGATCTGACCCAATAAAAATGTTTACGGCAAGCTTATTATGAATTACGCAACATCATCTTCGCTTCGGTCGGTACCTTTATTGCGCTCCTTTGCCCCCCTTGGGCTTTTATGGAATAGAACACACTTTCGACTTCTGCATTATGGCCTGGATCAGCAAAATAATATTCTCCCAATTTCAGTAATTTCGAATGAAATTCTTCATTATTATATGATACGAGATAAGCCGTCGACTTTTCAGCTGCCTCTCGTCAAACAGAAAATCTCACAACAGTAACATTCTTACATTTTAGTTTTTATTCTTGTCACGTTTTCTATTTGACGAGAGCACATTTGCTCATACGTTTTTCACACATGGTGTGATTACATGTAAGTACACTCCGTTTGTACAATTTATGAAAGAAATCCTATTAAGTGCGAGGGCGGTTCAGAAAGTAACCTCCGATTGGTCACAGTGCGGGTTGTGGGGGGAGTAGCGACGCCATCTGTGCGTTCACGCACTCAACAGGTCAGTCGGCATCAAGCCGTGGTCGAGTGAACGTCGTACCTGCGCTAGTTTAGTTTTTGTGGCAGTTTGAAATGTGTGCTGCAATAGAAAACCCCGCCAAATGTGAAGTGCGTGCTGTCATAAGGTTTTTTTACAGCCAAAGGATATTCTGCAGCAGCTATTCATCGTGAGCTTTGTGCCGTGTACGGACCAAGAGTTATGAGTGAAGGAGTTGTCCGTGAATGGGTACGTTTATTTAAAAGTGGACGAGAAAACGTTCATGATGAAGAGAGGAGTGGTAGACCATCATTAGTGACTGACGAACTCGTTCAGACAGTTGATGCAAAAGTTCGTGAAAATCGACGTTTCTCAATGTCGGAGTTGTCTACTGGTTTTCCACAGATTTCTAAGACTCTCTTGTACGAGATAGTGACAGCAAGATTGGGTTACCGTAAGTTCTGTGCACGATGGGTGCCCAAAATTCTTACCGACCACCACAAAACTCAAAGAATGGCCTCTGCATTAGACTTTCTGTCACGTTATGAGGACGAAAGAGAACCATTGTTAAACAGAATCGTGACCGGTGACGAAACCTGGATTAAGTACGTGAACCCTGAGACAAAAGAACAATCAAAGATGTGGGCACATTCAAATTCGCCTACCAAACCAAGAAAAGCCTCGCAAGATTTTTCTGCCAGAAAACTGATGGCAACGGTGTTTTGGGATGCCAAAGGGGTGTTGTTGGTTGAATTCATGGAACGTGGTACGACCATTAATCAAGACGTGTACTGTGAAACAATAAAAAAGTTACGACGGGCTATACAGAACAAACGCCGTGGTATGCTGACTTCCGGTATCGTTTTTTTTGCACGATAACGCCCGTCCTAACTCTGCTCGCAGAACAACGGCCCTTCTTGAGTCCTTCAAGTGGGACGTTATCAACCATCCATCTTACAGCCCAGACCTGGCGCCAAGTGATTATCACCTCATCATGCATTTGAAGAAATGGCTCGGGTCACAGCAGTTTGATGACGACGAAGAGCTCAAAGATGCGGTCACAGGCTGGCTCCAGGTACAAGCGGGTGATTTTTATGCAGAAGGAATTTCAAAGCTTGTGAAGAGATACGATAAGTGCCTCAATCGCTATGGAGACTATGTAGAAAAATAGTGCAAAGATGTAGTTGTAAGATGTATATATTAAAATATTTTTATTTAACTTGGTGTATTTTTTTAAATCAACCGGAGGTTACTTTCTGAACGGCCCTCGTATATTGCATTTCAAGCCATGTCATTATGCTCTCTAGGTAATCCTATGTAATTTTTTATTCTTATGAAGTCAGTTTGACAGTAATTTAGTGCAAACGAGGTAGCTATACATACATCCTGTAATCTTGCCATAATTTCACGAAATGGTATCAAAGGAAACTAACGTTCGCCATAAAGTGGCTTCCAATGAGAACTGTTCATATTTAACTACAGATTAATGTTAGTCCTTTATAAAAGTAATTGAAAGGAACACAGCTTCCGCCCCACAAGAACAGACAATTGCTTATTTTGTTAAATGAATAACTTTTACTTTCTTTTGACATAAGGTTATCTAATGAAGAAGAATGTGTGCTTGGTAGCTATCGTAACTGCCACATTATAAGGCTGTTTAGTGATTCTTTTTATGGAGGGTTATTCACGAAGATATGCAAATATTGTAATATGTTATTCTACAAGATTTAAGTGTCAGGAAGTCGTTTCTGAAAGTATTTGTATGGAGTGTAGCCATGTATGGAAGTGAAACATGGACGATAAATAGTTTGGACAAGAAGAGAATCGAAGCTTTCGAAATGTGGTGCTACAGAAGAATGCTGAAGACAAGATGGGTAGATGAAGAATTGAATAGAATTGGGGAGAAGAGGAGTATGTGGCACAACTTGACAAATAGAAGGGACCGGTTAGCAGGACATGTTCTGAGGCATCAAGGGATCACGAATTTAGCATTGGAGGGCAGCGTGGAGGGTAAAAATCGTAGAGGGAGACCAAGAGATGAATACACTAAGCAGATTCAGAAGGATGTATGTTGCAGTAAGTACTGGGAGATGAACAAGCTTGCACGGGATAGGGTAGCGTGGACAGCTGCATCAAACCAGTCTCAGGACTGAAGACCACAACAACAAACAATTCTACAAGTAAAACTAAAGAAAAAAGTTCAGATAAACATAGGTCTGCAAATTTGTAGTTACGGAGTTACGGGTAATCAACGATTTCGCCTGAAATTTAGCAAATTCGCTGATATGAAGCTATCGCAAAACTGTGAGAGGTTAAATTAAAGAACGACTTCCATTTGTTATTGGTCTGGTGAATCTAATAAAACATGTCCCAGACGTGTATCTGCTGTAGTTTTCCAGAACATCCAGAGAAGCAAAGATTATTATAGAAGCAAATTTGTTTACTTTTCATCAACAATGTAGCAACGTTTATGTCATTGTTGGCAACAGTTAATGCACTAACTCGGTGGAGGCATATTTGAACATTTATTGTGAATGTATTGTGAAATTGTATGTACACTGTACAACTTCCGTAACACTGAGCTTTGTTTTTTCCATTTTAACACGAATTCACGTGTGCTACGGTATTAATTAATGCAGATTATCTGACACATTCACACAGCTTCAGTTAACGCTATTAACATCATTTTTCCAAAATTAAATTCTGTACATATTCGGTTGAAAACTTTATGCAGTTGCCTGGAATTTAAAAAACAAATTTGGGGCAAGTAGTTAATAAATTAATAACTTTACGAAATTACGTCTTTGCTGCTCTGGATGTTCTGGAAAACTACTGCAGATACACGTCTGGGACATGTTTCATTGGGTTCACCAGATCAATAACAACAAAATAAATGGAAATGGTGATTTACTTCAGCCTCGTACAGTTTTACGATGGCTTCATATTAGCGAAGTTGCTAAATTACAGGCAAAATCTTTTATTACCCTCTTAGCAACAAATAATCCTGAGTTCATAACGAGCATCAAAACCGATACAGGGGTAGTGAACACAGGGTTGTCGTAGCGAGATTGAATACTGTAATCCCCAAATCCTGGAGAAGTAAGCGAAAAATATACCTATTCAAAAAAGAAGATAAAAATTCACTTGACGCCTTCCTGAGAGACAATCTCCAGTCATTCCAAATTAATAATGTAAGTGTAGACCAGATGTGGCTTAAAGAAATAGTATCAGCAGCAATTGAGAGATTTATACCAAATAAACTAACAAACGACGGAGCTGATCCTCCTTGGTACACAAAACGGGTTAGAACACTGCTGCAGAAACAGCGAAACAAACATGCCGAATTTAAACAGACGCAAAATCCACAAGATTGGCGATCTTTTACAGAAGCTCGAAATTTAGAGTGGGCTTTAATGCGAGAATCCTACAACAGTTTCCACAACGAAACTATGTCTCAAAACCTGGCAGAAAATCCAAAGAGATTCTGCTCGTTTGTGAAGTATGTTAGCGGCGAGAAACAATCAATGCCTTTTCTGCGCGATAGCAATGGAGATACTATCGAAGACAGTGCTGCCAAAGCAGAGTTACTAAACACAGCCTTCCGAAATGACTTCACAAAAGAAGACGAAGTTGAAATTGATAACAGCTGCCAACAAGAGTAACGTAGAAGTAAATATTCTCGGAGTAGTGAAGAAACTTAAATCACTTAATAAAAGCAAGTCTTCTGGTCCAGACTGTATACCAATTAGGTTCCTTTCGGAGTATGCTGATGCATTAGCTCCATACTTAATACTCATATAAAACCGTTCGCTCGACGAAAGATCCGTACCCAAGGACTGGAAAGTTGCACAGGTCATAACAATATTCAAGAAAGGTAGTAGGAGTAATCCACTAAATTACAGGCCCATATCGTTAACGTCGATATACAGCAGGATTTTAGAACATATATTGTGTTCGAACATTATGAATTACCTCGAAGTAAACGGTCTATTGACACACAGTCAACATGGGTTTAGAAAACATCGTTCCCGTGGAACACAACTAGCTCTTTATTCACATGAAGTGTTGAGTGCTATTGACAAGGGATTTCAGATCGATTCCGTATTTCTGGATTTCCGGAAGACTTTTGACACTGTACCACACAAGCGGCTCGTAGCGAAATTGCGTGCTTATGGAATATCGTCTCAGTTATGTGACTGGATTTGCGATTTCCTGTCGGAGAGGTCACAGTTCGTAGTAATTGACGGAAAGTCATCGAGTAAAACAGAAGTTACTTCTGCCGTTCCCCAAGGTAGTGTTATAGGCCCTTTGCTGTTCCTTATCTATATAAACGAATTTGGAGGCAATTTGAGCAGCCGTCTTCGGTTGTTTTGTAGATGACGCTGTCGTTTATCGACTAATAAAGTCATCAGAAGATAAAAACAAATTGCAAAACGATTTGGAAAAAATATCTGAATGGTGCGAAAAGTGGCAGTTGACCCTAAATAACGAAAAGTGTGAGGTTATCCACATGAGTGCTAAAAGGAACTCGATAAACTTCGGTTACACGATAAATCAATCAAATCTAAAAGCCGTAAATTCAACTAAATACCTAGGTATTACAATTACGAACAACTTAAATTGGAAGGAACACACAGAAAACGTTGTGGGGAAGGCTAACAAAAGATTGCGTTTTATTGGCAGGACACTTAGAAAATGTAACAGACCTACTAAGGAGACTGCCTACACTACGCTTGTCCGTCCTCTTTTAGAATACTGCTGCACGGTGTGGGATCCTCACCAGATAGGACTGACGTAGTACATCGAAAAAGTTCAAAGAAAGGCAGCACGTTTTGTATTATCGCGAAATACGGAAGAGAGTGTCACTGAAATGATGCAGGATTTGGGCTGGATATCTTTAAAAGAAAGGCGTTTTGCGTTGCGACGGAATCTTCTCACGAAATTCCAATCACCAACTTTCTCCTCCGAATGCGAAAATATTTTGTTGACACCGACCTACATAGGGAGGAACGATCACCAAGATAAAATAAGGGATATCAGAGCTCGTACAGAAAGATATAGGTGTTCATTCTTTCGCTATACGAGATTGGAATAATAGGGAATTGTGAAGGTGGTTCGATGGACCCCCTGCCAGGCATTTAAATGTGATTTGTAGAGTATCCATGTAGATGTAGATGTAAAACTCCGTAACTTATACGAACTTTTTTCTTTAATTTTACTGGAAGAATAACATACTAAAATGTGAGACCTTAACTTGTCCCGGCCAATCGAATGTTCAAATAACTTACGGGTTTGCTGCCGGTCAAACACCGCCGATATTTCGACAGGAGCACACCATGCCATTCTCAAAGCACAAATTCAGGGAAGAAGAAATGTGCTAGCAAATTTAATACCTCGGTTCACAGAGGAGAAACAAGGAAGACCCCACACACAGAATAAGTGTCAACACAAACAAAGATAACCATCATCAGAAATATCGATAGTTACTATTAATCAACAGGTGAGCACTAATTCTGTCCCTCTGTTTTTTTGATGAGAGACAGAGCCGGATTCCAATTACCATTTAAACAAAATCCACCATCTCTGTCAATAAGGTTGCTTGATAGCCTGATTTCAACAGCTTCCTCAATAACACTATCCCAATAGCTGGACGTGCAAGCCAGAATCTCCGTGTTGTTGTATTCCATAGCATTACCGGTGTCGAGGCAGTGTTCTGCAATAGCGGCTTTGCTCGGCTGTTGTAAGCGTGTGTGACGCTTATGTTCAATACACCGGCCTTCCACAGTCCTGATTGTCTGACCAATATATGACATGCCACAACTGCAAGGAATACGATAGACCCCAGCCATACGCAAACCGAGATCATCTTTTACGGACGCCAACACGGCCTTAATCTTAGAAGGTGGTCGAAAAACACATTTCACATCATATTTCCGCAAAATACGGCCAATCCTGTCGGAAATGCTTCCTGCGTAAGGCAAAAAGGCCGTAGACTTAGGTGCCACTTCGTTGCTATCGTCACTCACCCGTTGCACAGAACGCTGATGGCGCAACGCACGTTTGATCTGCCTCTCACTATAACCAGGGCTGTGGAAGACCGGTGTATTGAACATAAGCGTCACACACGCTTACAACAGCCGAGCAAGGCCGCTATTGCAGAACATTGCCTCGACACCGGTCATCCTATGGAATACAACAACACGGAGATTCTGGCTTGTACGTCAAACTATTGGGATAGTGTTATTAAGGAAGCTGTTGAAATCAGACTATCAAACAACCTTATTAACAGAGATGGTGGATTTTGTTTAAATGCTGCTTGGAATCCGGCTCTGTCTCTCATTGAAAAATAGAGGGACAGAATTAGTGCGACCTCACCTGTAGATTAATATTTCTGATGTTGGTTATTTTTGTTTGTGTTGACACTTTTTCTCCTCTGTGAACCGATGTATTTAATTTGCTGGCACATTTCTTCTTCCTTGCATTCGTGCCTTGAGAACGGCAGGGTGTGCTCCTGTCAAAATATCGGCGGTGTTCGACCGGCAGCAAACCCGTAAGCTATTTGAACAACGCACTAAAATATTTGCCTATATTCGTGAATCATTCTGTATAAGCACTTATACGGCTGTTTTGCAAAAACTGACAGCAGTTGATTATTAATGATTGAAAACATGCAAAAGTCTGTAGCTAAGTTTAACGCCGAGTTCGGTCTTTTAAGGTTTTTGGTCTGGCGACAGTGCGGAACAGGCGACGAAAGGACGGAGAATCCGCCGCGATGCAGTGTAAGGCCCGTAGCGTACTCACCAGACCCCCGCAATGTGTCGTTTGGCGCCTCCATCGCCGTCACCGCAGCCCAGCCGCACTGCAGGACGCACCCATTCCGTCGGCCTTTAGGAGTCAGTGACCCCCGCTAGCGAATCGCTACCTGCCTTCAGTCGCCCGACACACACGCCCATCTGGCGCCTTGCCTAGCCACCGACTGCCCTGCATAGAGGCGCAACAGGTGTCCGCGGAGAAGCGGTTCTTCCCCTCCGCCACGTGACCCACTCCCGCTACCCCCACCACTCGACCGGCTCATGCGCGGTGCGCGATAGCCGACTCTCGCCGACTGAACTAGCGCTCAACTGATCCAGCTAGGAAAGTCAGCCTAAGAGGATATTTCTATGCAATACATCGTCCCCGGATCTACGATACTTCCGAATCGGGGCAAAACCTTGATAGTGGCACCCCCCCCCCCCCCACCTCCTCGAGAGTTTGAGACAGGACGTCAAAAAAAATCGATTTCTCAAAAATAAATTCATTTTGCAGCGGATATCTTACTGAAGGTGGCAGGGGTAAAATACAGGGAGCGAAAGGCTATTTACAATTTGTACAGAAACCAGATGGCAATTATAAAAGTCGAGGGACACGAAAGGGAAGCAGTGGTTGGGAAGGGAGTGAGACAGGGTTGTAGCCTCTCCCCGATGTTATTCAATCTGTATATTGAGCAAGCATCGAAGCAAAAAAAAGAAAAATTCGGAGTAGGTATTAAAATCCATGCAGAAGAAATAAAAACTTTGAGGTTCCCCGATGACATTGTAATTCTGTCAGAGACAGCAAAGGACTTGGAAGAGCAGTTGAACGGAACGGACAGTGTCATGAAAGGAGGGTATAACATGGACATCAACAAAAGCAAAACGAGGATAATGGAATGTAGTCGAATTAAGTCGGGTGATGCTCAGGGAATTAGATTAGGAAATGAGACACTTAAAGTAGTAAAGGAGTTTTGCTATTTGGGGGGCAAAATAACTGATGATGGTCGAAGTAGAGAGGATATAAAATGTCGACTGGCAATGGCAAGGAAAGCGTTTCTGAAGAAGAGAAATTTCTTAACATCGAGTATAGATGTAAGTGTCAGGAAGTCGTTTCTGAAAGTATTTGTATGGAGTGTAGTCATGTATGGAAGTGAAACGTGAACGTTAAATAGTTTAGACAAGAAGAGAATTGAAGCTTTCGAAATGTGTTGCTACAGAAGAATGCTGAAGCTTAGATGGGTAGATCATATAACTAGGATTTGGGAGAAGAGAAGTTAGTGGCATAACTTGACTAGAAGAAGGGATCGGTTGGTAGGACTTGTTCTGAGGCATCAAGGGATCACCAATTTAGTATTGGAGGGCAGTGTGGAGGGTAAAAATCGTAGAGGGAAACCAAGAGATGAATACACTGAACAGATTCAGAAGGATGTAGGTTGCAGTGGGTACTGGGAGATGAAGAAGCTTGCTCACGATAGAGTTGCATGGAGAGCTGCATCAAACCAGTCTCAGGACTGAAGACCACAACAACAACAACAATCTTACTGAACAGTTTGATATGCAAAACGTATATACAAAAAACTAAACTCCTCCCGCACAGGCCATGAAGGCCGAAAGGTACCGACCGGTCGCCGTGTCATCCTCAGCACACGGACGTCACTTGATGCGGATATGGAGGGGCATGTTGTCAGCGCGCGTCTCTCCCGGCCGTATGTCAGTTTCCGAGACCGGAGCCGCTACTCCTCAGTCGAGTAGTTCCTCAGTTTGCCTCACAAGGGCTGAGTGCAGCCCGCTTGCCAACAGCGCTCGGCAGACCGCATGGTCAGCCATCCGAGTGCTAGCCCAGCCCGACAGCGCTTAACATCGGTGATTTGTCGGGAACGGGTGTTACAACTGCGGCAAGGCCGTTAGCTGCAAAACGTATATCTTGGAGGAAATGTAAGACATGTTATTTAGTGGTAAGTGTGCCAAAGGCCAAAAAGCAGTGACACGCCTCTTTACATAGCATTCTTCTATCGCACGTCACTGTATTTCGATCTGTGGAATTCAAAAGTGTATATTTTGTAATGGAAGCCATCAGACCTATATTTAGGACACTGGAAATTAAAATATCCAGTGGTGCCCCTCCTGCTCCCAATTGGGTAGCGTGACATTCCACCCCCCTTAAAAAAAAAAAAAAAAAAAAAAAAAAAAACACTCACAATTAATACTGGGTGGGATTGTTTGTGACCAGGAGAATAAGTACTATTCAGAAAATTTTCACTCTTTATTGCCTATTAACTAGTAACTTTCTCTTTATTAAGACATAGAATTAAATATATTGTTGTTGTTGTGGTCTTCAGCGCAGAGACTGGTTTGATGCAGCTCTCCATGCTACTCTATCCTGTGAAAGCCTCTTCATCTCCAAGTACCTACTACAACCTACGTCCTTCTGAATCTGCTTACTGTATTCATCTCTGGGTCTCCCTCTACGATTTTTACTTTCCACACTCCCCTCCAATACTAAATTAGTTATCCTTTGATGCCTCAGAATGTGTCCTAGCAACTGATCCCTTCATCTAGTCAAGTTGTGCCACAGATCCCTCTTCTCCCCAATTCTACTCAGTACCTCCTCATTAGTCACGTGATCTACTCATCTAATCTTCACCATTCTTCTGTAGCACCACGTTTCGAAAGCTTCTATTCTCTTCTTGTATAAATTAATTATCGTCGCTGTTTCATATCCACTCATGGCTACACCCCATACGAATACTTTTAGAAATGACGTCTTGGCAGTTAAATCTACACCCGAAGTTAACAAATTTCTCTTCTTCAGAAACGCTTTCCTTGTCATTGCCAGTCTACATTTTGTATCCTGTCTACTTCGACCTTCATCAGTTATTTTGCTCTCCAAAATGTCGTCGGCGAACCTCAAAGTTTTTATTTCTTCTCCATGGATTTTAATACCTACTCCGAATTTTTATTTTGTTTCCTTTACTGCTTGCTCAATATACAGATTGAATTGCATCGGGGAGAGGCTACAACCCTGTCTCACTCCCTTCCCAACCACTGCTTCCCTTTCATGTCCCTCGACTCTTATAACTGCCATCTGGTTCCTGTACAAATTGCAAATAGCCTTTCGCTCCCTGTATTTTACACCTGCCACCTTTAGAATTTGAAAGAGAGTATTCCAGTCAACATTGTCAAAAGCTTCCTCTAAGTCTACAAATGCTAGAATCGTAGGTTTGCCTTTCCTTAATCTATTTTCTATGATAAGTCGTAGGGTCAGTACTGCCTCACGTGTTCCAACATTTCTACGGAATCCAAACTGATCTTCCCCGAGGTCCGCTTCTACAAGCTTTTCCATTCGTCTGTAAAGAATTCGCGTTAGTATTTTGAAGCTGTGACTTATTAAACTGATAGTTTAGTAATTTTCACATCTGTCAACACCAGCTTTCTTTGGGATTGGAATTATTATATTCTTCTTGAAGTCTGAGGGAATTTCGCCTGTCTCATACATCTTGCTCACCAGATTAGAGTTTTGTCAGGACTGGCTCTCCCAAGGCCGTCAGTAGTTCTAATGGAATGTTGTCTACTCCGGGGGCCTTGTTTCGACTTAGGTCTTTCAGTGCTCTGTCAAACTCTTCACGCAGTATCGTATCTCCCATTTCATCTTCATCTGCATCTTCTTCCATTTCCGTAATATTGTCCTCAAGGACATCGCCCCTGTATAGACCCACTTGCGAATGCAAAAATATTGCTTCTAGACACATAATTTAGATTAATTTTGCTGAGTAGATTTCGTATGTAAATTCTTCCACAAAGTATTTCTCATTTCTTTTTGTTTTTAGGTACGTTGAGAACGGAGGTCACATTTAAGTCAGCACGTTGCAGGGATTAAACATCAGGCAAATTTTAAAAAAGAGTCTTGAAACAAACGTTTGTGACTAAACCAAATGCAAAATTCAAAAACCAATTTCATCTTGACCTGCTTAGAGACATTGTTGCAGCAAACATGCCATTCAATGTAGTTGAAAGTAGCCAGTTCAAAAGTTTTCTAGAGAAATACCGTCACCGAGCGTTCCATCAGAATCCGCACTGAGAGAGAACTATTTAGATACTTTATATGAGAGTACATTGAGCAGGATAAGGGAAAATACAGGCGACTCAAACACGTGGATCTCTGGCGATGTGACAACTGACAGACAAGGCCGATCTGTGGCTAATTTGATTGTTGCAATGTTAGATCCTGACACTCGCTCTGTACCTCATCTGATCTGCAGCGAGGACCTAAAAAGGACTAACCACGAAACAAATGCTCACTTTGTTAATAGAGACCTCAAATTACTTTCCCCCAACAGTATAGATGAAAATAAAGTACTTGTAATCTAGACTGATGCAGCTGTTGTTAAACTGTTGCAAGTATTTTATGCAACCTTGCCCCATATCACATGCCTTGCCCATGCCATGAATCGTGTAGCTGAGACGATACGCTTCGAATTCCCACATGCAAATGAACTAGTTTCAACCAACAAAAAGGTTCTTATCAAAGCACCTAGAAGTATCCAGTTATTTCGAGAGGAACTTCCCAGTGTACCACTTTAACCAGAACCCACACATGCTCGCTTTGGAACGTGGCTGGAGTCCGTGGAATGTTATAGCGAGCATTTGGAACACATTTAGAACACTTTTCTTAAACTGTGGCAGTAGGCAATAAGCATTACGTCAGCTAAGGATCTTCTAAAGGACCCAACAATTTCCAATGACACTGCGTACATAAAATCTCATTATGTATTTTACAAATAGTTTCAGAAATGACTTCCTGACATTTAAATCTATACTCGATGTTAACAAATTTCTCTTCTTCAGAAACGCTTTCCTTGCCATTGCCAGTCTACATTTTACATCCTCTCTACTTCGACCATCGTCAGTTATTTTGCTCCATAAATATCAAAACTCCTTTACTACTTTAAGTGTCTCATTTCCTAATCTAATTCCCTCAGCATCACCCGACTTAATTCGACTACATTCCATGATCCTCGTTTTGCTTTTGTTGATGTTCATCTTATACCCTCCTTTCAAGACACTGCCCATTCCGTTCAACTGCTCTTCCAAGTCCTTTGCTGTCTCTGACAGAATTACGATGTCATCGGCGAACCTCAAAGTAATATCATCATTTAAATATGCTCCGGTGATATCTGTTGACATGGAACGCTCATTCTCGACATGTAAGATGCTATTAACCGACAAGACATGCAGTTTCTCAACGGAAGATCTGGAGAAATTGTTATTTATTTACTGTGACTGTAATTCAGGACATGGACAATAATATAATGTGGATTTTTGTCAATCTATTTACTTTCCTAGACAGTAAAATGTCAGACTTCGGTCACCTATTTTCTGATTTAAATAACCTATTTTTGCAAGTGACAGAACCTATTTTAGTTGCCTCTTTTAAGATTTTTAGAACCTAAAAATCCGAGGTCTAGTGAGCGGACAAGATGCTTACGTACGTGTCACCTGTCAGAGTCGTGTCTATACGTATCAGGGATCCCATATCTTTCCAACTGCACACGCCCCACACCATTACAGAGCCTCCACCAGCTTGAACAGTTCCCTTGCTGACATGCAGGATCCATAGATTCGTGAGGTTTTCTCCATAGCCGTACACGTCCATCAGCTCGATACAATTTGAAACGAGACTCGTCCTACCAGGCAACATGTTACCAGTCATCGACAGTCCAGTGTCGGTGTTGACGGGCCCAGACGAGGCGTAAAGCTTTGTGTCGTGCAGTCATTGAGGGTACACGAGTAGGCCTTAAGCTTCCAAAGTCCATATCGATGATGTTTTGTTGAATGGTTCGCACGCTGACACTTGTTGATGGCCCAGCATTGAAACCTGCACCAGTTTTCGGAAGGCTTGTACTTCTGTCACGCTGAACAATTCTCCTCAGTCGTCGTTGATCCTGGTCTTGCAATATGTCTTACCGGTTTCCTGACATTCACGGTACATTCGTGAAATGGTCGTACGGGAAAAATTCCAATTCGTCGATACCTCGAATATGCTGTGTCCCATCACTCGTGCGCTGACTATAACACCACGTTCAAACACACTTAAATCTTGATAACCTGACACTGTAGCAGCAGGAACCGATCTAAGAACTGCATCAGACGCTTGTTGTCTTGTATAGGCGTTGCCGACCACATCGCCGTATTTTGCCTGTTTACATATCTCTGTATTTAAATACGCTTGCCTAAACCAGTTTCTTTGGCGCTTCAGTGTATATTGATCAGCTTTACTTCCAGTATCCACCAGAGGATGAGGATGCATGTACGAAAAAAAAAGGTTCGTCGTTGCACATTACGTTACTGAGTTGGGGGGCCAGCCGCTGTGGCCGAGCGGTTCTAGGCGGTACACTCTGGAAGCGCGCGACCGCTACGGTCGCAGGTTCGAATCCTGCCTCGGGCATGGACGTGTGTGATGTCCTTAGGTTAGTTAGGTTTAAGTAATTCTAAGTTCTAGGGGGCTGATGACCTCAGCAGTTAAGTCCCATAGTGCTCAGAGCCATTTCAACCATTTGGAGTTGGAGGTCGCCACATTGAATACTCATTCTAAAGTAGTGAAACCATAGATTCGGTTTACAATATTGGTTCAAATGGTTATGAGCGCTATGGGACTTAACATCTGAGGTCATCAGTCCCCTAGAACGTAGAACTACTTAAACCTAACTAACCTAAGGACATCACACATATCCATGGCCGAGGCAGGACTCGAACCTGCGTCCGTAGCGGTCGCGCGGTTCCAGACTGAAGCGCCTAGAACCACTCGGCCACACCGGCCGGCTACAATATTAGATTGGTCTCAACTGTGTTCGGAAACTGCAATACTCTGATGTTTCATTAACCCCACCAAGGGCGTAGAAAGCGATTAATAAACTATGAGCATTTAATATTATGGCGTTTCTATATAACTGTGTGATAAAGACATGTATGAATAAAATGACCACTCCGGCGTCAGCCCTAGAACCTGCTAAGCCCTTTTGTACGAGGTTGTTTCTGAACGCACGATTTTGTTAATGGTACGTAACTTTCTTTTAGAACACATTTATAAACGTGTTCATCCTTGTAATCTCATTTCAAACCTCTCCCTCCATGTGAATATAGTTTAGTGGAAATATAATTAATTATCGGTAGAATTCAAGTTTTATCGTTGGCCATCTGTCATTCTTTTGTCGAAATGGCGCGTTGGCAGCCATTACGTGAAATATAATTAAACACATGATTTTCGGGCTTCACCCCCAAGATAACAGGACCAAATCCTTTAAATATGTTTTGCTATCAAGAAGAGATAATATTTTTTGCAGGAAAGTTTTCATTTAATGTACACGACGAGCGCAAAGATAATAAATAATAATGTGAGCCTCAGACTTGCTTATAAGTTAATCGCTGACGTAAAAATCTTGTTTTCGCTGCGGTAAATATTATTCAAGTTATAATTAACACTGTAAAAGGTCAGTGTTTAACAAAGAATTTACGTAATATTGAGAATAATAGTGCAGCTACGTAGCTGGTTATATCGTGTCTCCCTCTCTGCAACAATATTTATTTATCGGTCACTAATTACTACAGTTTTAAACAAACCACACGTATTTTTGAGTTAATCGCCAACTTGCGAGTCCCCGGGCAAAAGGGACCTACAAGTTAACATAGAATCAGAACCAAAAGTCGTTCCTGCCGAATCAGATGACTGACAGGTGAAAGCTAGGCTAAAAGGGTACTGAATAATCCGTGATCCCGCCAGGATTCGATCTCGCGACCTCTCTGTTTCCTGTGAAGAAGTCTTTTTTACCATGCGACAATATCGTGTACATTCACTGAAATATTTCAGGCGACTTCATGAAGTTCAAAAGTGCCTAACCGTATTTGTTATATATCTCTTCGAATCTTTGCAGTAACTTAATCACACATTAGGATGGCAGCTATTTGCCGCACGTCAGCTATGATGATGTTTAATATATTGAACCGAATGTGACGTAACATGTTGTTAGAAAACTGAGGAAACCTATTTACAGCGTTTCAAGAACTCTGTCACAATATTGGACCGATCATGAACAAACAACACTTAAAAGTAATAAGGTGAGCATGTCATTCCGATTTTTGTAAATTATGGATGTGCACATCAGAAAGAAAGAGAGAGAGAGAGAGAGAGAGAGTTACGTTACTGTTAATCTTTAGTCTTGTGAGTCTTTGCCTCAGCGCATATTTAGTTGAAGTGTGGTAAGTGAGCGACGTATTCACTAGTGCTGTGTTGATTTCTGATTGTATTTGTTAGATAAAGAAAGATTTAGTGTAAAGAACAACCAGGATGAATGAGATGGATATATTGAAAGCCAAAAAGAATATGAAGTGTAAATAATGTTATTATTTTTTGAAGAGAGGAATTTTGAAGTAAGACTGCAACAATGCGCAGCTTTTGTCGGAATGATTGTTGTCAGCTAGTTAACTTTGTTCACTTGCTCAGAGCAGAGAGAAAGACCACCCCACTTCGCTGAGCCATACATTTACATATCAACTGATTAAACTGTTTAGTTTTTATAGAAAAAGTCTTTGTTAACATTGTACCCTTTTCAAATCGTTGTTCACTTTGTTAAGCGTAGTACTGTGCAGACAAATGTTATGTATGAAGATCACCCGAAGCTTTACTAGTCTTTTTTTTAATATATACTTAATTCTAAACTCATTGTCTCGGAATATCATTCCATAGGAATAGTTAAGCTCCCCATCCCACTGTTTAAAGAAGGTTAATCATTACGCATTGCCACATTGCACCACGTGCTGTGCGACTGCTTGAATATTGTTTTGAAATTGTATTTAAAAAACAGAAATCTAGCGTAGCTTTCGATAAATCTGAAACAGTGCTGTCAGCACGCGAGGTAAGTGGAAATTTTGATTAGGGCCAAATAAATGTTTTACTTCAGTTGCACATTTGGTATAAAGAGTATTTGTATTCAGACCAGTTACAGTTCAAATTAAGTTCTGTTCAGTCTAAAGTTGGCATACGAGTTTAAGTTGGATTACAGTTTGTGAGTACATACTTTTGGTAGACCGTAGATCTTTTCATAGATTGGGAGGTAAATTTGTACTGAATTTCATACAGAAACATTAGTGAGGAGCTTTAAGATTGAACTACGTTGTACTGGGAAGCTACTAGGCGAATGACGATAAGTCAAATGCCGTAGCGTTAAAATAACCAGTAATACGCGATGAATCAAGCAATATTATAGTACAGTTCCCTACGCACTGCTCCCTCTGGGGAGGTAAGGACACGAAAACGCTAATTATGTTGTGCACAGAGGTGTTTATGCAGTCATTCTTCCTGCACTCCATACGTGAATGGAACGCAGAGAACCCCTAATAACTATTATCTGAAGTACTCTCTGCCAGTTAGTTAGTTAGTTGGTTGTGTGTTCCATTGATCAATCGCACGATACAGTAGCCGCTATGATGTGGAACGTGTCAAGTGCACAAGAAATGCAGGTACGTATAAGATTTTATACAGGGTGTTACAAAAAGGTACGGCCAAACTTTCAGGAAACATTCCTCACACACAAAGAAAGAAATTATGTTATGTGGACATGTGTCCGGAAACACTTACTTTCCATGTTAGAGCTCATTTTATTACTTCTCTTCAAATCACATTAATCATGGAATGGAAACACACAGCAACAGAACGTACCAGCGTGACTTCAAACACTTTGTTGCAGGAAATGTTCAAAATGTCCTCCGTTAGCGAGGATACATGCATCCACCCTCCGTCGCACGGAATCCCTGATGCGCTGATGCAGCTCTGGAGAGTGGCGTATTGTATCACAGCCGTCCACATTACGAGCACGAAGAGTCTCTACATTTGGTACCGGGGCTGCGTAGACAAGAGCTTTCAAATGCCCCCATAAATGAAAGTCAAGAGGGTTGAGGTCAGGAGAGCGTGGAGGCCGCGGAATTGGTCCGCCTCTACCAAACCGTCGGTCACCGAATCTGTTGTTGAGAAGCGTACGAACACTTGGACTGAAATGTGCAGGAGCTCCATCGTGCACGAACCACATGTTGTGTCGTACTCGTAAAGGCACATGTTCTAGCAGCACAGGTAGAGTATCCCGTATGAAATCCTGATAACGTGCTCCATTGAGCGTAGGTGGAAGACATCACCAACAATGCCTGCCCAAACGTTCACAGAAAATCTGTGTCGATGACGTGATTGCACAAATGCGTGCGGATTCTCGTCAGCCCACACATGTTGATTGTGAAAATTTATAATTTGATCACGTCGGAATGAAGCCTCATCCGTAAAGAGAACATTTGCACTGAAATGAGGATTGACACATTGTCGGATGAACCATTCGCAGAAATGTACCCGTGGAGGCCAATCAGCTGCTGATAGTGCCTGCACACGCTGTACATGGTACAGAAACAATTGGTTCTCCCGTAGCTCTCTCCATACAGTGACGTGGTCAACGTTACCTTGTACAGCAGCAACTTCTCTGACGCTGACATTAGGGTTATCATCAACTGCACGAAGAATTGCCTCGTCCATTGCAGGTGTCCTCGTCGTTCTAGGTCTTCCCTAGTCGCGAGTCATAGGCTGGAATGTTCCGTGCTCCCTAAGACGCAGATCAATTGCTTCGTACGTCTTCCTGTCTGGACACCTTCGTCCTGGAAATCTGTCTCGATACAAACGTACCGCGCCACGGCTATTGCCCCGTGCTAATCCGTACATCAAATGGGCATCTGCCAACTCCGCATTTGTAAACATTGCACTGACTGCAAAACCACGTTCGTGATGAAGACTAACCTGTTGATGCTACGTACTGATGTGCTTGATGCTAGGTCTGTAGAGCAATGAGTCGCATGTCAACACAAGCACCAAAGTCAGCATTACCTTCCTTCTATTGGGCCAACTGGCGGTGAATCGAGGAAGTTCAGTAAATACTGACGAATCTAAAATGAGCTCTAACATGGAAATTAAGCGTTTCCTGAAACATGTCCACATAACATCTTTTCTTTATTTGTGTGTGAGGAACGTTAGCTGAAAGTTTGGCCGTACCTTTTTGTAACACCCTGTATATAATATATATATATATATATATAAATAATATATATATATATAAAAGTGGGCCAACTAAAACATTCATATTTCTTTATGTACTACACGAATATGTAACATAAAATGGGGGTTCCTATTAAAAAAAAAAAAAAATGCAGTTGATATCCGATTGACCTATGGCAGCGCTATCTAGAGGGCCAACCATAGCGCTATCTGGTTTCCCCCTTCAAGCTAGACGAGTTTCGTTCTTTGTAGCTTTTCCGCTTACTTCGTGAGATATTTGGCCCTGTCACGATCAATGGACCACCCTGCATATGTACACGCAAAAACTTAGTATGCTCTACCCTGTTTACTGACATCTGTTGATGTGTTACATTTATAGAAGAGACTGTACTTTTTGCATCAGAAAATAGGATGTACTGTGTGTTTTGAAAGTTTAGAGCAATGAGCTTGAATGACGTTCGCAGAGCATGGAGGTAGATTTTCATGGGGACCTTGCCCTTACGCCGAATCAGTGACGTCACTAAAGCCAGCTCTGAGTTGTGTTCGTCCCTTTATATGCGAGTGACTGAACCTACGGTGCGGGGCAACAGGTGTGCGCGGCGAGGTTCCTCCCCTCCGCCAGCTGACCCCCCCCCCCTTTCCCCCCATCCCACCCCAAGACTCTCAGCGCGCATGCGCACCACGCGACTGTTGGGGACCCCAGCTTGGGTGCGGATACCTGGGCTGCAAGTTTTGTCCTGTTTCTATTTTTAGCTCCCGCCTCTGGGCGCCGTCGGTCACAGGTGTGTGTTTTGTCTACGTCCTCGCTAATCGCCTACAGTGACGAGTCGTTTAGCTGGCAACCGCCTGCGGGAAATAACCCAGCCTCGCATTCGCCGGCTGGCTGTCAGTTTCGTAACCGCTGCAGCCTTCGCTACGAGTGTCTCGTTTCCGTGATGAAATTTTCCCCGAAACGCAGACTCCATCAGGGTCGATTTCTATACGTATTCGTATCAAAGGTATATACTGGGTGAAAAGTATTTAAACCGACAAATTTTGTGAGGTTGTAGGGGACATCAAATCAAATATTTTTCCCTAATGTCATTTTTTCCTATGAGCATTATTTAAACCGATAGAGGCCGTATTACGCTCATCAGTTGTTAGAGGCCGTATTACGATCTTCAATTGTAGGCAACTGCCGTCCACCAGTGTAATAGTGCATTGCCTCCGTCTACTAATGGAGCGATACACCTGGAGTGAGTACACTGATACGGTTGGTGCGTACTACGTAGCGCACCACAACGGACGAGCTGCACAGCTGGTTTATCAACAACAATATCCTAATCGCCGTATCCCGCATCGTACGACCTTTGCTGCTGTGTACCAGCGTCTGCGTGAGACCGGGACATTTAGCAGATTACCTGGACAGGGACGCCGTCGCACGGTAAGAACGCTGCAATTTGAGGAAGCTGTCTTGTAGCACGTGGAGCGGGATCCTTCAATCAGCACTCGTGCAATTGCACGTAACGTGGGGACTAATCAGACCAATACAAGAACAGTCATTCGAGAGCAGTTGTTACGTCCATTTCACTTACAGCGTGTCCACAACCTGGAACCAGTTGATTATCCATCCAGAGCACAGTTTTCGCAGTGGTACCTGGAACAATGTGAAATGCATCCTACATTTCCATCCTCGGTGTTGTTTACCGATGAAGCAACGTTCGGGCGTGATGGAGTCTTCAACATGCACAATTCGCATGTTTGGAGTGAGGATAACCCACATGCCACAGTTACTGGCGCTCGTCAAGTGCGGTTCTTCGTTAATGTGTGGGTCGGTGTTGTTGGGGACTGTTTAATTGGGCCGTATCTGCTACCTAGGCCATTAAATGGCAGCCACTATTACAGTTTTCTCGCCAGAGCATTGCCAGAATTGCTGGAAGATGTCCCGCTTCCGAAAAGACAACGCATGTAGTTCCAACATGACGGGGCGCCGGCACATTTCAGTCGTCGTGTGCGTCGATTTCTGGACCGACGGTGCCCAGGAACGTGGATTGGCAGAGGTGGTCCTGTACCGTGGCCTGCTCGATCCCCAGATATGTCCCCTCTGGACTTTTCTGTGTGGGGAGAGATGCGCAACCTTGTTTACGCAACTCCTGTTGCATCGGAAGAGGATCTGGTTGCCCGGATAGTAGCAGCAGCAGGAACAATTCAGGATACTCCTGGGGTTTTTGCCCGTGTCAGACAGAACATGATCCGACGGTGTAACCTTTGTTTACGTGTCAATGGAGGCATTTTGAAAATCTACTGTAATTCAAATAGGGTTGTGTTAATGTGTTGTCTCTTGGTCATAAGAAAATGGAAAAGTGTTTGTTGGTTTAATTAATTTGCCCCCAGAGAAATCTTCCTCTACTCGATTAAATAATCCTCATAGGAAAAAATGACATTAGGGAAAAATATTGGTTTTGATGTCCCCTAGAACCGCCCAGAGTTTGTCGGTTTAAATAGTTTTCACCCTGTAGAACACACCAGTAAGCCGCCGCTTCTCTAAAGAACCGACTCCCGTGCAGAAAACAGCTTCAAACGTCTGATTACAAATGACTTAATGTGATAAATGTTGGACGCAAAGCGCGAAAGCGGAAAAAATGTCGTAAGTTTTGAAATTGTGTGTAAAATTAATTGGAAATCTCAAAGTTCTGTCATTCTCAAATGCTGAATGAATACAGTCTGGGTAATTTGTACGCTGTGTACTGCGCTTGCTCGAAATATGCAGACAGTTTCCGCGATGAAACTTCCTGGAAGATTAAAACTGTGTACCGGACCGAGACTCGAACTCGGAAAAGGTCCCGAGTTCGAGTCTCAGTCCGGCACATAGTTTTAATCTGGCAGGAAGTTTCATATCAGCGAACACTTCGCTGCTGAGTGAAAATCTCATTCCGGAAACATCTCCCAGGCTGTGGCTAAGCCATGTCTCCGCAATATCCTTCCTTTCAGGAGTGCTAGTTCTGCAAGTTTCACAGAAGAGCTTCTGTAAAGTTTGGAAGGTAGGAGGCGAGGTACTGGCAGAAGTGAAGCTGTGAGGACGGGGCGTGAGTCGTGCTTGGGTAGCTCAGTTGGTAGAGCACTTCCTGCGAAAGGCAAAGGTCCCGAGTTCGAGACTCTGTACGGCACACAGTTTTAATCTGCCTGAAAGTTTCATATCAGCGCACACTCCGCTGCAGAGTGAAAATCTCATTCTGGAAACTTCCCCCAGGCTGTGGCTAAGCCATGTCTCCGCAATATCCTTTCTTTCAGGAGTGCTAGTTCTGCAAGGTTCGTAGGAGAGCTTCTGTAAAGTTTGGAAGGTAGGAGACGAGATACTGGCAGAAGTAAAGCTGTGAGGACGGGGAGTGAGACGTGCTTGTGTAGTTCAGATGGTAGAGCACTTGCCCGCGAAAGGGAAATTGTCCCGAGTTCGAGTCTCGGTGCGGCAGACAGTTTTAATCTGCCAGGGCGTTTCATATCAGCGCACACTCCGCTGCAGAGTGAAAATCTCATTCCAATTACTGTGATAGTCGTTTTATCGTGTTAAAACTTAAAAACAATACCTGTTAATGAGTAGATTACGACACCATTTTAAATCTACTAAAAAATTGAAAATAATGCAATTTTTTGCCATCGGCTGTTTATGTTAAAAACCTATGTGGCTACTGGTTTTGGCCATGCGCCATCTTCGCACAACGTAAGTTGGAAACAGATCGCATAAGAAATATATTTCATGTTCAAGGCTGATACAACCTCAAACATGTTATGGTGAGAATCCGCAATCAATAGTCAAATAAAGCACTTGTATTAGTACCTTACACGATTCATAATTATTAATCGCGTCCTATGAAGATGTTCTATGAAAGTGGTCGACATATTGGCTTTAAAATAAGCAGCTGATTGTTAACAACGCATACTTTCAATTACTTAATGGCTATTTGCTGCCACTTCAAACAATCAGAAATTTTAATTTTTCAAAAACCTGTTGATAATCGAGCGATATAATGAAATAAAATTTGACTTGCCTCTGGTAATTGTTAGATAGGCAACCTGCAACTGCTGCTCGGTTGTAGGATAGCGATTTAGAATCACGCACCGAAGTGACAAAAGTCGTGAGATAAGCGGCGTACGTAAGGTATGAAACGGCGGTACATCCGCGAAGATGTCATTTGTAGTCTGGTGATTCATGTGAAAAGGTTTCCGACGTGATTACGGCCACACGACGGGAATTAAATACACTGCTAGCCATTAAACTTGCTACACCAACAAGAAATGCTGTTGATAAACGGGTATTCATTGGACTAATACATTATACTAGAACTAACATGTGATTACATTTTCACGCAATTTGCGTGCATAGATCCTGAGAAATCAGTACCCAGAACAACCACCTCTGGCCGTAATAACGAACTCGATACGCCTCGGCATTGGATGGCGTGTACAGGTACAGCTGCCCATGCAGCTTCAACACGATACCACAGTTCATCAAGAGTAGTGACTGGCGTATTGTGACGAGCCAGTTGCTAGGCCCCCATTGACCAGACGTTTTCAGTTGGTGAGAGATCTGAAGAACGTGCTGGCCAGGGCAGCAGTCGAACATTTGGCCCGTACAGGACCTGCAACATGCGGTCGTGCATTATCCTGCTGAAATGTAGGGTTTCGCAGGGATCGAATGAAGGGGTCGTAACACATCTGAAATGTAACGTCCACTGTTCAAAGGGCCGTCAATGCGAACAAAAGATGACAGAGACGTGTAACAACCAATGGTACCCCATACCATCACGCTGAGTGATACGCCAGTATGGCGATGACGAATACACGCTTCCTATGTGCATTCACCGCGATTTCGCCAAACACAGATGCGACCATCGTGATGCTGTAAACAGAACCTGGATTCATCCGAATAAACGATGTTTTGCCATTCGTGCACCCAGGTTCGTCGTCGAGTACACCATCGGAGACGCTCCTGTCTGTGATGCAGCGTCAAGGGTAACCGCAGCCACGGTCTCCGAGCTGATAGTCCGTGCTGCTGCAAACGTCGTCGAACTGTTCGTGCATGTGGTTGTTGTCTTGCAAACGTCCCCATCTGTTGACTCAGGGATCGAGACGTGGCTGCACGATCCGTTACAGTCATGCGGATAAGATGCCTGTCATCTCGACTGCTAGTGATACGAGGCCGTTGTTATCCAGCACGGCGTTCCGTATTACCCTCCTGAACCCACCGATTCCATATTCTTCTAAAAGTCATCGGATGTCGACCGACGCGAGCAGCAATGTCGCGATACGATAAACCGCAATCGCGATAGGCTACAATCCGACCTTTATCAAAGTCAGAAACGTGATGGTACAGATTTCTCCTCCTTGCACGAGGCATCACAACAAGGTTTCACCAGGCAACGCCGGCCAACTGCTGTTTGTGTATGACAAAGCGGCTGGAAACTTTCCTCGTGTCGGCACGTTGTAGGTGTCGCCACCGGCGCCAACCTTGTGTGAATGCTCTGAAAAGCTAATCATTTGCATATCACAGCATCTTCTTCCTGTCAGTTAAATTTCGCGCCTGTAGCACGTCGTCTTCGTGGTGTAGCAATTTTAATGGCCAGTAGTGTAGAATTTGGATGCGGATTAGCAGTTGGAGCTAGACGAGTGGGACATTCCATGTCAGAAAGTGTTAGGGAATTCAATAGTACGAGATACAGAGTGACAAGAGCATGCCGATAATATGAAAAGGGACCGACGGCCTTCGCTTAACGACCGAGAGCAGCGGCGTAGGGCTGTCAGTGCTGACAGACAAGCAACACTGCTTGAAATAGCCGCAGCAGAAATCCTATGTGGGACGTACGACGAAGGCATCGGTTAGGACATCGCGGCGAAATCTGGCGTTAGTGGGCTGTGGCAGCAGACCCTAGAAGAGTGGAAAACCATGGACTGGACTGCTCATGCCCGATATCGGTTGGTAAGAGCTGATGGTGCGGTTCGAACGTGACGCAGACCCTACGAAGCCATGGATCCAAGTTCTCAGCGAGGCACTGTTGTAGCTGATGATGGCCGCATAACGGTGTGCGTTTTGTTTACACGGAGTCGACCGGGTCCGTTGGTCCAACTGAACCAATCATTGAATGGAGATGATTATGATCGCCTACTTGCACACCATTTGCAGCCATTCACGGACTTTATGTTCCCAAACGAATTTTTATGGATAGTACAATTATTCGCGATCGGATTGAAGAACATTCTGATCAATTGGAACGAGCGATTTGGCCCCCCATACGACCCGACATGAATCGCATCGAACAGTTATGGGACATAATCGAGAGGTAAGTTCGTGAACAAAATTTAGTCTCCTCAGTGTGTACCCAGGAAGACTAAAAATGGTCAGTGTCCACATCTGCTCCTGGAAATTTCTTACAATTTAAAACATGGTTCCTAAGTCACTGTCTTACCATTATATAATCTATCTGATACCTTTTAGTATTTCCAGGGTTCTTCCATGTATCTTAGAAGATAGATTAAGGAAAGGCAAAACTACATCTGCAGCATTTGTAGACTTGGAGAAAGCTTTTGACAGTGTTGACTGGAATATTCTTCTTCAAATTCTGAAGGTGGCAGGGGTAAAATACAGGGAGCGGAAGGCTGTTTACAATTTGTACAGAAACCATATGGCAGTTTTAAGGGTCGATGGGCATGAAAGGGAAGCAGTGGTTGGGAAGAGAGTGAGACGGGGTTGTAGCCTATCCCCGATGTTATTCAATCTGTATATTGAGCAAGCAGTAAAGGAAACAAAAGTAAAATTCGGAGTAGGTATTAAAATCCATGGAGAAGAAATAAAAACTTTGAGATACACCGATGACATTGTAATTCTGTCAGAGACAGCAAAGGACCTGGAAGAGCAGTTGAACGGAATGGACAGTGTCTTGAAAGCATACAAGATGAACATCAACAAAAGCAGAATGAGGATATTGGAATGTGGTCGAAGTAGAGAAGATATAAAATGTAGACCGGCAACGGAATGGAAAGCATTTCTGAAGAAGAGAAATTTGTTGTCATCGAGTGTAGATTTAAGTGTCAGGAAATCTTTTCTGAAAGTATTTGTATGGCGTATAGCTATGCATGGAAGTGAAACATGGACGATAAATAGTTTGGACAAGAAGAGAATAGAGGCTTTCGTAATGTGGTGCTACAGAAGAATGCTGAAGATTAGATGAGTAGATAACATAACTAATGAGGAGGTACTGAATAGTATTGGGGAGACGAGGAGTTTGTGGCACAACTTGACCAGAAGAAGGGATCGGTTGGTATGACATGTTCTGAGGCATCAAGGGATCACCAATTTAGTGCTGGAGGGCAGCGTGGAGGGTAAAAATTGTAGAGGGAGGCCAAGAGATGAATACACTAAGCAGATTCAGAAGGATGTAGGTTGCTGTAGTTATTCAGATGTGAAGAGGCTTGCACAAGATAGAGTAGCATGGAGAGCTGCATTAAACCAGTCTCTGGGCTGAAGACCATAAAAACAACATTGCAATCTTTGTCTGCCTCCACAGTTTTCTCCCTCTACAGCTCCCTCTAGTACCATGCAAGTTACTCACTGATGTCTTAAAAGATGTCGCTTCATCCCCCCCCTTTTTCTTGACATTGTTTTCCACATATTTCTTTCTTCACCGATTCTCCGGAGAACCTCCTCATTCCTTACAGTAGCAGTCCACCTAATTTTCAACATTCTTCTATAGCACTAAACCTCAGATACTTCGATTGTCTTCTCTTCCGGTTTTCCCACAGTCCATGTTTCACTACCATACAATGCTGTACTCCAAACGTATATGCTCAGAAATTTCTTCCTCAAACTAAGGCCGAGGTTTGATACTGGCGAACTTGTCTTAGCCAGGTATGCCCCCTTTGCTTCTACTAGTCCGCTTTATATCCCCTCCTTGTTTCCCGCGTCATATACATTTTGTTTCTGCAGCAGCAGAATCCCTTCACTTCCACTACTTTTCTGTTAAGTTTTTCGCAAACCTCAACTCATTATCTCCGACTTTTTTCGCTTTACTGTCGATACGTAGTGTGCACCTAAGCGAACGTCCTGTAATTCTCATCGTTTTTATGTGGTCTAGTGTTTGCGTCTTCCATAGATATTCTTATTCTGTCATTGTTCATGGTTAAACTGGACTTTATACCTATATGTATAGTTGGTTGGTTGTTTAGGGAAGGAGACCAGACAGCGTGGTCATCGGTCTCATCGGATTAGGAAAGGGCGGGGAAGGAAGTCGGCCGTGCCCTTTCAGAGGAACCATCCCGGCATTTGCCTGGAGTGATTTAGGGAAATCACGGAAAACCTAAATCAGGATGGCCGGACGCGGGATATATATGTATAGTCCCGAGATGAAGGAAAATACTGTTTTGTCTGTCTGGATGATTTGAAACGACTTCAGGTAACCCTGAACTAGTCATCAAATAAGTAAAATGTGATTCTTGCAACTTTGGCTGTTTCTTTGTGGAGCTTGGTAGTGTCTTTGTCTAGCAACCAAAACGTCCTGCGTTCTAGGTTCGAACCCAGGCCCTGCTGCAATGTGAAGTAAAAAGCCTTTGCCGGTGGGAAACTGCCCCAAAAGCGGGGAAGATTCAGCGGTGATCAACTGCATGAGCTGGCTCACGGCATTAGGGACACACGGTGTGCAACCAAAGGACACGCAGCGTGTAGTTCAAAAAGTGCCATGATAATCTCTCCATTGGCAAGAGATCCCAGATTAGTAACCCCATTCGCGTCTGTGGGAGCAGACTGCCAAGGGGTACGTAGTATGTGTATAGGCTGAAGCGGCGAGTGAAAATTTGTACCAACGCTGGGTGGGAATCGGAATGAATCTGTGCAGTTGTGTGTACTCCCGTGCCGAGATGGCTTAGTGGCTAACGAACCTGCCTAGTAAGCATAAGATCCGCGTTCGATTCCCAATCTTGGTACATATTTTCATTTGGGGCTTCAGTCTATACACACTATTGTCCATTAAAATTGCTACACCACGAGGATGACGTGCTACAGACGCGAAATTTAACCGACAGGAAGAATATGCTGTGATATGCAAATGATTAGCTTTTCAGACCATTCACACAAGGTTGGCGCCGGTGGCGACACCTACAACGTGCTGACACGAGGAAAGTTTCCAACCGGTTACTCATACACAGACAGCAGTTGACCGGCGTTGCCTGGTGAAACCTTGTTGTGATGCCTCGTGTAAGGAGGAGAAATGCGTACCATCACGTTTCCGACTTTGATGAAGGTCTGATTGTAGCCTATCGCGATTGCGGTTTATCGTATCGCTACATTGCTGCTCGCGTTGGTCGAGATCAAATGACTGTTGGCAGAATATGGAACCCGTGGGTTCAGACGGGTAATACGGAACGCCGTGCTGGATCCCAACGGCTTCGTATCACTAGCAGTCGAGATGACAGGCATCTTATCCGCACGGCTGTAACGGATCGTGCAGCCACGTCTCGATCCCTGAGTCAACAGATAGGGACGTTTGCAAGACAAAGACCATCTGCACGAACAGTTCGACGACGTTTGCAGCAACATGGAGTATCAGCTCGGAGACCATGGCTGCGGTTACCCTCGACGCTGCATCAGAGACAGGAGCGCCTGCGATGGTGTACTCGACGACGAACCTGGGTGCACGAATGGCAAAACGTCATTTTTTCGGATGAATCCAGGTTCTGTTTACACCATCACGATGGTCGCATCCGTGTTTGCGACATCGCGGTGAACCCACATTGGAAGCGTGTATTCGTCACCCGGCGTGATGGTATGGGGTGCCATCGGTTACACGTCTCGGTCACCTCTTGTTCGCATTGACGGCACTGTGAACAGTGGATGTTACATTTCAGATGTGCTGCGACCCGTGGCTGTACCCTTCATTCGATCCCTGCAAAACCCTACATTTCAACAGGACAATGCACGACCGCATGTTGCAGGTCCTGTGCGGGCCTTTCTGGATACAGAAATTGTTCGACTGTTGCCCTGGCCAGCACATTCTCCAGATCTCTCAAAGCAACTGGCTCGTCACAATACGCCAGTCCCTACTTTTGATTAACTGTGGTATCGTGTTGAAGCTGCATGGGCAGCTGTACCTGTACACGCCATCGAAGCTCTGTTTGACTCAATGGCCAGGCGTATCAAGGCCAGTGGTGGTTGTTCTGGGTACTGATTTATCAGGATCTATGCACCCAAATTATGTGAAAATGTAATCACATGTCAAATCTAGTATAATATATTTGTCCAATGAATACCCGTTTATCACCTGCATTTCTTCTTGGTGTAGTAATTTTAGTGCCAGTAGTGCACATAAAATCGTATCTGTATGAGACCAGTAAAGTCGCTGAAATTATGTCGTATCATTTGTATGAAGCAAAGATGATCTTAAAAAAGACGGCCGACCGATTGAACGAACAGAGCGAGCTGAGTTTCTTCCTCGCGTTGTGCTTGCTAAAGATCTGGCGGGAAAGTCCCACCGCAGTGAGCCCATAACATTTACTTGCTGCACACGTCCGTCGCGCGCGGGCAGACAAAGCCAGCGGTGTGTGCCTGAGAGTGTGACGCAGGGACTGAAACGTCACGCCAACAGCTCGCGTGCATAACTTAACGTAGCTAATTGTCCGTTTGTACGGCTCTTAAAACGGGCATATTGCCGTCACCATAGACAGTCATTATTGTCCGGCAACAGTGCAGCCTCACGAGCTACAGCCATGTGTTTGGCAACATGGTTGGCCACGACATTTGGACGGCTAATAAAAAGTGCATATTGCGATCGATATAGGCAGACAATATTGCTCGGCAACACTGTGGCCAAACGAAATTCAGGCACATGTTTGGCAACACAAGCGGCTCGTAGTGAAATTGCGTGCTTATGGAATATCGTCTCAGTTATGTGACTGGGTTTGTGACTTCCTGTCAGAGAGGTCACAGTTCGTAGTAACTGACGGAAAGTCATCGAGTAAAACAGAAGTGATTTCAAGCGTTCCCCAAGGTTGTGTTATAGGCCCTTTGCTGTTCCTTATCTATATAAACGATTTTGAATACAATCTGAGCAGCCGGCTTCGGTTGTTTGCAGATGACGCCGTCGTTTATCGAGTAATAAAGTCATCAGAAGATCAAAACAATCTGCAAAACGATTTAGAAAAAATATCGGAATGGTGCGAAAAGTGGCAGTTGACCTTAAATAACTAAAAGTGTGAGGTCAACCACATGAGTGCTAAAAGACACTCGTTAAACTTCGGTTACGCGATAAATCAAATCTAAAAGCCGTAAATTCAACTAAATACCTAGGTATTACAATTACGAACAACTTAAATTGGAAGGAACACACAGAAAATGTTGTGGGGAAGGCTAACCAAAGACTGCGCTTTATTGGTAGGACAGTTAGAGAATGTAACAGACCTACTAAGGAGACTGCCTACACTACACTTGTCCGTCCTCTTTTAGAATACTGCTGCGCAGTGTGGGATCCTTACCAGGTTGGCCTGACGGAGTACATCGAAAACGTTCAAAGAAAGGCAGCAGGTTTTGTATTATCGCGAAATATGGGAGAGAGTGTCACAGAAATGACACAGGATTTGGGCTGGACATAATTAAAAGAAAGGCGTATTTCGTTGCGACGGAATCTTCTCACGCAATTCCAATCACCAACTTTCTCCTCCTAATGCGAAAATACTTTGTTGACACCGACTTACATAGGGAGGAACGATCACCAAGATAAAATAAGGGAAATCAGAGCTCGTACGGAAACATAAAGGTGTTCACTCTTTCCGCGCCCTATACGAGACTGGAATATTAGAGAATTGTGAAGCTGGTTCGATGAATCCTCTACCAGGCACTTAAATGTGATTTGCAGAGTGCCCAGGTAGATGTAGATGTAGATGTAGATGTAGAACACTGTGGGTCGCAACAAATGCATGCCTCATAAAAAATGCGTATTTCCGTCTATATAGACAATATTGGTCGGCAACACCCCTTCCACTCGAATTACAGCCACATGTTAGGCAACATTGCCGGCCACAACAATTACACGGCTCTTAAGAAGTTCATATTCCAGTCAATATAGACGCTCAATGTTGCACGTCAACACCGCATCAAGCCAAATTGAAGCCACATGTTATGCAAAATTGCCGGCCACAACGATTGTACAGCTCACAAAAAGCCCATATTTCCATGCATATAGACTGACAATATTGCTCGGCATCACCGCGTCCACTCGAATTGCAGTTACATGCTGGCAACATTGCCGGCCACAACATTTGAGCGGCTCAGAAGATCACATTGCCATCAATGTAGGCAGCCAACATTTCTCGGCAGCACTGCAGCCACATGTTACGCAACAGTGCCGGCCACAACATTTGTACAGTTTATAAAAAGCGCTTATTGCCGCCAATATAGGCAGACGATGAAGCTCGGCAACACCATATCCAACCAAATTGGAGCCACATGTCAGGCAACATTTTCGGCCATAACGATTATACGGCTCATAAAAAACGCATATTTCCGTCAACATAGGCTGACACTGTTGCTCGGCAACACAGTCCACACGGATTGCAGTCATGTGTTTGGCAATGTGGCCGACCACGACTTCTGTACAGGTCATAAGAGATGGTTATTGCCCTCAATATAGACGTGCAGTGTTGCTGAGCAACACTGCGACCATACGAAATGTAGCCGCATGTGTAGCAACATTGTCTTCCACAATATTTGCACAGGTCATAAGAAGTGCGTATTTCCGTCGCTACAGGCAGTAAATATTTCTGTGCAAAACTGCAGCCTCACGAATTGCAGACATATGTTTGACAACATTGCTGGCCACAATATTTGGACCTCTCGTAAAAATGAATATTGCCGTCAATATAGACAGGCAATGTAGCTCGTCATCACCGCCTCAAGACGAATTGCAGCCACATGCTGGCAACATTGCCGGCCACAACATTTGCACGGATCATAAGAAATTCATATTGCAGTCAACACAGACAGACAATATTGCTCGTCAACACCACATGAAGCCAAATTGCAGACACATGTTAGGCAGCATTGTCGGCTACACCAATTGTACAGCTCATAAAAAGCGCTTATTGCCGTCAATATAGGCAGACAATGAAGGTCGGCAACACCGCATCCAACCGAATTGGAGCCACATGTAAGGCAACATTGACGGCCATAACGATTATACGGCTCATAAAAAACGCATATTTCCGTCAACATAGGCTGACACTGTTGCTCGGCAACACAGTCCACACGGATTACAGTCATGTGTTTGGCAATACGGCCGACCACGACTTTTGTACAGGTCATAAGAGATGGTTATTGCCCTCAATATAGACGTGCAGTGTTGCTCAGCAACACTGCGACCATACGAAATGTAGCCGCATATTTAGCAACATTGTCTTCCACAATATTTGCACAGGTCATAAGAAGTGCGTATTTCCGTCGCTACAGGCAGTAAATATTTCTGTACAAAACTGCAGCCTCACGAATTGCAGACATATGTTTGACAACATTGCTGGCCACAATATTTGGACCTCTCGTAAAAATGAATATTGCCGTCAATATAGACAGGCAACGTTGCTCGTCATCACCGCGTCAAGACGAATTGCAGCCACATGTTAAGCAACATTGCCGGCGACAACTATCGTACAGCTCATAAAAAATGCATATTTCCGTGCATATAGACTGACAATATTGCTCGGCGACACCGCGTCCACTCGAATTGCAGCCACATGCTGGCAACATTGCCGGCCACAACATATGCACGGCTCATAAAAGACGCGTATTTCCGTCAATATAGGCAATGTTAGTCGGCAACACCACGTCCACTCAAATTGCAGCCACATGCCGGCAACATTGACGGCCACAACATTTGGGCGGCTCATACGAAGATCATATTGTCGTCAATATAGCCAGTGAATATTTTTCGGCAACACTGCGGTCTACTCATATTGAGGCCACATGTTACGCAACTGCTGGCCGCAACATTTGTAAGGCTCATAAGATACATATTTCCCTCAATATATGCAGACAATGTTGCTCGACTACACCTCGTCCAGTGGAATTGCAGCCACATGCTGGCAACATTGCCGGCCACCACATTTGCGCGGCTTATAAGAAGATCATATTGCAGTCAACATAGACAGACAATGTTGCTCGGCATCACCGCGTAAGCCAAATTGCAGCCACATGTTATGCAACATTGCCGGCCGCAACATTCGTATGGCTCATAAAAACGCGTTATTTCCGTCAATATAGGCAATGTTAGTCGGCAACACCACGTCCACTCAAATTGCAGCCACATGCCGGCAACATTGACGGCCACAACATTTGGGCGGCTCATACGAAGATCATATTGTCGTCAATATAGCCAGTGAATATTTTTCGGCAACACTGCGGTCTACTCATATTGAGGCCACATGTTATGCAACTGCTGGCCGCAACATTTGTAAGGCTCATAAGATACATATTTCCCTCAATATATGCAGACAATGTTGCTCGACTACACCTCGTCCAGTGGAATTGCAGCCACATGCTGGCAACATTGCCGGCCACCACATTTGCGCGGCTTATAAGAAGATCATATTGCAGTCAACATAGACAGACAATGTTGCTCGGCATCACCGCGTAAGCCAAATTGCAGCCACATGTTATGCAACATTGCCGGCCGCAACATTCGTATGGCTCATAAAAATGCGTTATTTCCGTCAATATAGGCAATGTTAGTCGGCAACACCACGTCCACTCAAATTGCAGCCACATGCCGGCAACATTGACGGCCACAACATTTGGGCGGCTCATACGAAGATCATATTGTCGTCAATATAGCCAGTGAATATTTTTCGGCAACACTGCGGTCTACTCATATTGAGGCCACATGTTACGCAACTGCTGGCCGCAACATTTGTAAGGCTCATAAGATACATATTTCCCTCAATATATGCAGACAATGTTGCTCGACTACACCTCGTCCAGTGGAATTGCAGCCACATGCTGGCAACATTGCCGGCCACCACATTTGCGCGGCTTATAAGAAGATCATATTGCAGTCAACATAGACAGACAATGTTGCTCGGCATCACCGCGTAAGCCAAATTGCAGCCACATGTTATGCAACATTGCCGGCCGCAACATTCGTATGGCTCATAAAAACGCGTTATTTCCGTCAATATAGGCAATGTTAGTCGGCAACACCACGTCCACTCAAATTGCAGCCACATGCTGGCAACATTGACGGCCACAACATTTGGGCGGCTCATACGAAGATCATATTGTCGTCAATATAGCCAGTGAATATTTTTCGGCAACACTGCGGTCTACTCATATTGAGGCCATATGTTACGCAACTGCTGGCCGCAACATTTGTAAGGCTCATAAGATACATATTTCCCTCAAGATATGCAGACAATGTTGCTCGACTACACCTCGTCCAGTGGAATTGCAGCCACATGCTGGCAACATTGCCGGCCACCACATTTGCGCGGCTTATAAGAAGATCATATTGCAGTCAACATAGACAGACAATGTTGCTCGGCATCACCGCGTAAGCCAAATTGCAGCCACATGTTATGCAACATTGCCGGCCGCAACATTCGTATGGCTCATAAAAATGCGTTATTTCCGTCAATATAGGCAATGTTAGTCGGCAACACCACGTCCACTCAAATGCAGCCACATGCCGGCAACATTGACGGCCACAACATTTGGGCGGCTCATACGAAGATCATATTGTCGTCAATATAGCCAGTGAATATTTTTCGGCAACACTGCGGTCTACTCATATTGAGGCCACATGTTATGCAACTGCTGGCCGCAACATTTGTAAGGCTCATAAGATACATATTTCCCTCAATATATGCAGACAATGTTGCTCGACTACACCTCGTCCAGTGGAATTGCAGCCACATGCTGGCAACATTGCCGGCCACCACATTTGCGCGGCTTATAAGATGATCATATTGCAGTCAACATAGACAGACAATGTTGCTCGGCATCACCGCGTAAGCCAAATTGCAGCCACATGTTATGCAACATTGCCGGCCGCAACATTCGTATGGCTCATAAAAACGCGTTATTTCCGTCAATATAGGCAATGTTAGTCGGCAACACCACGTCCACTCAAATTGCAGCCACATGCTGGCAACATTGACGGCCACAACATTTGGGCGGCTCATACGAAGATCATATTGTCGTCAATATAGCCAGTGAATATTTTTCGGCAACACTGCGGTCTACTCATATTGAGGCCATATGTTACGCAACTGCTGGCCGCAACATTTGTAAGGCTCATAAGATACATATTTCCCTCAAGATATGCAGACAATGTTGCTCGACTACACCTCGTCCAGTGGAATTGCAGCCACATGCTGGCAACATTGCCGGCCACCACATTTGCGCGGCTTATAAGAAGATCATATTGCAGTCAACATAGACAGACAATGTTGCTCGGCATCACCGCGTAAGCCAAATTGCAGCCACATGTTATGCAACATTGCCGGCCGCAACATTCGTATGGCTCATAAAAATGCGTTATTTCCGTCAATATAGGCAATGTTAGTCGGCAACACCACGTCCACTCAAATGCAGCCACATGCCGGCAACATTGACGGCCACAACATTTGGGCGGCTCATACGAAGATCATATTGTCGTCAATATAGCCAGTGAATATTTTTCGGCAACACTGCGGTCTACTCATATTGAGGCCACATGTTACGCAACTGCTGGCCGCAACATTTGTAAGGCTCATAAGATACATATTTCCCTCAATATATGCAGACAATGTTGCTCGACTACACCTCGTCCAGTGGAATTGCAGCCACATGCTGGCAACATTGCCGGCCACCACATTTGCGCGGCTTATAAGAAGATCATATTGCAGTCAACATAGACAGACAATGTTGCTCGGCATCACCGCGTAAGCCAAATTGCAGCCACATGTTATGCAACATTGCCGGCCGCAACATTCGTATGGCTCATAAAAACGCGTTATTTCCGTCAATATAGGCAATGTTAGTCGGCAACACCACGTCCACTCAAATTGCAGCCACATGCCGGCAACATTGACGGCCACAACATTTGGGCGGCTCATACGAAGATCATATTGTCGTCAATATAGCCAGTGAATATTTTTCGGCAACACTGCGGTCTACTCATATTGAGGCCACATGTTATGCAACTGCTGGCCGCAACATTTGTAAGGCTCATAAGATACATATTTCCCTCAATATATGCAGACAATGTTGCTCGACTACACCTCGTCCAGTGGAATTGCAGCCACATGCTGGCAACATTGCCGGCCACCACATTTGCGCGGCTTATAAGAAGATCATATTGCAGTCAACATAGACAGACAATGTTGCTCGGCATCACCGCGTAAGCCAAATTGCAGCCACATGTTATGCAACATTGCCGGCCGCAACATTCGTATGGCTCATAAAAATGCGTTATTTCCGTCAATATAGGCAATGTTAGTCGGCAACACCACGTCCACTCAAATTGCAGCCACATGCCGGCAACATTGACGGCCACAACATTTGGGCGGCTCATACGAAGATCATATTGTCGTCAATATAGCCAGTGAATATTTTTCGGCAACACTGCGGTCTACTCATATTGAGGCCACATGTTACGCAACTGCTGGCCGCAACATTTGTAAGGCTCATAAGATACATATTTCCCTCAATATATGCAGACAATGTTGCTCGACTACACCTCGTCCAGTGGAATTGCAGCCACATGCTGGCAACATTGCCGGCCACCACATTTGCGCGGCTTATAAGAAGATCATATTGCAGTCAACATAGACAGACAATGTTGCTCGGCATCACCGCGTAAGCCAAATTGCAGCCACATGTTATGCAACATTGCCGGCCGCAACATTCGTATGGCTCATAAAAACGCGTTATTTCCGTCAATATAGGCAATGTTAGTCGGCAACACCACGTCCACTCAAATTGCAGCCACATGCTGGCAACATTGACGGCCACAACATTTGGGCGGCTCATACGAAGATCATATTGTCGTCAATATAGCCAGTGAATATTTTTCGGCAACACTGCGGTCTACTCATATTGAGGCCATATGTTACGCAACTGCTGGCCGCAACATTTGTAAGGCTCATAAGATACATATTTCCCTCAAGATATGCAGACAATGTTGCTCGACTACACCTCGTCCAGTGGAATTGCAGCCACATGCTGGCAACATTGCCGGCCACCACATTTGCGCGGCTTATAAGAAGATCATATTGCAGTCAACATAGACAGACAATGTTGCTCGGCATCACCGCGTAAGCCAAATTGCAGCCACATGTTATGCAACATTGCCGGCCGCAACATTCGTATGGCTCATAAAAATGCGTTATTTCCGTCAATATAGGCAATGTTAGTCGGCAACACCACGTCCACTCAAATGCAGCCACATGCCGGCAACATTGACGGCCACAACATTTGGGCGGCTCATACGAAGATCATATTGTCGTCAATATAGCCAGTGAATATTTTTCGGCAACACTGCGGTCTACTCATATTGAGGCCACATGTTATGCAACTGCTGGCCGCAACATTTGTAAGGCTCATAAGATACATATTTCCCTCAATATATGCAGACAATGTTGCTCGACTACACCTCGTCCAGTGGAATTGCAGCCACATGCTGGCAACATTGCCGGCCACCACATTTGCGCGGCTTATAAGATGATCATATTGCAGTCAACATAGACAGACAATGTTGCTCGGCATCACCGCGTAAGCCAAATTGCAGCCACATGTTATGCAACATTGCCGGCCGCAACATTCGTATGGCTCATAAAAACGCGTTATTTCCGTCAATATAGGCAATGTTAGTCGGCAACACCACGTCCACTCAAATTGCAGCCACATGCTGGCAACATTGACGGCCACAACATTTGGGCGGCTCATACGAAGATCATATTGTCGTCAATATAGCCAGTGAATATTTTTCGGCAACACTGCGGTCTACTCATATTGAGGCCATATGTTACGCAACTGCTGGCCGCAACATTTGTAAGGCTCATAAGATACATATTTCCCTCAAGATATGCAGACAATGTTGCTCGACTACACCTCGTCCAGTGGAATTGCAGCCACATGCTGGCAACATTGCCGGCCACCACATTTGCGCGGCTTATAAGAAGATCATATTGCAGTCAACATAGACAGACAATGTTGCTCGGCATCACCGCGTAAGCCAAATTGCAGCCACATGTTATGCAACATTGCCGGCCGCAACATTCGTATGGCTCATAAAAATGCGTTATTTCCGTCAATATAGGCAATGTTAGTCGGCAACACCACGTCCACTCAAATGCAGCCACATGCCGGCAACATTGACGGCCACAACATTTGGGCGGCTCATACGAAGATCATATTGTCGTCAATATAGCCAGTGAATATTTTTCGGCAACACTGCGGTCTACTCATATTGAGGCCACATGTTATGCAACTGCTGGCCGCAACATTTGTAAGGCTCATAAGATACATATTTCCCTCAATATATGCAGACAATGTTGCTCGACTACACCTCGTCCAGTGGAATTGCAGCCACATGCTGGCAACATTGCCGGCCACCACATTTGCGCGGCTTATAAGATGATCATATTGCAGTCAACATAGACAGACAATGTTGCTCGGCATCACCGCGTAAGCCAAATTGCAGCCACATGTTATGCAACATTGCCGGCCGCAACATTCGTATGGCTCATAAAAACGCGTTATTTCCGTCAATATAGGCAATGTTAGTCGGCAACACCACGTCCACTCAAATTGCAGCCACATGCTGGCAACATTGACGGCCACAACATTTGGGCGGCTCATACGAAGATCATATTGTCGTCAATATAGCCAGTGAATATTTTTCGGCAACACTGCGGTCTATTCATATTGAGGCCATATGTTACGCAACTGCTGGCCGCAACATTTGTAAGGCTCATAAGATACATATTTCCCTCAAGATATGCAGACAATGTTGCTCGACTACACCTCGTCCAGTGGAATTGCAGCCACATGCTGGCAACATTGCCGGCCACCACATTTGCGCGGCTTATAAGAAGATCATATTGCAGTCAACATAGACAGACAATGTTGCTCGGCATCACCGCGTAAGCCAAATTGCAGCCACATGTTATGCAACATTGCCGGCCGCAACATTCGTATGGCTCATAAAAATGCGTTATTTCCGTCAATATAGGCAATGTTAGTCGGCAACACCACGTCCACTCAAATGCAGCCACATGCCGGCAACATTGACGGCCACAACATTTGGGCGGCTCATACGAAGATCATATTGTCGTCAATATAGCCAGTGAATATTTTTCGGCAACACTGCGGTCTACTCATATTGAGGCCACATGTTATGCAACTGCTGGCCGCAACATTTGTAAGGCTCATAAGATACATATTTCCCTCAATATATGCAGACAATGTTGCTCGACTACACCTCGTCCAGTGGAATTGCAGCCACATGCTGGCAACATTGCCGGCCACCACATTTGCGCGGCTTATAAGATGATCATATTGCAGTCAACATAGACAGACAATGTTGCTCGGCATCACCGCGTAAGCCAAATTGCAGCCACATGTTATGCAACATTGCCGGCCGCAACATTCGTATGGCTCATAAAAATTGCGTTATTTCCGTCAATATAGGCAATGTTAGTCGGCAACACCACGTCCACTCAAATGCAGCCACATGCCGGCAACATTGACGGCCACAACATTTGGGCGGCTCATACGAAGATCATATTGTCGTCAATATAGCCAGTGAATATTTTTCGGCAACACTGCGGTCTACTCATATTGAGGCCACATATTATGCAACTGCTGGCCGCAACATTTGTAAGGCTCATAAGATACATATTTCCCTCAAGATATGCAGACAATGTTGCTCGACTACACCTCGTCCAGTGGAATTGCAGCCACATGCTGGCAACATTGCCGGCCACCACATTTGCGCGGCTTATAAGAAGATCATATTGCAGTCAACATAGACAGACAATGTTGCTCGGCATCACCGCGTAAGCCAAATTGCAGCCACATGTTATGCAACATTGCCGGCCGCAACATTCGTATGGCTCATAAAAACGCGTTATTTCCGTCAATATAGGCAATGTTAGTCGGCAACACCACGTCCACTCAAATCGCAGCCACATGCTGGCAACATTGACGGCCACAACATTTGGGCGGCTCATACGAAGATCATATTGTCGTCAATATAGCCAGTGAATATTTTTCGGCAACACTGCGGTCTACTCATATTGAGGCCACATGTTATGCAACTGCTGGCCGCAACATTTGTAAGGCTCATAAGATACATATTTCCCTCAATATATGCAGACAATGTTGCTCGACTACACCTCGTCCAGTGGAATTGCAGCCACATGCTGGCAACATTGCCGGCCACCACATTTGCGCGGCTTATAAGAAGATCATATTGCAGTCAACATAGACAGACAATGTTGCTCGGCATCACCGCGTAAGCCAAATTGCAGCCACATGTTATGCAACATTGCCGGCCGCAACATTCGTATGGCTCATAAAAATGCGTTATTTCCGTCAATATAGGCAATGTTAGTCGGCAACACCACGTCCACTCAAATGCAGCCACATGCCGGCAACATTGACGGCCACAACATTTGGGCGGCTCATACGAAGATCATATTGTCGTCAATATAGCCAGTGAATATTTTTCGGCAACACTGCGGTCTACTCATATTGAGGCCACATGTTATGCAACTGCTGGCCGCAACATTTGTAAGGCTCATAACATACATATTTCCCTCAATATATGCAGACAATGTTGCTCGACTACACCTCGTCCAGTGGAATTGCAGCCACATGCTGGCAACATTGCCGGCCACCACATTTGCGCGGCTTATAAGATGATCATATTGCAGTCAACATAGACAGACAATGTTGCTCGGCATCACCGCGTAAGCCAAATTGCAGCCACATGTTATGCAACATTGCCGGCCGCAACATTCGTATGGCTCATAAAAATTGCGTTATTTCCGTCAATATAGGCAATGTTAGTCGGCAACACCACGTCCACTCAAATGCAGCCACATGCCGGCAACATTGACGGCCACAACATTTGGGCGGCTCATACGAAGATCATATTGTCGTCAATATAGCCAGTGAATATTTTTCGGCAACACTGCGGTCTACTCATATTGAGGCCACATATTATGCAACTGCTGGCCGCAACATTTGTAAGGCTCATAAGATACATATTTCCCTCAATATATGCAGACAATGTTGCTCGACTACACCTCGTCCAGTGGAATTGCAGCCACATGCTGGCAACATTGCCGGCCACCACATTTGCGCGGCTTATAAGAAGATCATATTGCAGTCAACATAGACAGACAATGTTGCTCGGCATCACTGCGTAAGCCAAATTGCAGCCACATGTTATGCAACATTGCCGGCCGCAACATTCGTATGGCTCATAAAAATGCGTTATTTCCGTCAATATAGGCAATGTTAGTCGGCAACACCACGTCCACTCAAATGCAGCCACATGCTGGCAACATTGACGGCCACAACATTTGGGCGGCTCATACGAAGATCATATTGTCGTCAATATAGCCAGTGAATATTTTTCGGCAACACTGCGGTCTACTCATATTGAGGCCACATGTTATGCAACTGCTGGCCGCAACATTTGTAAGGCTCATAACATACATATTTCCCTCAATATATGCAGACAATGTTGCTCGACTACACCTCGTCCAGTGGAATTGCAGCCACATGCTGGCAACATTGCCGGCCACCACATTTGCGCGGCTTATAAGAAGATCATATTGCAGTCAACATAGACAGACAATGTTGCTCGGCATCACCGCGTAAGCCAAATTGCAGCCACATGTTATGCAACATTGCCGGCCGCAACATTCGTATGGCTCATAAAAACGCGTTATTTCCGTCAATATAGGCAATGTTAGTCGGCAACACCACGTCCACTCAAATTGCAGCCACATGCCGGCAACATTGACGGCCACAACATTTGGGCGGCTCATACGAAGATCATATTGTCGTCAATATAGCCAGTGAATATTTTTCGGCAACACTGCGGTCTACTCATATTGAGGCCATATGTTACGCAACTGCTGGCCGCAACATTTGTAAGGCTCATAAGATACATATTTCCCTCAAGATATGCAGACAATGTTGCTCGACTACACCTCGTCCAGTGGAATTGCAGCCACATGCTGGCAACATTGCCGGCCACCACATTTGCGCGGCTTATAAGAAGATCATATTGCAGTCAACATAGACAGACAATGTTGCTCGGCATCACCGCTTAAGCCAAATTGCAGCCACATGTTATGCAACATTGCCGGCCGCAACATTCGTATGGCTCATAAAAACGCGTTATTTCCGTCAATATAGGCAATGTTAGTCGGCAACACCACGTCCACTCAAATTGCAGCCACATGCCGGCAACATTGACGGCCACAACATTTGGGCGGCTCATACGAAGATCATATTGTCGTCAATATAGCCAGTGAATATTTTTCGGCAACACTGCGGTCTACTCATATTGAGGCCATATGTTACGCAACTGCTGGACGCAACATTTGTAAGGCTCATAACATACATATTTCCCTCAATATATGCAGACAATGTTGCTCGACTACACCTCGTCCAGTGGAATTGCAGCCACATGCTGGCAACATTGCCGGCCACCACATTTGCGCGGCTTATAAGAAGATCATATTGCAGTCAACATAGACAGACAATGTTGCTCGGCATCACCGCGTAAGCCAAATTGCAGCCACATGTTATGCAACATTGCCGGCCGCAACATTCGTATGGCTCATAAAAACGCGTTATTTCCGTCAATATAGGCAATGTTAGTCGGCAACACCACGTCCACTCAAATTGCAGCCACATGCCGGCAACATTGACGGCCACAACATTTGGGCGGCTCATACGAAGATCATATTGTCGTCAATATAGCCAGTGAATATTTTTCGGCAACACTGCGGTCTACTCATATTGAGGCCATATGTTACGCAACTGCTGGCCGCAACATTTGTAAGGCTCATAAGATACATATTTCCCTCAAGATATGCAGACAATGTTGCTCGACTACACCTCGTCCAGTGGAATTGCAGCCACATGCTGGCAACATTGCCGGCCACCACATTTGCGCGGCTTATAAGAAGATCATATTGCAGTCAACATAGACAGACAATGTTGCTCGGCATCACCGCGTAAGCCAAATTGCAGCCACATGTTATGCAACATTGCCGGCCGCAACATTCGTATGGCTCATAAAAACGCGTTATTTCCGTCAATATAGGCAATGTTAGTCGGCAACACCACGTCCACTGAAATTGCAGCCACATGCCGGCAACATTGACGGCCACAACATTTGGGCGGCTCATACGAAGATCATATTGTCGTCAATATAGCCAGTGAATATTTTTCGGCAACACTGCGGTCTACTCATATTGAGGCCACATGTTATGCAACTGCTGGCCGCAACATTTGTAAGGCTCATAACATACATATTTCCCTCAATATATGCAGACAATGTTGCTCGACTACACCTCGTCCAGTGGAATTGCAGCCACATGCTGGCAACATTGCCGGCCACCACATTTGCGCGGCTTATAAGAAGATCATATTGCAGTCAACATAGACAGACAATGTTGCTCGGCATCACCGCGTAAGCCAAATTGCAGCCACATGTTATGCAACATTGCCGGCCGCAACATTCGTATGGCTCATAAAAACGCGTTATTTCCGTCAATATAGGCAATGTTAGTCGGCAACACCACGTCCACTCAAATTGCAGCCACATGCCGGCAACATTGACGGCCACAACATTTGGGCGGCTCATACGAAGATCATATTGTCGTCAATATAGCCAGTGAATATTTTTCGGCAACACTGCGGTCTACTCATATTGAGGCCATATGTTACGCAACTGCTGGCTGCAACATTTGTAAGGCTCATAAGATACATATTTCCCTCAAGATATGCAGACAATGTTGCTCGACTACACCTCGTCCAGTGGAATTGCAGCCACATGCTGGCAACATTGCCGGCCACCACATTTGCGCGGCTTATAAGAAGATCATATTGCAGTCAACATAGACAGACAATGTTGCTCGGCATCACCGCTTAAGCCAAATTGCAGCCACATGTTATGCAACATTGCCGGCCGCAACATTCGTATGGCTCATAAAAACGCGTTATTTCCGTCAATATAGGCAATGTTAGTCGGCAACACCACGTCCACTCAAATTGCAGCCACATGCCGGCAACATTGACGGCCACAACATTTGGGCGGCTCATACGAAGATCATATTGTCGTCAATATAGCCAGTGAATATTTTTCGGCAACACTGCGGTCTACTCATATTGAGGCCATATGTTACGCAACTGCTGGACGCAACATTTGTAAGGCTCATAAGATACATATTTCCCTCAATATATGCAGACAATGTTGCTCGACTACACCTCGTCCAGTGGAATTGCAGCCACATGCTGGCAACATTGCCGGCCACCACATTTGCGCGGCTTATAAGAAGATCATATTGCAGCCAACATAGACAGACAATGTTGCTCGGCATCACCGCGTAAGCCAAATTGCAGCCACATGTTATGCAACATTGCCGGCCGCAACATTCGTATGGCTCATAAAAACGCGTTATTTCCGTCAATATAGGCAATGTTAGTCGGCAACACCACGTCCACTCAAATTGCAGCCACATGCCGGCAACATTGACGGCCACAACATTTGGGCGGCTCATACGAAGATCATATTGTCGTCAATATAGCCAGTGAATATTTTTCGGCAACACTGCGGTCTACTCATATTGAGGCCATATGTTACGCAACTGCTGGCCGCAACATTTGTAAGGCTCATAAGATACATATTTCCCTCAAGATATGCAGACAATGTTGCTCGACTACACCTCGTCCAGTGGAATTGCAGCCACATGCTGGCAACATTGCCGGCCACCACATTTGCGCGGCTTATAAGAAGATCATATTGCAGTCAACATAGACAGACAATGTTGCTCGGCATCACCGCGTAAGCCAAATTGCAGCCACATGTTATGCAACATTGCCGGCCGCAACATTCGTATGGCTCATAAAAACGCGTTATTTCCGTCAATATAGGCAATGTTAGTCGGCAACACCACGTCCACTCAAATTGCAGCCACATGCCGGCAACATTGACGGCCACAACATTTGGGCGGCTCATACGAAGATCATATTGTCGTCAATATAGCCAGTGAATATTTTTCGGCAACACTGCGGTCTACTCATATTGAGGCCATATGTTACGCAACTGCTGGCCGCAACATTTGTAAGGCTCATAAGATACATATTTCCCTCAATATATGCAGACAATGTTGCTCGACTACACCTCGTCCAGTGGAATTGCAGCCACATGCTGGCAACATTGCCGGCCACCACATTTGCGCGGCTTATAAGAAGATCATATTGCAGTCAACATAGACAGACAATGTTGCTCGGCATCACCGCGTAAGCCAAATTGCAGCCACATGTTATGCAACATTGCCGGCCGCAACATTCGTATGGCTCATAAAAACGCGTTATTTCCGTCAATATAGGCAATGTTAGTCGGCAACACCACGTCCACTCAAATTGCAGACACATGGTAGGCAACATTGTCAGCCACACCAATTGTACAGCTCATAAAAAGCGCTTATTGCCGTCAATATAGGCAAACAATGTAGCTCGGCAACACCGGATCCAACCGAATTGGAGCCACATGTTAGGCAACATTGTCGGCCATAACGATTATACGACTCATAAAAAACGCATATTTCCGTCAACATAGGCTGACACCGTTGATCGGCAACACAGTCCACACGGATTGCAGTCATGTGTTTGGCAATACGGCAGACCACGACTTTTGTACAGGTCATAAGATATGGTTATTGCCCTCAATATAGACGTGCAGTGTTGCTCAGCAACACTGCGACCATACGAAATGAAGCCGCATATTTAGCAACATAATTTTTCCACAATATTTGCACAGGTCATAAGAAGTGCATATTGCCGTCGCTACAGGCAGTAAATATTTCTCTGCAACACTGCAGCCACAGGAATTGCAGCCATATGTTTGACAACATTGCTGGCCACAATATTTGGACGTGCTGTAAAAATGAATGTTGCAGTCAGTATAGACAGGCAGTGTTGCTCGGCAACACCGTGGTCACACATATTACAGCCAAATGTTTGGCAACATTGGCTGTCATTGGTAGCATGCATTTATGGCGGCAGTGCATTTCCGGGCTAGAAGTGTTGTCCGACTCTTATCGGAGTATTTTACTTCCTTACTGATACGTCTTGCCTAAGGACTACGACGACAGAATTTGAGAAATCACAGCTAATACAGAGGCTTACCGACAATCACTCTTTCCACGTGGCATTCGCGGATGGAACGTGCAGGAGCGGATCAGTTAGTGGTACCACAACTACCCTCCGCCACACACCGCCAGGTCGCTTGTAGAGTACTAATGTAGATGTTTTGGATAAAATAATGATGCGAATTGGGCTGCGTCAGTGTAACTACTGAAACAATTAAATGGACGACGTTTCGATCAACTCGCAGTAATCATCTTCAGAGCGGTACACTGAAGATGGCAGCACCAAGTCGGCCGAAAAGTCGGCCGTTCAGCTGTTTTAGCAGTTACAGCGACGCGGCCCACCACACAACATTATTTTCTCCAAACTGGCCTTTGAAGTAAGCGAACTTCTTTCGAAACGTGAACTCGTAAAATGTAGTTGCTGGTATGTAGATGATAATCAGGTATTCATTGGACAAAAATATAATACTACAACTGACCTGTCATTATATTTTCACGCAATTTAGGTGCATAGATCCTGAGAAATCAGTACCCAGAACAACCACCTACGACCGTAATAACGGCCTCGATACACCTGGGCTTTGAGTCAAACAGAGCCTGGATGGCGTGTACAGGTACAGCCGCCCATGCAGCTTCAACACGATACCACAGTTCATCGAGAGTTGTGACTGGCGTATTGTGACGAGCCAGTTGCTTGGCCACCATTGACCAGACGTTTTAATTGGAGAGAGATCTGGAGAATGTGCTGGCCAGGGCAGCAGTCGAACATTTTCTGTATACAGAAAGGCCCGTACAGGACCTGCAACATGCGGTCGCGCATTATCCTGCTGAAATGTATGGTTTCGCAGGGATCGAATGAAGGGTGGAGCCACGGGTCGTAACACATCTGAAATGTAACATCCACTGTTCAAAGTGCCGTCAATGCGAACGAGAGGTGACAGAGACGTGTAACCAATGACACTCCATAACATCACACCGTGTGATACGCCAGTATGGCGATGACGAATACACGCTTCCAATGTGCGTTCACCACGATGTCGCCAAACACGGATGCGACCATCGTGATGCTGTAAACAGAACCTGTATTCATCCGAAAAAATGAAGTTTTGCATTTCGTGCACCCAGGTTCGTCGTCGAGTACACCATCGCAGGCGCTCCTATCTGTGATGCAGCGTCAAGGCTAACCGCAGCCACGGTCTCCGAGCTGATATTCCATGCCGCTGCAAACGTCGTCGAACTGTTCGTGCAGATGGTCGTTGTCTTGCAAACGTCCCCATCCGTTGACTCAGGGATCGAGACGAGGCTGCACGATCCATTACAGCCGTGCGGATAAGATGCCTGTCATCTCGACTGCTTGTAATACGAGGCCGTTGGGATCCAGCACGGCGTTCCGTATTACCCTCCTGAACCCACCGATTCCATATTCTGCTAACAGTCATTGGATCTCGACCGACGCGAGCAGCAATGTCGCGATACGATAAACCGCAGTCGCGATAGGCTACAATCCGACCTTTATCAAAGTCGGAAACGTGATGGTACGCATTCCTCCTCCTTACACGAGGCATCGCAACAACGTTTCACCAGGCAACGCCGGTCAACTGCTGTTCGTGTATGAGAAATCGGTTGGAAACTTTCCTCGTGTCAGCACGTTGTAGGTGTCGCCGCCGGCGCCAACCTTGTGTGAATGCTCTGAAAAGCTAATCATTTGCATATCACAGCATCTTCTACCTGTCGGTTAAATTTCGCTTCTGTAACACATCATCGTCGTGGCGTAGCAATTTTAATGGCCAGTAGCGTACATATTCCAGAACGTTGAGTCACAGTTTTCAACATATCGTTTGAAAGCAAACCTTCCGAGAATTGGTAAGATCAATAGCTAATAACAGGAGAATTTCGCGAAGACGATACCGAGAAAAATAACGCGAAATCGGCGGTTTCTAGCGGAATAACGTAAAATCGCAAATTTTTAAGAGAGATCGTGAAATTTGTAATTTCGACGTGTAAAACTGTTGTAAATCTGAGGGTGGCGGTTTATTAATATTCGCAACTGATTGTTATTGAGTGTGAAAACTGCATTTTGGCTTTTAGCGTGATGTTCAAGTACAGTATTAAAATGGCAGTCCATGTCCCACATAACGAACTTCGATACGACGAAGGTAGCGTCAAAGCTGGCAAAACAACAGCGCTGGATTTGGAGTAGAACAACATCGACTTTGACAAATCAACACCAAAACTGGTAAACAAAAATACAGAATTTGGCAAAAAAGTAACAACTAATTTGGCCAAAAAGCAACACCAAATATTGCAAAAAAAGTAACACTGAATTTAGCAAAAAGATTTAAAAACATGCTTGGCAAATAACTAACTCCGAATTTGCGGGGAAATACAATGAATTTGTCAACAACGCCAAGTTTGGCAGAAAAAAATAACACCGACTTTGACACAAAATAACACTAACATTGGTAAAAAACAAACTCTGGATTTTACAAAATATAACATCGAATTTGGCGAAACATAGCACAGAATTCGGCAATTTTCAACGACAACCACCATCTCCTCTGCCTGGAGCAGTGAAATGGAGCGGTTGTTGATGTGGTGGTCCTACGTACGCCATGGATTCTGATTGATCGACAGTGTTTCTCTAGAAGCTGCACACAACCTTTCGCTCCCTATATTTTATTGCCTTTCTACCTTCACAATACCAAACGGTGCATTCCAATCAGTGGTGCTTGGAATACACCCGATGGCATGCTGCAGCGCACCGGTTCAGGATGACTAGAGCAGTTTAGACTCATAACCGGTGTACCTGTTAACGTCAAGGACTAATTTCAACTCTGACGTTTGGAGACCTAGCATGTTGGACGAAAACTCCATACATCCATCTCGGCGTAGTTGAGAACGAAACGTCTATCCCAGCCTCTGCGTGGAGCACTTCTTCACTGGACACGGACCACATCCGACGCACCTAAACCTCGAAAATGTAAGTCAGGCACCAGTATGAACATGTGGAGAATTACCATCTAATTATTCTCTCAGAGACCAAACCGACACCGAAACGGAAGTTAATGGAGAGAAGGACGAAATACTGAATTCGCTCTTCCGAAGTTGTTTCACCGCGGAAGATCGTTAACACTATCTCTCCTTTCAATCGTCGTGCGAACGTCGAAATGGCAGATATTGAGATAACCGATCGCGGAATTGAAAAGCAGCTACAGTCGCGCAGCAGTGGAAAGGCGTCAGGACCAGATGGGATACCTATAAGATTCTATAAAGATTATGCGAAAGAACTTGCTCCCCTTCTAGCAGTAATTTGTTGTAGATCGCTTGAGCAACGAGAGGTTCCTAACGACTGGAAAAAAGCTGGGCGTACCTGCACATCTCTGAACACGTTACACTCACCGTATATGCATCCAGTGTTCGATACTCATAGGACTATGTGACTTACGACAAACTTTAAATACAATTTCAAATCTTTTCGAAACTCTTTTCGCAGACAGGCCGCAATTAACAGCGTGGGTCGAAGCGGAGGTAATTGTCAGCGTGCTGTACCGTGTAAATAATTCGAAACTACTAAAATCAACATGATTAAGATTTTGCGTGTTCAAAGACAAAGGTTTATCATGCGCAACGTCAGGTACGTAACAAATTAACTCATGTGTCAAGTAATGAGAAGTCTGAAGATGTTTTATACGTGGCAGATTGTAACGCGCCAATCATTTACGATTTTTCGTTTCGCATTACATAATACAGCCGAATCAACTTCGTCTCGACAAGAAAATGGTTGTTTAAACTTTGTAAAATCTATGTTTTTAATTTGTATTCCCTTGACATGTTATAGTATCTAAATACTGAGAGAAAAAGCTGACGAAAACCAGGTCGCAGTCGTAGAGTAAATATCTATGGAGTGAGCATTGGGTTCTGCGCATATTGTCAACATTAAACCAGGATTGTCACTTGTTTTCGGGACTTCGCTGTGCGTGTGTGCTTTCTGCAGCGTTTAAAGTTTATTATATCAAGAGTTTTTGTTGTGTTTCACTGTTTGTTGATAGTGTAATAGCGATGGAGAATTGCTGTTGTTCCTACGGATGCAAAGAAAAAAATGTGAAAGGAGGGATAGTAAATTTTCATAGGTACATACCATGTAGCTCTGATTATAGTTATCATATTAGTAAGAGACCCTCTGTGTGTTTAAAAATTTCGAGACGTATTATAATTAAGGCTTGATTCTGTAGACCTATTTTTCTACGATTTTATATACTACATAAAAGATATTACGGCTCGTACAAAAGCTTACAAACAATCACTTCCGCTCGTAAATTTGATAGTGGAACAGGAATGGGAATGGTTAGTTGTTTCAGCAAATACTATCCTCCATGCATTTATCAGTGACTTGTCGATTATGTACATAGATTACTCAGTCTACTATTTATTTAATAAACTAGGAGCAAGTACGTAAAATGCGTTAAATAAACACTTCAAAGTGTCACCAGTAAGAAAAATTGTGCTTCAGGTCGCAAAAACGAGACAATAAATACGCAGAAATAGCAGAAAAAAGGACGAATTAGCAGGGATATAATCGCTAATGTGCGGCAAATTCGGTGTTTTTCGGACACTTGCAAAAGTACTAGCGTACTGTCAAGTCGTTTTGCAGGACTATCACTGCAAAAATGTACGTCAGGCTGTGTAATGTGGCGTATCATACCGAAAACTACAAAAAATCGAGTGCATATGAACTGTGACACCTATCGCAAAGAAGCTGGATGTAATATCACTTGCCCTTAAAAGTCGCGTAGCTAGTTTATTCCCGGTATCAAATGGATACTGTTAAAATGTCTGCGCAACACACATAAATAATCCACGACACGTACGAAAAGAATCCGTCTGTACGAGGGATGTAGTGACATTTTAAATATACAGGGTGCTATACGGACAAACACACGACGTCCCGAGATCACGTGACCAGGCCGGCATTGTATGTTGACAACACAAAATCTGTTCTGAGCATGTGAATGCTGACTCGAGACATATTCACTCTACGGTCTCAGTCAGAGATGCTCCGTCACCAGAGCGAGTCAGCGACGTTACAACTATTGCAGCCGGCTACCAGAAACGTTACTGAAGGACACTAAGTGTAAGTTTACACTGCCTGCGATGCGATGCGAAGCCTAATGGCCAAAGCGATGCAATGCGATGGAGCGTTCACACTGCACACGATACAGCGCGCGCGCGCGATCTGGCCAGCAATTGAGCAGTCTCGGCACGATGTCGTGTTTCCTCGACCCAGTATATTCTTTTTTATTAGAAAACAGTGCTCTGAGAATTCAACGCAGCCGTGAATGGGTGCATGAAATCAACAAGGAGAGGAGGGCTTTAGGAGAATTTCATCATTTGTACAGTGACTTGAGAAAAGATGAGGATAAATTTTTGAATTATTTCAGAATGGGTACAGAGACATTTGATTATATAGTGCCGTCTGTTTCAAATACATTACAGAAGCAAAACACAAATTTCAGAATGGCTATTACCCCTGAAAGAGTTATGATCACCATCAGGTAAGTACAATATTAAGTTTACAGCAATCATTTTATAATGAAAAATTTACAAATTGTGATAGATTCAAACTTTCTTTTAATAAATTTTGATATAGTTGACAATGAGAAGTAAAATACATCACAGTTCACTCACTGAAGTATCAAAGTTTTCAGAATTTTGTTGGCTTGAAATAACAATGTCATCAGGTTCATTTTCAGAAGTGACTATTTCATTCTGCGGATTTCCAGCAATTACGATTTCAACTGGATTTTCAGGTGCATAGGGTGACATCAACGAATGTGCAGTGGAAGTGGTTGATTGTTCCAATTCTTCCAAAAGAACCTGCTGAATTTTTATCCTGGCTCTCAACTGAGCTGCTGGTGATAGTTTTCGCATTGCTGGCAGCAAACTCACTACAAAATGATAGCTGTTATCTTGTGTTTCTGATTTCGACATTTGTTGCTCAATTAGCTTCAACTTTTGCTTCTCTATATTTAGCAACTCAGAGTTTGTCGATTTCTTGGATCTCTTGTTTTGGTTTGTGTGTAGGGTGGGTGAGGGAGGACGCATCGAAACGCTACCCTCAGAACTTACAGACGGTCTTGAAGACCTGGCTTGATTGGTTTCATCAGGTGAAACACTCTGTTTCTCTGTAAGAGCTGGTGAAAATGGTACGTCGTCGTGTTGCGATGCTGTTCTTTTACTGTGGTGAACATTGGTCTTGGTCTTCCGTGGCGTCATTATGTCAGTCAGGAAGGTCATTAGCTCGTACCATGGCCAATTGGATTGGAAATGCGGCATGCCACCTTCGTCTCCTGAACGTTCAGCACGAGGTTTTTTGAGTTCAGAGCGGAAAGTGTCACGCAGGTGCTTCCATTTATTCTTCAGTACCTCGCCTGAAAATATAGACGTGAAATTCCAAAATGAGAGAGCAAACAGTAGTGCTTCAAGAAGAGCGAGGAGTGTCAGAGAGGCCTTCAAAAACTGTGTCAACAGTCATTAACGCAAATATATTTCATGTCGAAATTATCAAATACTGTAACTATTGTGAACGTAATTTCATTATCAAAATACTGTAATAGTATCAATACACAATTAAAATTAGAAAATAAACGAAGTTGTTTGTGTTACTTATTGCTTGGAGTCTTGTAGCTATTTAATTTACTTTTTTGTACTTACTGTCTGTTCCACAATCTTCAGCTATTTCATTCCATGCTTGACGAACAAAATCCCTATTGTTGTAATATTTATTTTTCTGCTCCCACAACACGGAGCGTTCACGCACACTGTTAATTAGTCTTTCGATGTCCATTGCAAGCAAGCAATTACTTCAGACGCAAGCGCAAACAAGCAATCGCTCCAAACACTCGCGCGAAACGCAAACTCGGTTGCGACTACAGCGGAGTCATCGCCTCGCACCGCATCACATCGCTCGGCCCCAATGTTGCCAACTCTAAAAAAACCCGAGTCGCTAGATTCAATATCAAAAGTCGCTAGAAAGTCGCTAAAACTGATTTCACTAGGGGTGTACTGAAAATTTCGTGCTGTGAATGGTGCAATAAGCCAGGGGGGTTAATAAAATATTAATAAAAATTGTCTCATACGTAACTGCTATATTGTCTTAATTAAATGACGCATCGCTTGCAACAACATACATATAAAATACGCTAACGTTTAATTAAACATGTTATCATAATTGACGCAACTCATAAATTGTTGTTTCAATCGCAGTAGTCAAATATACACTCCTGGAAATGGAAAAAAGAACACATTGACACCGGTGTGTCAGACCCATCATACTTGCTCCGGACACTGCGAGAGGGCTGTACAAGCAATGATCACACGCACGGCACAGCGGACACACCAGGAACCGCGGTGTTGGCCGTCGAATGGCGCTAGCTGGGCAGCATTTGTGCACCGCCGCCGTCAGTGTCAGCCAGTTTGCCGTGGCATACGGAGCTCCATCGCAGTCTTTAACACTGGTAGCATGCCGCGACAGCGTGGACGTGAACCGTATGTGCAGTTGACGGACTTTGAGCGAGGGCGTATAGTGGGCATGCGGGCGGCCGGGTGGACGTACCGCCGAATTGCTCAACACGTGGGGCGTGAGGTCTCCACAGTACATCGATGTTGTCGCCAGTGGTCGGCGGAAGGTGCACGTGCCCGTCGACCTGGGACCGGACCGCAGCGACGCACGGATGCATGCCAAGACCGTAGGATCCTACGCAGTGCCGTAGGGGACCGCACCGCCACTTCCCAGCAAATTAGGGACACTGTTGCTCCTGGGGTATCGGCGAGGACCATTCGCAACCGTCTCCATGAAGCTGGGCTACGGTCCCGTGCACCGTTAGGCCGTCTTCCGTTCACGCCTCAACATCGTGCAGCCCGCCTCCAGTGGTGTCGCGACAGACGTGAATGGAGGGACGAATGGAGACGTGCCGTCTTCAGCGATGAGAGTCGCTTCTGCCTTGGTGCCAATGATGGTCGTATGCGTGTTTGGCGCCGTGCAGGTGAGCGCCACAATCAGGACTGCATACGACCGAGGCACACAGGGCCAACACCCGGCATCATGGTGTGGGGAGCGATCTCCTACACTGGCCGTACACCACTGGTGAACGTCGAGGGGACACTGAATAGTGCACGGTACATCCAAACCGTCATCGAACCCATCGTTCTACCATTCCTAGACCGGCAAGGGAACTTATGTTCCAACAGGACAATGCACGTCCGCATGTATCCCGTGCCACCCAACGTGCTCTAGAAGGTGTAAGTCAACTACCCTGGCCAGCAAGATCTCCGGATCTGTCCCCCATTGAGCATGTTTGGGACTGGATGAAGCGTCGTCTCACGCGGTCTGCACGTCCAGCACGAACGCTGGTCCAACTGAGGCGCCAGGTGGAAATGGCATGGCAAGCCGTTCCACAGGACTACATCCAGCATCTCTACGATCGTCTCCATGGGAGAATAGCAGCCTGCATTGCTGCGAAAGGTGGATACACACTGTACTAGTGCCGACATTGTGCATGCTCTGTTGCCTGTGTCTATGTGCCTGTGGTTCTGTCAGTGTGATCATGTGATGTATCTGACCCCAGGAATGTGTCAATAAAGTTTCCCCTTCCTGGGACAATGAATTCACGGTGTTCTTATTTCAATTTCCAGGAGTGTACAACTATGTTTGTAACAAAAGAAAGCAAGAACTCAAATTAGGTTACAAAATATATACATACCGGTATGTGAGCTATTCATCGTCGCCACTCAGAAGATCGAATAACTCTTCTGTTTCATGCTCTGACAGAACTATAGTTGATGTAGAGGGTTGAACTTCGCGCAAAAGATGATGTTGCTGTTCGACTGGTTTCGTCGCAAGAAAGTAACTTTTGTTCGTTCCAATAAGCTCCAATACGTCTGACGGTATGTCAAAATATGTACAATCTTCATTTTGTTTCTTCAGCTGGTCTCTCAATATGATCAAAGCATTAATTGTCTTTAACGATAATCTATGCGGTAGGCATAGCTGTGAAATCAAAGAAAAAGCATTCTCCCCTGCGGCATTTTTTTACTGCAAAACCTCACTCAAAAATCTAACAGTGCTAGTAGTGTTATTCCACCTAATGAAGTTGATATTATGCCATTCTTGCAGCATACCGTCTATGAAATCGCCACTAAAACCCAATTCTTTGGCTACATCCGCTACAGCATTATTTTTATTAACTTTTAGTGTTTCTTCAACAGTCAGCATTGACATTTTTTTCAGGATCGTAACGTTACTTGGCAATCTTTGTTGAATTTCTTTTATGAGATTCAGACTAAACTGAATGCATCTCTTCTTCAAATAAACTTTGTTTTCTTCAGACAAACGTGACTCAGACAATTTCTGTTCAAACATAAAGCCACGGTTCGGATTTGCGTACATACATTCGTTTGGAACTGGTGCTGTCAACAAATCAACAGTTGGATAAACTATGTTTTGTCCGAGTGACTGCATGAGAAATACAAATGTATCTAGTAATTTAGTGGGGTCATTGTCTTTTCTTTCAAAAGCTTTTATTGCTATTTGTACGTCTTTTAAAGCATGTTTAAGGTAAAACATGTAAAGATGATTTGAGTCGTCACAATACATCTTGCACAAAAGATCGGCAGAGTAGCAACTGTCTTGAACAATGGCAAGTGAATAATGTAGCTTTAGTTCTTCCCACTGCTCCAGAATTCTTCGTATTGCTGGTTCAATTGAAAGCCAACGTGTTGCACAGACCTTCAAAATTTTTAGTGGCTGTTTTCCACAATTTATTGTCTCATACACCTTTTTATATTCCTCTTGTCTTTTGGGTGAAATGGAGAACCAATTATAGGTTTACCGTACAAGAAACTATGTTTCTAGGTATGATATTCACTGAGGCGTGCGAAACTGCAAGCTGAAGAGAGTGACAAATGCAACGGATCAATACCAAATGCTTCAAACGATATTCTCTCTTGAGTTGTTCGAAAAGCCCATTGTTTATTCCAACCATTGCAGAAGCATTATCTGTGCCAATTCCTACCATATTAGCGATTGGAAGTTCGAGATCTTTCAAAGAATTCAGACGAACAGCAGCCAGATTTCTTGCATCTGCAGTTTCTACTACAGCGAGTTTGAGAAATGCTGATCTAATGGTTTGGTAGTTTACACTATAGTACCGTATAACAATACCTAGCATTTTAGATATTGATACATCTGTGGATTCATCTATTAGTACACTGTATTTTTGGTTACTTATATCTTCAACCAATGATTGTGTAAAATATGGAGCCAAAACTTCAGTTATAATGTTAGTGCACTTTGAACGATGTAATTGCATGTTTTTAGCGCCCTCATCACCTTCTTGCACAGTATTCCTAAATGATCTACAGCTAAAATAGAACAATGTTCAGTAATGAATAAAGAAAGGGCGCCTTCCGCTCTGCTTGCTATTCTAACTGTAGTTTCCGGAACAATTTTCACAGGTAAGGTGGTTTGTGTTTCTTTAAATCAATTTTTTGTTTATGCTTAATAGTTTTCGAATGCTTTCTAATATCACACAAATTAGCATATAACTCTGTTGCACATACTTGACATCTTGCCTTGGATAAGTCTCCAACGACTGGTTTCAGCCACCCATTGAATTCAGGTTTTGCTTCCCACGCATCTCGATATTTTGAGCGTACTGCTTCTTCTGCGGTAAATCCATTATGTAAGCCACCACAACCACTGAAAATACATTAAAACTCAGGCGAGCTAGAGGTCATGAAACAATCTACTCACTCTGTAACTCATCAGTCCTATCGTTCACTGTTTAAAACGTAATAATGTCTGAGATACCTCCACCGAATTGTTCTTGCGTTACCACTGTGCATGTGGTAATAATTTGACTGCTAGTTAACATTTTGAAAAATTAGAGGTTGCTGGACAGAAATGTATTTTATTATACTTAATATTACATATGTTTTTTGTCAATTCAAAAAATAAAGGGAGGTCAGAAGTTGAAGAATTATAGATCGATACGCTATCGACGATAACAGGCTAGTGGGTAATGAATAATGAATTGTTCTATAGTCAAGGTTTTCTTACTCTTTAGGCAATTCCCACATTCAGGTTGTAAGTAGGCTGTTTAGGTTTTTATATTGGTAACACCATGTAGCGCTGTGTATGAAAATCACTGGCTGTGCTGTGTGCAGTCTGTGGCTGGTTGACATTGTAGTAATATTCGCTATTGTAGCGTTGCGCAGTTGCAGGTGAGCCGCCAGCAGTGGTGGATGTGGGGAGAGAGATGGAGTTTTGAGAGCGGATGATCTGGACGTGTGTCCATCAGAGACAGTAAATTTGTAAGACTGGATGTCATGAACTGATATATATATATATATTATGACTTTTGAACATTATTAAGGTAAATACATTGTTCTTTATCAAAATCTTTCATTTGCTAACTATGTCTATCAATAGTTAGTCCCTTCAGTAGTTAGAATCGTTTATTTAGCTGGCATAGCGGCGCTCACTGTATTGTAGTAGTTCGAGTAACGAAGATTTTTGTGAGGTAAGTGATTCATGAAAGGTATAGGTTATTGTTAGCCAGGGCCATTCTTTTGTAGGGGTTATTGAAAGTCAGACTGCGTTGCGCTAAAAATATTGTGTGTCAGTTTAGTGTTGATCAGAACAAGTAAAGAGAGAAATGTCTGAGTACGTTCAGTTTTGCTCAGCAGTTTGAAAATCAAATAACATAAGGGGTTTATCAGCACAGTAATTCATAAATTTTTCTAAGGGGAGGTTTCAAGGTTTACTAATTGCTGAACAATGCTACATGATCTGCTGAGAACTTAATTTAACTTAGTAAATCTAAAAGTCGGTGTAGTACCCATTCTATAGTTAAAATCTTAGTTTTGTTAATGAAAATACTGGCCCAAAATAGTTTTGATTTGTACTTCAAAAGTCGTCAGTACTCCAAAAGTCGCCACTGAAGTCGCTAAATAATTTTTGTCGCTAAAAAGTTTTTTTTGTCGCTAAGACGAAGGCTAAAGTCGCCATTTCTAGCGACAAAGTAGCTAAATTGGCAACACTGCTCGGCCCAGCCTGCAGTCTAAACGGGCACCGCTCTGTTGCCACTGTTCAACCAAGCCTGCCCATTGTCACGCGATTTCAGCGCTTCATCGCTCCGCTCGGCTCGGCATCGCATTGCATCGCATCGCGGGCAGTGTAAATTTAGCCTAAGAATGAACTTAACATGCACAAGTGATAATCACCGTTCTAGGATTGTTCGAAAAATGGTTCTCGGTTCGATCTTCGAGGAAGGAAGAGTGACGAGTCGTTATGACGCAGACGAGTAACGGTCGGTCGTAGCAGTGTATAGCAGGACACGTACGATAGTTTGATTCTGAATTCTCGTTCGTCATCAGTAATGCTACACACCGACAAGTTAATCGAAATTAATTTGTTCCACATTCGGCAGCCAGTCTTGAGGTCGGGAGTTCAGTCGATTGGGACTAGTACTGAGAAGTGTTGGTGTCTGCGTGGCAGATCAACGTGATTGCTATACGAGCGCATGGTGATTTAGATTCGGAAAATAGGTAGGTGGGCGTCCACGTAACGCTACGCACTGTGGATAATGAGTACGGAAATACCGTATGCGACCACATGGTTGATGAATCTTGAAGAATAGTTGGTCGTATCGGCTATTAGATGCTGTGGAGGTTTCTTTTCTTTGCTTAGGGATTTATGTCAATCTTGGAGAACTCATCCGTTAACTTTACAATAGCTTGGATAGTTTGGAGTATTGATTGTGTGGACCATAGAGGGTGACACAGCTGATATAATAGTGGGTGTAAAGGAATGCGGAGTAAGTATCGGCAAATTTGGATTATTATTATTTTTGAGTGTTCTAAGGTATTTGGAACAACGCTTGACAACCCCACGACCACCTACTAAGGTGAGACTGGTAGTTTTGAGGTTCGGACTGCGCAACATTTACGTCATTGTACGTTAATTTACTATACCACATACCGCGATTGTCTTTGGAAACACACTATCTTCCTATACTTTGACAGAGTCAAGGCAGAAAACAATCCAACCAAGAACAGGTTACAGGAGGAACGAACGGTGATTATCTTTCACCATTCAAGTGTCGTAATCGATTTAGTAACTTCAAGGTGTAGTGGCAAGCGAATGTCAACACTTAAAGAGGTCTGAATTTTGCTAAAATCTTAAAGTAGAATACAAAGTGGCGGTGACACTTAGGTTTTCTTGTTCGTGTTCTTTTTCTGTTGGTTTCGGATTAGAAGGGGGATAGTTTATAAACAGCACTTGAACCAACCACTATAAACAATGACCATTGAGATTTTCAAGATAAAAATAAAATTGTTTCATTATGTGAAAATTTAAAACTGTGTACTGCGTAACTTCCTGGCAGATTAAAACTGTGTGCCGGACCGAGACTCGAACTCGGGACCTTTGCCTTTCGCGGGCAAGTGCTCTACCAACTGAGCTACCCAAGCACGACTCACGCCCTGTCCTCACAGCTTTACTTCTGCCAGTACCTCGTTTCCTACCTTCCAAACTTTACAGAAGCTCTCCTGTGAACCTTGCAGAACTAGCACTGCTGAAAGAAAGGATATTCCGGAAGGTAAAGGTCCCGAGTTCGAGTCTCGGTCCAGCACAAAATTTTAATCTGCCAGGAAGTTTCATATCAGCGCACACTCCGCTGCAGAGTGAAAATTTCATTCTGTGTACTGCGTACGTTATTTGTATTACAGAGAAAGTACTAAAGAAAATTTTCGTTCTTTTAGTAAAGAGAAAGAACGAGATAAAGAGACTGAGATAAAGAAATAAAGAGAGAGAAAAGGTAATTTTTTTTCAGAGTTTCTTTAGGGAAAGTTGATTAAAATAAAGTTAATCCCATTTATTGGACTTGGCAAGGGCCAAGAATATAATATTACGTAAACGTAGAAAACCAAAGATTTAGCTATACGTTGTTTGAGAAATAAATATAATAACTGGATAGAGTCGGACTTGCGCAAAAGAAGAAATCTTTGGACAGCAAAAGATAGTACAAATACTTAAAGAGAGGCAACATTACGAAAGAATAGGTTCGCAGTAGTCTTGGAACAATGGAATGAAAATGATGAATTTTCAGGTTGCGAATAATACAGTCTCTGGTTCGCAACGAAATGTAAATAAGAGGTAATAATAATATCGTCGCTTCATCAGAAACAAACGGCGTATAAATACCATAGACTTACTAAATAAAAACTAGACCGCGCATTGGCTCTAGCGTCGCGTTCCTACATTGAACGTGATAGAAGCCGCCATTTGCAGGGAAACAGTGCGTAAACAGGGTTCGTTCGTGTTCTGCTTGTAATTGTAACAGTAAGAATGGAAGCAAAGACGAAGACGGAAACAATGTTACATTTCACAAGTCAGTCATTTCTGGTTGTTTGTTACTTTCTATTACTTGTATATAGTATTTTCATGGAGAAATAATACATCATGAGCGTTTGTTTTTGTTTAGATTTCCCCTTACAAATGATTTTCTAAATCGGAAATGGATTGTTGTTACTCAGAGAGAGAACTTCCAACCGACAGCAAATCATTTGCTGTGCTCTCTTCATTTTGAAGAGAACTGTTACATGGAAAATTATGTAAATAGACGTCAACTGAAGGACGATGCTATACAGACAGTATTTGGATTTCCAACTCATTTAAAAAAGATATAATGTTTGCGAAGCCAATTAATGCAAATGCTAAATGTAGGTGACAACAGATTGTTCTATAGCCTAACCTGATGTCTATATTTACACCTTATACTGTATCTAATTAACTTTCTACTACAAAAATTGCAAGTTACATAGGGAGAAAGTTGCAGTGTTAGATTACAGACATAGGTACTTTGTTGCATGTCAAGTACTTACATCGTATTTGCATATAAAGTACTAAAAATACTAACAGGGTCAATGTACTAAGTTGAACTGAATGAGGAACTAGGCACATGATAGGCATTTAGATTTTTAAGCAAATATATAAGTATGAATCAGAGGTAGGTCGAATAATTGCGTTTAGCTACTTAACATGTGTTGTCAGGTGGTGATTATACTTCGTAAATGGTTAAATATTCGATCAAATGTTGCAGACTCAACCACTTTCAGAGGTGCTATCAGTGTTAAAATCTAATGTGCGAATGAAATTCCTACGGTATTTAAAGTGATATGGGTTATTACAATTAATCATACCAAAATTCGAGTGTAGACAATACTGTGCTAAACAAAAGTAAGCTTGCAAAATGTACACAGTAGTCGGCAAAAAGCAAACAGGACCTGACAGGAAAATTATGTGAATTAAATAATAATCGTACTGTCTGCTACTTTAAAAGTTTCATGTAATTATATAATGCAAATAGCTCGATGTAAACTAGCTCCACCTTGTCAGAAGAGAGCCGTACATTCTTAAATTTCGCGTCTCTATGCAGACGTATTTCGGAAATCAGGAAACTTCATTCATTTAGTATATTAAAATAGACTCGAATACTCAGTATTATTTTTTAAAGAAACATGTGTTTAATTTGTGCTTCAATTTGCTCTTGTTGCGTCTCATATACTTCAAATAACAAACCCAGTACTAGGATTCATCCCTGCAAATGGCGGAGACCAGCTGCTTCAATTGGGGGACAGTTGTCTCGCTTCTCCGCTACGGCGTGGTAGGGGCTTGATAAATACATCATATTTCTTGAAAGTATACTAAAGCTCTGCAGTGTTAGATTTTTTTATAAGTGAATAGAGCTGTTGGTTAAGTTCATATCAGTCGATCGCTATTAGCGCGACTTCCATCATAGTACTCGGAGAGTGACGTTGGTACGTGTTGTCTACATGTCGACGTGAGTTGTTAATTTTTGAACTACGAAAAGCTGCATGCTAGTGAGATCATACTCAGATTTCAAAGTTGTTGCATTTATTTAATGCCTGCCAAACTAGTCTCTTAGGTGTTGGTTATCGTAGGAACTCTGGAACTCTTCTTGTTAATTAAAGTCAGATGCGTTATCCTAAAACTTTTTTCAACTACGGTATCTAACATCGGCCATCTTGCCAGAAATCAGCGAATTCTTCGCTGTAAACGAAATAACTGCAGTTCACATTTGGACAGAATATTACCACAGCGGATCGTCTAACAAATCGTAAGTGATATTCCGACAAGTTTCATCATATGCAGTGCGTTGTACCCGCTGCCAATTAGACGGGGATTGAAAAAGTGGATTTTTTCTAATCTTTCCGCTGCGACACAAGATGCCAATATTATCTGCACGGCGCATTACGAGATCCAACCTGTAAAGAACCGAGTGTGGAAGGGACAGAAAACCCAACGTGGTTTAACAACAAACTACTGCGAAAGCAAAGAGAGCTTCACTGCAAATTTAAACGCAACCAAAACCTCTCAGACTAACAGAAGCTAACTGATGTCAAAGTTAGCGTAACGAGGGCTATGCCTGAAGCGTTCGGTGAATTCGAAAGTAAAATTCTATGTACCGACTTGACAGAAAATCCTAGGAAGTTCTGGTCTTACGTTAAATCAGTAAGTGGCTCGAAACAGCATATCCAGACACTCCGGGATGATGATGGCATTGAAACAGAGGATGACACGCGTAAAGCTGAAATACTAAACACCTTTTTCCAAAGCTATTTCACAGAGGAAGACCGCACAGCAGTTCCTTCTCTAAATCATCGCACGAACGAAAACATGGCTGACATCGAAATAAGTGTCCAAGGAATAGAAAAGCAACTGAAATCTCTCAACAGAGGAGAGTCCACTGGACCTGACGGGATACCAATTCGATTCTACACAGAGTACGCGAAAGAACTTGCCCCCTTCTAACAGCCGTGTACCGCTAGTCTCTAGAGGAATGGAAGGTTCCAAATGATTGGAAAAGAGCACAGGTAGTCCCAGTCTTCAAGAAGGGTCGTCGAGCAGATGCGCAAAACTATAGACCTATATCTCTGACGTCGATCTGTTGTAGAATTTTAGAACATGTTTTTTGCTCGAGTATCATGTCGTTTTTGGTAACCCAGAATCTACTCTGTAGGAATCAACACGGATTCTGGAAACAGCGATCGTGTGAGACCCAACTCGCTTTATTTGTTCACGAGACCCAGAAAATATTAGATACAGGCTCCCAGGTAGATGCTATTTTCCTTGACTTCCGGAAGGCGTTCGATACAGTTCCGCACTGTCGCCTGATAAACAAAGTAAGAGCCTACGGAATATCAGACCAGCTGTGTGGCTGGATTGAAGAGTTTTTAGCAAACAGAACACAGCACGTTGTTCTCAACGGAGAGACGTCTACAGACGTTAAAGTAACCTCTGGCGTGCCACGGGGGAGTGTTATGGGACCATTGCTTTTCACAATATATATATAAATGACCTAGTAGATAGTGTCGGAAGTTCCGTGCGGATTTTCGCGGATGATGCTGTAGTATACAGAGAAGTTGCAGCATTAGAAAATTGTAGCGAAATGCAGGAAGATCTGCAGCGGATAGGCACTTGGTGCAGGGAGTGGCAACTGAGCCTTAACATAGACAAATGTAATCTATTGCGAATACATAGAAAGAAGGATCCTTTATTGTACGATTGTATGATGGCGGAACAAACACTGGTAGCAGTTACTGCTGTAAAATATCTGGCAGTATGCGTGCGGAACGATTTCAAGTGGAATGATCATATGAAATTACTTGTTGGTAAGGCGGGTACCAGGTTGAGATTCATTGGGAGAGTCCTTAGAAAATGTAGTCCATCAACAAAGGAGCTGGCTTACAAAACACTCGTTCGACCTATACTCGAGTATTGCTCATCAGTGTGGGATCCGCACCAGGTCGGGTTGACGGTGGAGATAGAGAAGATCCAAAGAAGAGCGGCGCGTTTCGTCACAGGGTTATTTGCTAAGCGTGATAGCGTTACGGAGATGTTTAGCAAACTCGAGTGGCAGACTCTGCAAGAGAGGCGCTCTGCATCGCGGTGTAGCTTGCTCGCCAGGTTTCGAGAGGGTACGTTTCTGGATGAGGTATCGAATATATTGCTTCCCCCCAATTATACCTCCCGAGGAGATCACGAATGTAAACTTAGAGAGATTCGAGCGCGCACGGAGGCTTTCCGGCAGTCGTTGTGCCAGCGAACCATACGCGACTGGAACAGGAAAGGAGGTAATTACAGCGGCACGTAAAGTGCCCTTCGCCACACACCGTTGGGTGGCTTGCGGAGTATAAATGTAGATGTAGATTACTGTTGGTCTTGAGAAAGCGGGTGCATGTTTTTGAAACGGGTTGTATCTTAGACAGTGACTGGTGGTCAGGAACGCTGCGACCTGTTCGTCTTCGTTCTGTGAATGACACGGAAGGAGACTGCGTGGGCGGAACTCCCTCTGTGACGTCAGACTCGACGCGTGACGTTTTCTGTAACTGCTGTCTGCGAGTCGCTAACGCAAGACTGGAGCGCATGCAGTTGGCGTTTGAGCCAGCATACGTAACGCGTTCCAGGAACTGCCGCAGTAAACAGCTTTGTCTGAGGCGGTAAGGACGACTCGCGTAACAACAGCTGGCGGCCATTAAAATGGCGGCGCAGTGGAGGTGGTGCGCCAGAAACGTTAAATTAGCTGCCGGTGAATCTTCCGCGCTCCGTGTGGTAGTGTGCCACGAAACTCATCTGCTCCTGACGTTTCGTCCAGTCCTGCGCGGAACATCTTCGGAGGTGCATTCGGTTCCGACAAGATTCGCCAACCGACAGATCAGACATCGGGGACCTCCATAAATACCATGGAAAAGGAGCCGTTGTTGAAGTTACCAGTAAACCAATGACCACCCCCCCCCCAGTTCATTAGAGAATCCAACACCACGTGAAACAGTCTCAGATGTGTCATTACTTCACAGATGACTTGATTTGTAAAATATTTGACGTTAAGCATGTAAGGCCTATTAATGTCTGTTTTATTGCTTTGATATTCTGTTTGAGGTTTTTTCGAAATAGGCGGCAGCCATTATCAGGACGGCAATGGCCGTGCCGCAGTGGGTAGACCGGTTCCCGTGAGATCACCGAAGTTAAGCGCTGTCGGGCGTGGCCGGCACTTGGATGGGTGACCATCCGGGCCGCCATGCGCTGTTGCCATTTTTCGGGGCGCACTCAGCCTCGTGATGCTAATTGAGGAGCTACTCGACCGAATCGTAGCGGCTTCGGTCAAGAAAACCATCGTAACGACTGGGAGAGCGGTGTGCTGACCCCATGCCCCTCCTATCCGCATCCTCCACTAAGGATGACACGGCGGTCGGACTGTCCCGGTAGGCCCTCTTGGCCTGACGACGGAGTGACATTAGCAGGACACTGGACACGTATAGTCTAGGTTTGCGTTTTGTTTTAACGGAAGCTAACTTCTCAGGCATGTCAGTGTTTATGAAGTCGTATCTCCTGGACTTACAATGATGCAATTTTCCAGCTAAATGCAGTGACATGTGTTTTATGCTCTCTCCAAAATATGGAGCAAATAGTAGTAAACAAGAAATAAATTGAAATGTCACCTCTGATGCTGAAATGATACTGCATGAACAGCGAAAACGTAATAAGAGACAAACTTTTCCCCTTTCATAATGTCGCGGGGGGAGGGGGGGAAGGGGGGGGACATCAGCGAGAAAAAGTTTCAGATAGGTCTTACGTATTTTGGAAGTCGCTAAGTGGTCTTATTCTCGACTATTGGGTGACTATAGTCAACACAATGAAGGCAGCAGAGGATATACTACATAAAAGACGAGGGCCAGTAGAAATCCTTGGGTAACAGAAGAGATATTGAATTTAACTGATGAAAGGAGAAAATATAAAAATGCAGTAAATGAAGCAGGCGAAAAGGAATACAAAAGTATCAAAAATGAGATCAAGAAGAAGTGAAAAGTGGTTAAACAGGGATGGCTAGAGGACAAATGTAAGGATGAAGAGGCATATCTCACATAGGGGTGAGATAGATACTGCCTACAGAAAAATTAGAGATACCTTTGGAAAAAAAGAGACGACCTGTACGAATATCAAGAGCTCAGATGGAAACCCACTTCTAAGCAAAGAAGGGAAAGCAGAAAGGTGGAAGGAGTATATAGAGGGTCTATACAAGGGCGATGTACTTGAGGAAATGGAAGAGGACGTAGATGAAGATGAAATGGGAGATATGATACTGCGTGAGACAGAGCACTGAAAGACCTGAGTCCAAACAAGGCCCCGGGAGTAGACAACATTCCATTAGAACTACTGGCAGTCTTGGGAGGGCCAGTCCTGACAAAGAATGTATTGATTCCATTCCCAAAGAGAGCAGCTATTGATAGTCTATTATCGTGGTTTAGGGGAGATATTGCCACAGACATGATACGTGAATTGGACAGGCAATCATTAAAACAAAGGCGTTTTTCGTTGCGACGGGATGTTCTCATTAAATTTCAATCACCAGTTTTCTCCTACGATTGCGAAAACATTCTGTTGGCACCCACCTGCATAGGGAGAAATGATCATCACGATAAAATAGGAGAAGTCAGGGCTCACACAGAGAAATTTAAGTGCTCGTTTTTCCCGCGTGCCGTTTTAGAGTGGAACAGTAGAGAGACAGCTTGAAGGTGGTTCATTGAACCCTCTGCCAGGCACTTTATTGTGGATAGCAGAGTAATCACGTAGATGTAGATGCGAGTAGCAATCTATCCCCTTCACAGTATAGTGATTCCCTCGTGAAGTTTGTTGCAAATAATCCACTGCACTTCAACAGGAACAACAATGTACGTAACTGCAAATACGAGGATAAAAAAATGACATTCAGTAGGCCACATTAAGGTTGTCTGTAGCACAAAGACGGGTCACACTGGTGCAACCAACAGTTTTGATTACTTATCCGTTCACACAGATAAAATGCCTGACGGAGAGCAATGTACAATTTGAAACTAAATTGAAAAGGTTTCTCTTTGACAATTCATGCTTTGCTACAGAAGATTATATATTACTCTAATGTGTAAATGGTGATGCATAGGAATTACTAACATCTGTATTTAATTGAAAAACAAAAAAGCTAATAAATGATCAGCATGGAGACACATTTACAAAAAAGGTGTTGTCAGTATATAATGAATCGTTCCATATCATTACGATTTATTGTGCAAATGATACATGGAAAATGAAACTAAGTAGCTAATCACTGGTATATCACGAAGCATGGTATAGACATATATACTTTGAAAACCTCAAAATGGAACTCAAAAGTAAAATCAGATGATCGAAGTACAGGTACATTCCAGTTGTGATATGTTTGGTTATTGCTGGGAAACTGACAGAGTTACTGGCGAGAAATATTCCCGGAAAATAAGGAGAGAGGCTATGGCGTGCATCTTACAAAGGTTAGGCTATCATTATTGCAAAAGTTACATACATACATGTTAAAGCAAAATACTCATTTCATGGTGGCTTAAGCGCGTGAGACAATACCTTTAATCACATTTATGGCATCCCACAAGGTAGGAAGATGTTTAAAAAGTCATATCTTTTTTTCTACCCTGAAAATTGCTATATTTTCCACACACTCAGCGACGCATCATAGGTAAGATATCAAAGTGAGAAGATGTTGAAACCACAGTGAAACTAACGCATTGACAATCTAATAAAACAACTCTATTCTGCATGGAGGCACACACCTCCATGCAGTTCTGTTTCACATTTCAGTAACCGTTCACTTTGTCGACATGCGCAAGATCGGCAGAATGCCTTGCTTCTCTGCTCATTGCACACGTTTTTGGTCCAACAAAGAACACGTAGGCAACTTTGTTTTTTTTTTTTTGCAAACGTCAGCATTAAAAATGTTTTGCATACGAACTCAGAGCTGCAAGCGTGACTAACATAAAGAGTAGTACAGTAACCAAACAAGCATTACTTTCCGAGTTCCAGCTTCACTTGCTACCGACACAGAGTAAAAAAAGAGTGAAAAATGTAATTAAATGGATATCTAAAGCATGTTTTTCACATCACTTCCATCTCTTTCTGGTTTTTCGTAATATATATATATATATATATATATATATATATATATATATATATATATATATATATATATACTCCTGGAAATGGAAAAAAGAACACATTGACACCGGTGTGTCAGACCCACCATACTTGCTCCGGACACTGCGAGAGGGCTGTACAAGCAATGATCACACGCACGGCACAGCGGACACACCAGGAACCGCGGTGTTGGCCGTCGAATGGCGCTAGCTGCGCAGCATTTGCGCACCGCCGCCGTCAGTGTCAGCCAGTTTGCCGTGGCATACGGAGCTCCATCGCAGTCTTTAACACTGGTAGCATGCCGCGACAGCGTGGACGTGAACCGTATGTGCAGTTGACGGACTTTGAGCGAGGGCGTATAGTGGGCATGCGGGAGGCCGGGTGGACGTACCGCCGAATTGCTCAACACGTGGGGCGTGAGGTCTCCACAGTACATCGATGTTGTCGCCAGTGGTCGGCGGAAGGTGCACGTGCCCGCCGACCTGGGACCGGACCGCAGCGACGCACGGATGCACGCCAAGACCGTAGGATCCTACGCAGTGCCGTAGGGGACCGCACCGCCACTTCCCAGCAAATTAGGGACACTGTTGCTCCTGGGGTATCGGCGAGGACCATTCGCAACCGTCTCCATGAAGCTGGGCTACGGTCCCGCACACCGTTAGGCCGTCTTCCGCTCACGCTCCAACATCGTGCAGCCCGCCTCCAGTGGTGTCGCGACAGGCGTGAATGGAGGGACGAATGGAGACGTGTCGTCTTCAGCGATGAAAGTCGCTTCTGCCTTGGTGCCAATGATGGTCGTATGCGTGTTTGGCGCCGTGCAGGTGAGCGCCACAATCAGGACTGCATACGACCGAGGCACACAGGGCCAACACCGGCATCATGGTGTGGGGAGCGATCTCCTACACTGGCCGTACACCACTGGTGATCGTCGAGGGGACACTGAATAGTGCACAGTACATCCAAACCGTCATCGAACCCATCGTTCTACCATTCCTAGACCGGCAAGGGAACTTGCTGTTCCAACAGGACAATGCACGTCCGCATGTATCCCGTGCCACCCAACGTGCTCTAGAAGGTGTAAGTCAACTACCCTGGCCAGCAAGATCTCCGGATGTGTCCCCCATTGAGCATGTTTGGGACTGGATGAAGCGTCGTCTCACGCGGTCTGCACGTCCAGCACGAACGCTGGTCCAACTGAGGCTCCAGGTGGAAATGCCATGGCAAGCCGTTCCACAGGACTACATCCAGCATCTCTACGATCGTCTCCATGGGAGAATAGCAGCCTGCATTGCTGCGAAAGGTGGATATACACTGTACTAGTGCCGACATTGTGCATGCTCTGTTGCCTGTGTCTATGTGCCTGTGGTTCTGTCAGTGTGATCATGTGATGTATCTGACCCCAGGAATGTGTCAATAAAGTTTCCCCTTCCTGGGACAATGAATTCACGGTGTTCTTATTTCAATTTCCAGGAGTGTATATATATATGGTGAGTCACCTAACATTACCGCTGGATATATTTCGTGAACCACATCAAATACTGACGAATCCGTAATTGAAAACGGAAATCACGTGTGTACGTGTACCTCACCCCTCATGGTAATGTACATGTGGGTCAGTGAAAAAGACCAAGAAAAAGGTGTTAGCGTGTGGACGTAATGTGCTGTTCCAGTCTCTTCTGTACCTAAGGTCCATCAACGTTCGCTTTGGATCCCTACGTAATTCGGTGCTCTCCGATACACACGATCGAACAGCGGAGGAGTGGTACTCAAGCGTCAACTTTAGGTTACGATATCTCCGGATGTAATTAACATTTTACAATGCAACAAACGGCACTGATTACGTATTTGTTTGTATGTTCACATGTGCTAACAAAACTAACGGGGTTCCATTTAAAAAACGTAGGTTTGTGTTAAAAAACATACTTCCGTGCATTTTTGTATGGTTTGTATTAACCAATTACACTAGCCCCTCTCCTCACGTTCGATCTGTGGAATCGGTTCGTCAGTATTTGATGTGGTTTACGAAATATATCCAGCGGTAACTTTAGGTGACTCACCATATATATATATATATATATATATATATATATATATATATATATAGCGCAGTATTATTGACCTTCTGTAGGTGAGATTGAAGGGTTCGCAGTACATTATGCAATTCATGGAGCTTAAAACAGAAGAAAACTGGCACTACAGACTTGCGCCGTACTTTGTTTTGAAGTCAGAGTGTGTGGAGGCTGTCGCCATTTTAATTAGCTAGCCCAAATCATTAGAAGACTACTGCTTACCATTGTTTCCTCCTCATTATTTCTGTCGTGTGACGTTTTTCTGTCCTTGAATGCGTATTTGCTCTAGTAATACGACACATTTTGCCTCGTTAATGACCGCAGAGCCGTATTCTGCCTGTTTACACACTCTGTATTTGAACACGCAAGCCTCTACCAGTTTCTTTGGCGCTTCAGTGTATCCATAGTGCGACGTACCATTTGAAACTTGTTCAGATTATTGGAGATTCGTTATCATATTATTCATTTACACGGGTGCAGCCGGCCGAAGTGGCCGTGCGGTTCTAGGCGCTGCAGTCTGGAACCGCGAGACCGCTACGGTCGCAGGTTCGAATCCTGCCTTGGGCATGGATGTTTGTGATGTCCTTAGGTTAGTTAGGTTTAACTAGTTCTAAGTTCTAGGGGACTAATGACCTCAGCAGTTGAGTCCCATAGTGCTCAGAGCCATTTGAACCATTTGAACACGGGTGCACAAAAATATGCAAACACTGTGAGAGATGCCCGATTCAACGTAAACGGAGACGCCCCCCGGGCCTGAAGATGTTGTATTTGACCACGAACGGCTTTGTGCAGTGTCCTCAACACGTTGCAAGGGTCAGTCGACGTCAGAACAGTGTTGTGTGTCGTCGTGAGTGAATTACATCGGAAACCAGTGCAGTCGATCGTGAACAAACTGTTGGAGATCGTATCGTGAGTACTTCCGTCATCAGGGTAATGAAAGTGTTTGCTGTTTCAAGAGACACTATATCGAAGATTTATACCGCATACAGGAGAAGAGGGAAAAATGGTTCAAATGGCTCTGAGCACTATAGGACTTAACTTCTAAGGTCATCAGTCCCCTAGAACATTGAACTACTTAAACGTAACTAACCTAAGGACATCACACACACATCTATGCCCGAGGCAGGATTCGAACCTGCGACCGTAGCGGTCGCGCGGTTCTTCTAAGGTCATCAGTCCCCTAGAACTTAGAACTACTTAAACGTAACTAACCTAAGGACATCACACACACACATCCATGCCCGAGGCAGGATTCGAACCTGCGACCGTAGCGGTCGCGCGGTTCCAGACTGTAGCGCCTAGAACCGCTCGGCCACCCCAGCCGGCCAAGAGGGAAAAGATCATTCGGTACGTAACAATGCGGATGAAAGTGTGCATTGAGTCATCGTCACAGACGGTCATTGAAGAGAATTGCGAGGAAGAATAAGAGTGTTGTGTACATAGTTCCGCGTAGTCAGCGCGTGCACAACTTTCGCACTACAGCACGCCCCGCTAAGCACAACAGCGCAGGTGCACCGCCCGTCCGTCTCCGCACTACGAGATGGCGCCGCCATAGAGACGGACCAAATTCTGCTTCCGCCGATCTGCGTATTAATATGTAACGCAGCCAATGAGATTGCTGCTAACGTAGAACCTTTTCTCCTCGCGGATCACACTCGCGCAGTGATACATGAACGCGCGAGGTATTATAACGAGCGTACAGACCTCCGAATAGTCAGTCTGCATTAGTCTGTACCAGTCTATAATCAAGTTTCAGTCTGCAACTAATACGATTATCATATTCCTGTACATAACCATGAAGAGAAATGTATAGACACTTTTGTCAAGTATCAGAGATATGTGAGAATAAGATTAACGTACCAAGACCAAAGGAACTTCAGATTGTCAATTGTAAACAGCATCCAGAATCAAGTTAGATAAGGTTTATGCTTGTTATTACTTTAATAAATGTGTGTGAAAATTAATCAAGCTCTGTTTAAAGTTCGTCACCGTCCATCTCCTACTCTAAGCGTGCCAGTGGCATTTCTATCGTCTGACCTAACCGCAGAAGATAAACACGCCACGATAAGACCACGAGACATATTGCTGACACTCGCCTACTTCGTTAGAGTGACAAGTCAAATAATCTGATGGTGTGTGTAACCAAGGTCTTACAGTACGCACACCACAAAGAGGATAAAAGCTGACAAAAATCACTGCGGAACTGGAAGTCGCACTCGTGAACCCTGCCAGCAGCAGAACAACACTGCTAACAGCGAACACCGAACTGGAAGGCGATCTAGAATTCCAAAACCACTCACCAGAGATGTGCGAATGCCCAAGCAGCGAAAACGTGGTGCCGAAGCTGTAAAACCTGTGCTGTAGAGTGATGGGAGAAGGTCATTTGGTCGGATGGGCATTATTTGTTTCCAACTTCTGGCCGAGTTTGCGTCACAAGACTGAAACATGGCGGACATAATGTGATCATTTGGTCCGCTATATCGCGATATTCCATTTGCCTCATGGTTATTCTCCAACCGCCACAGGTTATGCGACCATTTTGAGTGGACAAATCCATGAGATGGTACAATGTTTTTCCGATGCTGTGTTCCAAGGCGACAGGGGCCCCTGTCCACACGGCCAGCATCCTCCAAGCTCTGGCTTTGTGTGCACAAGGATGCAGGATCGAGTCTACCCTGGCGAACGCAGTCGCCATATCTCAATATTATTGAGTCTCTGTGGTGCACTTTGGAGAGAACAGCGCGTTATCGCTGTTCGTCTATATCATTGTTACCTGAAAAAAAACCACCGTCTTCAGGCCACGAGTGGCCTACCGGTATCATCCGACCGCCGTGTCATCCTCAGTGGAGGATGCGGATAGGAGGGGCGTGGGATCAGTACACCGCTCTCCCGGCCGTTATGATGGTTTTCTTTGACCGGAGCCGCTACAGTTCGCTCGAGTAGCTCCTCAATTGACATCACGAGGCTGAGTGCACCCTGAAAAATCGCAACAGCGCATGTCGGACCTGATGGTCACCCATGCAAGTGCCGACCACGCCCGACAGCGCTTAACTTCGATGATCTCACGGGAACCGGTGTATCCACTGCGGCAAGGCCGTTGCCTATCGTTACCTGACCTTGGTACTATTTAGCAGGTAGAATGGTACGCCATTCCCATGACACAGGATGTGTGTATAGGGTGAAAGGTATTTAAACTGACAAACTCTGAGAGGTTGTAGGGGGCATCAAAATAAATATTTTTCCCTACTGTCATTTTTTCCTATGAGGAGTATTTAAACTGGTAGAGGACGATTTTTCTGGCGGCGAATTAATTAAACCAACAAACACTTTTCCATTTTCTTATGACCAAGAGACAACACATTAACACAACCCAATTTCGATTACAGTAGATTTTCAAAAATGCCTCCATTGACACGTAAACAAAGGTTACACCGTCGGATCACGTTCTGTCTGACACGGGCAAAAACCCCAGGAGTATCCTGAATTGTTCCTGCTGCTGCTGCTATCCGGGCAACCAGATCCTCTTCTGATGCAACAGGAGTTGCGTAAACAAGGTTGCGCACCTCTCCCCACACAGAAAAGTCCAGAGGGGGCATATCTGGGGATCGAGCAGTCCACGGTACAGGACCACCTCTGCCAATCCACGTCGTTGGGAACCGTCGGCCCAGGAATCGACGCACACGACGACTGAAATGTGCCGGCGCCCCGTCATGTTGGAACCACATGCGTTGTCTTTTCGGAAGCGGGACATCTTCCAGCAATTCTGGCAATGCTCTGGCGAGAAAATTGTAATAGTGGCTGCCATTTAATGGCCTAGGTAGCAGATACGGCCCAATTAAACAGTCCCCAACAACACCGACCCACACATTAACGAAGAACCGCACTTGACGAGCGCTAGTAAATGTGGCGTGTGGGTCATCCTCACTCCAAACATGCGAACTGTGCGTGTTGAAGACTCCATCACGCCCGAACGTTGCTTCATCGGTAAACAACACAACAACACAGAGGACGGAAATGTAGGATGCGTTTGACACTGTTCCAGGTACCACTGCGAAAACTGTACTCTGGGTGGATAATCAACTGGTTCTAGTTTGTGGACACGCTGTAAGTGAAATGGACGCAACAATTGCTCTCGAATGACTGTTCTTGCATTGGTCTGATTAGTCCCCATGTTACGTGCAATTGCACGAGTGCTGATTGGAGGATCCCGCTCCACGTGCTGCAAGACAGCTTCCTCAAATTGCAGCGTTCTTACCGTGCGACGGCGTCCCTTTCCAGGTAATCTGCTAAATGACCCGGTCTCACGCAGACGTCGGTACACAGCAGCAAAGGTCGTATGATGCGGGATACGGCGATTAGGATATTGTTGTTGATAAACCCGCTGTGCAGCTCGTCCGTTGTGGTGCGCTACGTAGTACGCACCGACCATATCAGTGTACTCACTCCAGGTGTATCGCTCCATTAGTAGACGGAGGCAATGCACTACTACACTGGTGGACAGAAGTTGCCTACAACTGAAGGGCGTAATACGGCCTCTAACAACTGAAGAGCGTAATACGGCCTCTATCGGTTTAAATAATGCTCATAGGAAAAAATGACACTAGGGAAAAATATGTGTTTTGATGTCCCCTACAACTGCCCAGAGTTTGTCGGTTTAAATACTTTTCACCCTGTATATGCATTCCGAAAGGAGTGGAATCTGTCTTGAATACCAACTGTGTTCGCACTACACCGTATTAGGCATAGTAATGTGTTGAGTTTTTTCTGATGTTTCCATACTGTAGTCCACCACCTGTACATCACATCCTTACAGCTAAAAGTGATGTACCTGTCAATATCATTTTAAATTCCGCGTTATTTTAGAACGTACTTGGTATTTTCCTTCAATGCTAATAACCTTGTTTTTGTTTTCAAGTTATAAGAGTTCGCCTCTTGAGTCCAAGCGATGTACAGAAGTAAAACTTTTATCCATTATGGACTTGGAACACTGCGACTGTGTTGTTAAAGATTTCAGGAATTACTCAATCGCCATTTTTTTTCTTCAATTTTTAATTATTCATGACCCGTTTCGAATCGCCTGGCGATTCATCTTCAGATGATAGAATTGAGTTTGGAGTATTGTGGTTGTCGTGCATCTGTGGCAAATACACAGACGAAAAAGTGAGCACTGTATGTGGAAAGAATATTACGATTGTAAGATTACTTTGATCGTATTACTCACTGCTTTTATTCTTGTGGCAGGCAATGCTCTGGAAAACGTAACGTGTGCTCACCAGTAGCGTTAAATATCAAGTAAAACAGGTACTTTTCCACCGATGGCGACTCCCACATACTTTCAAAAATATAAATAAACCAAAGAGTGTGACTGTTGTCTCCAAAGAGTTTTGTGAAGGCAGAGATTTTCTTTGCTCATTTTTCCATTTGTGTGACATTCGCAATAAAATATATGTGTATTACATTACCTTTTTTACAAAAATCATTATTATGTTTTTACATTGCAATATTTTCTTTTGCTATTTATAAAATCTACGACAAAGTGTTTAGAACAATATTTCTGGCGGTGAAGTTATGTTTGGTATGTTTCTCATTGCTCAATAAACAGGATAGCATACACATGGGGAGGGGAGGCGGGAAGGGGGGGGAAGGAGGAAGGGAGGGATGGGAGGGGGGAGGGGGGAAGGGAGAGAGAGAGAGAGAGAGAGAGAGAGAGAGAGAGAGAGAGAGAGAGAGATTGTGTGCGCGTAAGAAAAAAGAGAGGTAGAGAGGATGTTGTTTAGGTGTGGTATGAGCGATGTGGGGATTAATATGGGAGTAATTGAGTACAGTATTTATTACTTTTTCAAATTTAAGGACTCTTTGAAATTTTGGAAGAATGGGTTGTTTGCTAAATCCATTTGTTCATTTAAGATGGTGTGGGGTGTTTCATTGTTATGTGTGAAAATATCTAATTGTTCCAAGAGGTCCATTTTTATGCCTTTGTGTACAGTGTATAGAATGTGGAGGTTGGTTTTTAATATCTGTGACTGAATCACTAGTTTGGGCTAGATGGGCTGCAAAAGTGGATTTATTTAAATTTTTTAAACGGAGTGCGTCAGTGTGCTCTTTGTATCGGATTTCAAAATTTTTTCCTGTCTGTTCTAAGCACAGAAGACTGTCAATCATCTCAAGTCTTCTGAGTGAAGTACTTAAATGTGTGTTTCTACGAATTAATTTTATTACTGTGTTAACTTCTTGTATCCGTTGTATAAATTTGCCCTGTTCTCCTTTTACTTGTGTCTTAGTTAAAATTTCGTTATTTCAATCCAAACGTTTCACCACTTCTGTTAAATGTTGAGGGTGTCCTTGTTTCTCCAATGTATTCCGCTCAATATACCTATACACACTATGGAAGGTTTTTTCATAATTTAATCAATTTTCTAAAAATTACTATCACTCTTCTGCATACGCAACATCTCTTTCCGCTAGTTATACCCCATTTTGTCTACATTTTTTTCCTGTAGTCCTCGAGTTCTTAAAGAGTACATCAAGTTTCTATTCCGACGCAAATGACCCTGTCATTCTCGACACGATGACGCCTGAGCTCGCTTCTTTACGTCACAATGACTAAACATTTCCCGTCATTTAGGACTCGTGTTTCCCATCGCGTCGCGTCTCACGTAATTCCCCAGCCCTTTGTCAGCGCCTTGACGGAGCGCAAACTAACAATAAGCACGAAAACAAAACAAAAAGCCCGTACATACAGCATCCGGCTGTCCTCTCTCACACTTCGCGGTGATTAACGTGTGAACAGCACTTATAGCGGGCTTCATACGGTGCAACCTTGACATGGCACAAGCTTTCAGTGGATTCTATGTTCCGAACACAGAATAAAAAATTCCGATAAGTGGTACTGTTTACAGAAAGGTGCCATGTCGGCAACATCAAACGGTTCTAATGGCTCTGAGCACTAAGGGACTTAACATCTATGGTTATCAGTCCCCTAGAACTTAGAACGACTTAAACCTAACTAACCTAAGGACATCACACACATCCATGCCCGAGGCAGGATTCGAGCCTGCGACCGTAGCGGTCACGCGTCGGCAACATCGACAGCAAGTGGGATGATTCATTAAATCATGAGAACCTGCTGAAATTTACGAAGTACTTAAAACTGGTTGTGTCTCAAATGTCTGCTGATCACACAATACTTTTTTTGAAGGTATATTACGAAGGTGGCAGGGGTAAAATACAGGGAGCGAAAGGAATTTACAATTTGCACATAAAGCAGATGGCAGTTACAAGAGTCGAGGGGCACGAAAGGGAAGGAGTGGTTGGGAAGGGAGTGAAACAGGGTTGCCGCCTGTCCCAGATGTTATTCAATCTGCATATTGAGCAAGCAGTGAAGGAAACAAAAGAAAAATTCAGAGTAGGTATTAAAGTCCATGGAGAAGAAATAAAAACTTTGAGGTTCGCCGATGACATTGTAATTCTGTCAGAGACAGCAAAGGACTTGGAAGCGCAGTTGAACGGAATGGATGGTGTCTTGAAAGGGGGGTATAAGATGAACATCAACAAAAGCAAAACGAGGAATATGGAATGTAGTCGAATTAAGGAGTGGTTGGGAAGGGAGTGAGACAGGGTTGCCGCCTGTCCCAGATGTTATTCAATCTGCATATTGAGCAAGCAGTGAAGGAAACAAAAGAAAAATTCAGAGTAGGTATTAAAGTCCATGGAGAAGAAATAAAAACTTTGAGGTTCGCCGATGACATTGTAATTCTGTCAGAGACAGCAAAGGACTTGGAAGCGCAGTTGAACGGAATGGATGGTGTCTTGAAAGGGGGGTATAAGATGAACATCAACAAAAGCAAAACGAGGAATATGGAATGTAGTCGAATTAAGTCGGGTGATGTTGAGGGAATTAGATTAGGAAATGAGACACTTAAAGTAGTAAAGGAGTTTTGCTATTTAGGGAGCAAAGTAACTGACGATGGTCGAAGTAGAGAGGATATAAAATGTAGACTGGCAGTGGCAAGGAAAGGGTTTCTGAAGAAGAGGAATTTGTTAACGTCGAATATTGATTTAAGTGTGAGGAAGTCGTTTCTGAAAGTATTTGTATGGAGTGTAGCCATATATGGAAGTGAAACATGGACGATAAATAGTTTGGACAAGAAGAGAATAGAAGCTTTCGAAATGTGGTGCTAGAGAACAATGCTGAAGATTAGGTGGGTAGATCACATAACTAATGAGGAGGTATTGAATAGAATTGGGGAGAAGAGGAGTTTGTGGCACAACTTGACTAGAAGAAGGGACCGGTTGAGTAGGACATGTTCTGAGGCATCAAGGGATCACCAATTTAGTACTGGAGGGCAGCGTGGAGGGTAAATATCGTAGAGGGAGACCAAGAGATGACTATACTAAGCAGATTCAGAAGGATGTAGGCTGCAGTAGGTTCTGGGAGATGAAGAAGCTTGCACAGGATAGAGTAGCATGGAGGACTGCATCAAACCAGTTCCAGGACTTAAGAGCACAACCACAACAACAACATTGATTCCTATTACGTAAGTATTCTCCGTTACTGTATTTGAAGTACGTCTGTTAATCTCTATGCTTATAATAAATCTGCCGTGCCCGTCCGATTATCTTTTAAGACGCTAATCTCCAAAACTACTACACGCGTATTCATGTACCTTTCGCAGCTAACTTGAGCGTACAAAACTTTTGGTAACACTTTCGGAGAACAACGACCCTGTAAGCTATATAAAATTAGTGAAAAGCAGTCTACATCGCAATGGCTATTTTATGTAAAATGGCCCGTTTTGGTGTCGCATTGGGCCATCTTCAGAACAGCCCCATCAGCTGAAGTTGACGGCTGTCGCTGAAAGGGCTCACAGTTTCAGCGAAGGAGGCTACTAACTATTCTGGAAATTGTCAACTTCAGTTGACGGCTGTCGCTGAAAGGGCTCACAGTTTCAGCGAAGGAGGCTACTAACTATTGTGGACATTGTCAACTTCAGTTGACGGCTGTCGCTGAAAGGGCTCACAGTTTCAGCGAAGGAGGCTACTAACTATTCTGGACATTGTCAACTTCAGTTGACGGCTGTCGCTGAAAGGGCTCACAGTTTCAGCGAAGGAGGCTACTAACTATTCTGGACATTATCAACTTCAGTTGACGGCTGTCGCTGAAAGGGCTCACAGTTTCAGCGAAGGAGGCTACTAACTATTCTGGACATTGTCAACTTCAGTTGACGGCTGTCGCTGAAAGGGCTCACAGTTTCAGCGAAGGAGGCTACTAACTATTGTGGACATGGTCAACTTCAGTTGACGGCTGTCGCTGAAAGGGCTCACAGTTTCAGCGAAGGAGGCTACTAACTATTCTGGACATTGTCAACTTCAGTTGACGGCTGTCGCTGAAAGGGCTCACAGTTTCATCGAAGGAGGCTACTAACTATTCTGGACATTGTCAACTTCAGTTGACGGCTGTCGCTGAAAGGGCTCACAGTTTCAGCGAAGGAGGCTACTAACTATTCTGGACATTGTCAACTTCAGTTGACGGCTGTCGCTGAAAGGGCTCACAGTTTCAGCGAAGGAGGCTACTAACTATTCTGGACATTGTCAACTTCAGTTGACGGCTGTCGCTGAAAGCGCTCACAGTTTCAGCGAAGGAGGCTACTAACTATTCTGGACATTGTCAACTTCAGTTGACGGCTGTCGCTGAAAGCGCTCACAGTTTCAGCGAAGGAGGCTACTAACTACACTCCTGGAAATTGAAATAAGAACACCGTGAATTCATTGTCCCAGGAAGGGGAAACTTTATTGACACATTCCTGGGGTCAGATACATCACATGATCACACTGACAGAACCACAGGCACATAGACACAGGCAACAGAGCATGCACAATGTCGGCACTAGTACAGTGTATATCCACCTTTCGCAGCAATGCAGGCTGCTATTCTCCCATGGAGACGATCGTAGAGATGCTGGATGTAGTCCTGTGGAACGGCTTGCCATGCCATTTCGACCTGGCGCCTCAGTTGGACCAGCGTTCGTGCTGGACGTGCAGACCGCGTGAGACGACGCTTCATCCAGTCCCAAACATGCTCAATGGCGGACGGATCCGGAGATCTTGCTGGCCAGGGTAGTTGACTTACACCTTCTAGAGCACGTTGGGTGGCACGGGATACATGCGGACGTGCATTGTCCTGTTGGAACAGCAAGTTACCTTGCCGGTCTAGGAATGGTAGAACGATGGGTTCGTTGACGGTTTGGATGTACCGTGCACTATTCAGTGTCCCCTCGACGATCACCAGTGGTGTACGGCCAGTGTAGGAGATCGCTCGCCACGCCATGATGCCAGGTGTTGGCCCTGTGTGCCTCGGTCGTATGCAGTCCTGATTGTGGCGCTCACCTGCACGGCGCCAAACACGCATACGACCATCATTGGCACCAAGGCAGAAGCGACTCTCATCGCTGAAGACGACACGTCTCCATTCGTCCCTCCATTCACGCCTGTCGCGACACCACTGGAGGCGGGCTGCACGATGTTGGGGCGTGAGCGGAAGACGGCCTAACGGTGTGCGGGACCGTAGCCCAGCTTCATGGAGACGGTTGCGAATGGTCCTCGCCGATACCCCAGGAGCAACAGTGTCCCTAATTTGCTGGGAAGTGGCGGTGCGGTCCCCTACGGCACTGCGTAGGATCCTACGGTCTTGGCGTGCATCCGTGCGTCGCTGCGCTCCGGTCCCAGGTCGACGGGCACGTGCACCTTCCGCCGACCACTGGCGACAACATCGATGTACTGTGGAGACCTCACGCCCCACGTGTTGTGCAATTCGGCGGTACGTCCACCCGGCCTCCCGCATGCCCACTATACGCCCTCGCTCAAAGTCCGTCAACTGCACATACGGTTCACGTCCACGCTGTCGCGGCATGCTACCAGTGTTAAAGACTGCGATGGAGCTCCGTATGCCACGGCAAACTGGCTGACACTGACGGCGGCGGTGCACAAATGCTGCGCAGCTAGCGCCATTCGACGGCCAACACCGCGGTTCCTGGTGTGTCCGCTGTGCCGTACGTGTGATCATTGCATGTACAGCCCTCTCGCAGTGTCCGGAGCAAGTATGGTGGGTCTGACACACCGGTGTCAATGTGTTCTTTTTTCCATTTCCAGCAGTGTATTCTGGACATTGTCAACTTCAGTTGACGGCTGTCGCTGAAAGGGCTCACAATTTCAGCGAAGGAGGCTACTAACTATTCTGGACATTGTCAACTTCAGTTGACGGCTGTCGCTGAAAGGGCTCACAGTTTCAGCGAAGGAGGCTACTAACTATTCTGGACATTGTCAACTTCAGTTGACGGCTGTCGCTGAAAGGGCTCACAGTTTCAGTGAAGGAGGCTACTAACTATTCTGGACATTGTCAACTTCAGTTGACGGCTGTCGCTGAAAGGGCTCACAGTTTCAGCGAAGGAGGCTACTAACTATTCTGGACATTGTCAACTTCAGTTGACGGCTGTCGCTGAAAGGGCTCACAGTTTCAGCGAAGGAGGCTACTAACTATTCTGGACATTGTCAACTTCAGTTGACGGCTGTCGTTGAAAGGGCTCACAGTTTCAGCGAAGGAGGCTACTAACTATTCTGGACATTGTCAACTTCAGTTGACGGCTGTCGCTGAAAGGGCTCACAGTTTCAGCGAAGGAGGCTACTAACTATTCTGGACATTGTCAACTTCAGTTGACAGCTGTCGCTGAAAGGGCTCACAGTTTCAGCGAAGGAGGCTACTAACTATTCTGGACATTGTCAACTTCAGTTGACGGCTGTCGCTGAAAGGGCTCACAGTTTCAGCGAAGGAGGCTACTAACTATTCTGGACATTGTCAACTTCAGTTGACGGCTGTCGCTGAAAGGGCTCACAGTTTCAGCGAAGGAGGCTACTAACTATTCTGGACATTGTCAACTTCAGTTGACGGCTGTCGCTGAAAGGGCTCACAGTTTCAGCGAAGGAGGCTACTAACTATTCTGGACATTGTCAACTTCAGCTGATGGCGCTGTTCTGAAGATGGCCCAATACGAGACCGAAACGGCTCATTTTACATAAAACAACCATTGCGATGTAGACTGGTTTTCACTAATTTTCTGTAACTCGAGCGCAGTTTGGGGCATCGAACAGGCTTCAGTTCATCAAAATCTGATCACGGATGTAAAGATTTTGTAGAACTTCCTTGTCTGTCTGGTTTCCTGAACACGCTAACCTCCAAAACTACTAGACGGATTTTTATTGGGGTTTGCACTGGTAACTTCAGGGCATCGTACACGCTGTATTTTATCGAAACCGGATCTCGGAAGAAAATACTCTTGCATTTCATAAAAACATATGTATGGTGTCCACATCTCCTCCGAAACCACTGGACCGATTTCAACCAAACTCGGCACATGTATCACTTACTGTCTGGAAGAGTCGTTGTCCTGGTAAAAAAAACCCTGTCTCTCGTGGGTGGGAAAGAAGTGTAGGTTGCGACTGGCGAATACCCCGGCGTCTATTCACACACTATTTGTAAAAGAGACTACTTTGTGTCTTGCAACAAACTTCACATGTAATTTCAAACCTTTGCGATACTTTTCCCCACTGACTCTCCTCACGTAACGATGAAAGAAAAAAAAAAGTTTATCGTTTATTGCATTTTCGACGGTGGCCGAGATGTTCTAGGCGCTACAGTCCGGAACCGCGCGACTGCTACGCTCGCAGGTTCGACTCCTACCTCGGACATGGTCGTGTGTGATGTCCCTAGGTTAGTTAGGTTTACGTAGTTCTAAGTTCTAGGGGACTGATGACCTCAGATGTTAAGTCCCACAGTGCTCAGAGCCATTTGAACCCTTTTTTTTTTTTTTCGCTTCAGGCATGACGTTTTAATATGCGACACATTCTGCAGACATTGTTCACATGTACTGCACATTGTTCAGGATCTATGATGTCATAAACTCTGTGATGCGCGTAAAACTTCCGTGTCATGCGTGACGGTTAAATTTACCACGAACGCGCCGAACCGATTTCGATGAAACTTGGTTAGGGAGATGGATTGAACCCTGAGGAAGAACACAGGCTACTACATAAGGTATGTACCTCAAGATACTGTTCTGAAGAATATTAAGCGAATTAGGGAAAATTGTTTTTGAACACAGCTACTTACTCTATGGTTTTTAGAGTTTTATCATATTTGTAGAAATGCTTTTATTGGGTGATACGTGCTACGTGATAAGACTCAAAGTAATGAATACGATGATTACACTATCTTCAATGTCTTTAATCCATGCTCCCACAGTATTTCTTACATAATATGTAGCTACTATGCGCGCTCTCCAGTATTTGAGAACGAAACCACTTTGTGACTTGCAACAAAATTCGCACATAATTTCAGACGTGTGCGAAATTCTTTCTGGCTTACAACCGCAGTGAAAGGGTACGGTGAGCTCACTTGGCATGAGTTTATTGCATACACTTGTTTGGACGAATTAATTAAATTAATTTGGTCTTAATATCAATCAATTATCATCTGGCAATTTTCATAAATAAAATCAGTTGTTCTTGTTGTTGTTGTTGTAGTCTTCAGTCCAGAGACTGGTTTGGTGCAGCTCTCTATGCTACTCTATCCTGTGCAAGCTTCTTCATCTCCCAGTACCTACTGCAACCTACATCCTTCTTAATCTGCTTGGTGTATTCATCTCTTGGTCTCCCTCTACGATTTTTACACTCCACGCTGCCCTCCAGTACTAAATTGTTGATCCTTTGATGCCTCAGAACATGTCCTACCAACTGGTCCCTTCTTCTAGTCAAGTTGTGCCACAAACTCCTCTACTCCCCAATCCTATTCAACACCTCCTCATTAGTTATGTGATCTACCCCTCTAAATTTTAGCATCCTTCTGTAGCACCACATTTCGAAAGCTTCTATTCTCTTCTTGTCCAAACTATTTATCGTCCATGTTTCACTTCCATACATGGCTACACTCCATACAAATACTTTCAGAAACGCTTTCCTTGCCATTGCCAGTCTACATTTTATATCCTCTCTACTCCGACCATCATCAGTTATTTTGCTCCCCAAATAGACACTATTTTAAGTGTCTAATTTCCAAATCTAATTCCCTCAGCATCACCCTATTTAATTCGACTACATTCCATTATCCTCGTTTGCTTTTGTTGATGCTTGATCTTATATCCTCCTTTCAAGACACTGTCCATTCCGTTCAACTGCTCTTCCAAGTCCTTTGCTGCCTCTGACAGAACTGCAATATCGTCGGCAAACCTCGAAGATTTTATTTCTTTTCCCTGAACTTCAGTTTCTACTCCGAATTTTTTCTTTTGTTTCCTTTACTGCTTGCTCAATATACAGACTGAATAACATCGGGGAGAGGCTACAACCCTGTCTCACTCCCTTCCCAACCACTGCTTCCCTTTCATGCCTCTCGACTCTTATAACTGTCATCTGGTTTCTGTACAAATTGTAAATAGCCTTTCGCTCCCTGTATTTTACCCCTGCCACCTTCAGAATTTGAAAGAGAGTATTCCAGTCAACATTGTCGAAACCATTCTCTAAGTCTACAGGTGCCAGAAACGTAGGTTTGCCTTTCCTCAATCTTTCTTCTAAGTTAAGTCGTAGGGTCAGAATTGCCTCACGTGTTCCAACATTCCTACGGAATCCAAACTGATCTTCGCCGAGGTCGGCTTCTACCAGATTTTCCATTCGTCTGTAAAGAATTCATGTTAGTATTTTGCAGTCGTGACTTATTAAACTGATAGTTCGGTAATTTTCACATCTGTCAACACCTGCTTTCTTTGGGATTGGAATTATTATATTCTTCTTGAAGTGAGAGGGTACTTCGCCTGTCTCATACATCTTGCTCACCAGATGGTAGAGTTTTGTCAGCACTGGCTCTCCCAAGGCCGTCAGTAGTTCCAATGGAATGTTGTCTACTCCGGGGGCCTTGTATCGACTCAGGTCTTTCAGTGCTCTGTCAAACTCTTCACGCAGTATCGTATCTCCCATTTCATCTTCATCTACATCCTCTTCCATTTCCATAATAATGTCCTCAAGTACATCACCCTTGTATAGACCCTCTATATACTCCTTCCACCTTTCTGCTTTCCCTTCTCTGCTTAGAACTGGGTTTCCATCGAAGCTGCTTACTACTAATAACCACAAAATGATGAAAGGAAAAAAAAAGGTTATCACTACATTTTCGTCTTTCATGCAGTAAAACCGTCCCGTCGGGCATGACATAATGACGTTTTAAATTTATTGTTCTCGACTCTATTCGCCACAGACACTACGCACATATGCCGCTGAATGTAGCTCTGAAATTATATTACGCACATAGAGGGGGGGGGGGGGGGAGAAGGAGATAGAAAGAGAAAGTGAATAACAGGAGATGGACAAGGAGAGTGGGGAAGAGGACACGGATATAGAAAGGAAAGAGGAAGAGATGGAAGGAATAACAGGAGGTGGACGAGGAGAGTGTGAAAGGGGACATGGATATAGAAAGGAAAGAGAAGGAGATGGAAAGGAATAACAGGAGATGGAGAAGGAGAGTGGGGAAGACATGGATATAGAAAGGAAAGAGAATGAGGTGGAAAGGAATAACAGGAGGTGGACAAGGACGACATGGATATAGAAAGGAAAGAGGAGGAGATGGAAAGAGAGTAGGAGGAGAAGGTGGAGAGAGAATGGAGGATTAAGGAGCAGAAGAGAGAGAAGGGATAGAAAGGGGGAGCAGAGGAGTTGGATAAAAACAGGAGGAAGGAGGAGATTTGCTAACAGAATTGAAATATATACATATCTGGGCAACGCCAGTTACAAAGCTAGTCATTAATAAAAATATACTGTGAGACAAGAAAAATGAACGAAATGGAGTTGAGAGAGTATGTGATTTTGTTTGAGAATCATCAGAACTACAAACAACTTTCCAGTATGAGGAGACTCATCAGCATGACAATGCACCAAATCTGGTCTGGGTAAATTACGTGTCACGTGTAGACGAGCGTTGTCCTGCTGAAAAATGGTACCACAGTACTGTCGCACAGGATGTAACACGTGAGGACGCGGGATGTGCGTGACGTACCGCTCTGCCGTCTTCTGGATGACTCTGTATTATTCTGGAACGCTCTCCAGAACATTTTCTTACGTACTTGAAGGTTCTACAACATTCAAGAACATTCTACTACATTCTGAAACATTTTCGAAAATTCTAGATTATTCTGCCTGGAATACTGTAACATATTCAAGAGTATACTGGCAACTCTACTGACTTCCCATAAGAAGTCCATTGGTGTGATATGCCTTCTTCTCGCCGTTATACACTACTGGCCATTAAAAGTGCTACACCAAGAAGAAATGCAGATGATAAACGGGTATACTAGAACTGAAATGTCATTATATTTTCACCCGATTTGGGAGCATAGATCCTGAGAAATCAGTACCCAGAACAACCACCTCTGGCCGTAATAACGGCCTCGATACGCCTGTATTTTCTGTATCGAGAAAGGCACGTACACGAACTGCAACATGCGGTCGTGCATTATCCCGCTGAAATGTAGGGTTTCGCAGGGATCGAATGAAGGGTAGAGCCACGGGTCGTAACACATCCGAAATGTAGCGTCCACTGTTCAAAGTGCCGTGAATGCGAACAAGAGGTGACCGAGATGTGTAATCAGTGACACCCCATACCATCACGCCGGGTGATACACCAGTATGGCGATGACGAATACACGCTTCCAAGGTGCGTTCACCGCGATGTCGCCAAACACGAAGGCAACAATCATAATACTGTAAACAGAACCTAGATTCATCCGAAAAAATGACGTTTTGCCATAGGCGCACCCAGGTTCGTCGTCGAGTACACCATCGCAGGTGCTCCTGTCTGTGATGCAGCGTCAAGGGTAACCGCAGCCACGGTCTCCGAGCTCATAGTCCGTGCTGCTGCGAATGTCGTCGAACTGTTCGTGCAGATGGTTGTCGTCTTGCAAACGTCCCCATCTGTTTACTCAGGGATCGAGACGTGGCTGCACGATCCGTTACAGCCGGGTGGATAAGATGCCTGTCATTTCGACTGCTATTGATACGAGGCCGTTGGGATCCAGCACGGCGTTCCGTATTAAGCTCCTGAACCCACCGATTCCATATTCTGCTAACAGTCATTGGATCTCGACTAACGCTAGCAGCAATGTCGCGATATGATAAACCGCAATCGCGATAGGCTACAATCCGACCTTTATCAAAGTCGGAAACGTGATGGTATGCATTTCTCCTCCTTACACGAGGCATCACAACAACGTTTCACCAGGCAACGCCGGTCAACTGCTGTTTGTGTATGAGAAATCGGTTGGAAACTTTCCTCGTGTCAGCACGTTGTAGGTGTCGCCACCGGCGCCAACCTTGAGCGAATGGTCTGAAAAGCTAATCATTTGCATATCACAGCATCTGCTTTCTGTCGGCTAAGTTTCGCGTCTGTAGCACGTCATCTTCGTGGTGTAGCAATTTTAATGGCCAGCAGTGTATTCTGATCCAGCCTGTGCAGTTGCCAACAGAAAGCATCTTTCAGGATACAGAACTGCCGTACCATGTAACCCGCATAGGGCTGTCGGGATAGGTTCAGAATTACAGTGGTATGCACGGAGAAAGCACCCCTACATTCATACTTTACACTGATCAGCCACAACATTACGAGCACGTACATAATAGACGGTATCTCGACCTTCAGCACGGATAACAGTCCCGACATGTCGCGGCACGGAATCAATGAGGCATTGGTAGATCGCCGGAGGGATTTGGCACCACATCTGCACACACACACGGGTCACCTAATTCGCGTAGATTCCGGGGAGTGAGTGGCGATCAAGTCTGACGTCACGTTGAATCACATCCCAGATGTGTTCCATTGGTGAGATGTGGCTGGTTGGGCGGGCAGCACATCAATTGTGACTCGCCACTGTTTTCCCGGAACCACTCCATCACACTCCTGGCCTTGTGGCATGGAGCATTGTCTTGTTGAAAAATACCACTGCTCCCAGGAAACATGGTCGTCATAAAGAGGTATACATAGTCTGCAACGAGCGTACGATGCTGCTTGGTCGCCACGGTACCTTTAACGAGCTCCACTGGACCATGGACGCCCCCCCAGAGCATAATGGAGCCGCCGCCAGCTTGTCTCCGTCTCGCAGTACAGGTGCCAGGGAGCTGTTCCCCTGCAAGATGACGGATTCGCGCCCTCCCTTGGGCACGATGGGAAGGTATCGGGATTTATCAGACCGTGCAACGCTCTGCCACTGCACCAACGTCCAGTGCCGATGGTTACATGCCAGTTCAGGCGTAGTTGGCGATGTCGTGGTGTTAACTTTGGTGTTACGTTGCTCGCTTATTTCCAAGTCCGTATCGATCTCGTTTGTTGTTGTGGTCTTCAGTCCTGAGACTGGTTTGATGCAGCTCTCCATGCTACCCTATCCTACGCAAGCTTCTTCATCTCCCAGTACTTACTGCAGCCTACATCCTTCTGAATCTGCTTAGTGTATTCATCCCTTGGTCTCCCTCTACGATTTTTACCCTCCACGCTGCCCTCCAGTACCAAATTGCTGATACCTCGAGGCCTCAGAACATGTCCTACCAACCGATCCCTTCTTCTAGTCAAGTTGTGCCACAAACTCCTCTTCTCCCCAATCCTATTCAATACCTCCTCATTAGTTATGTGATGTACCCATCTAATCTTCAGCATACTTCTGTAGCACCGCATTTCGAAAGCTTCTATTCTCTTCTTGTCCAAACTATGTATCGTCCATGTTTCACTTCCATACATGGCTACACTCCATACAAATACTTTCAGAAACGACTTCCTCACACTTAAATCTATACTCGACGTTAACAAATTTCTCTTCTTCAGAAATGCTTTCCTTGCCATTGCCAGTCTACATTTTATATCCTCTCTACTTCGACCATCATTAGTTATTTTGCTCTCCAAATGGCAACACTCCTTTACTACCTTAAGCGTCTCATTTCCTAATATAATTCCCGCAGCATCACCAGAGTTAATTCGACTTCATTCCATTATCCTCGTTTTGCTTTTGTTGATGTTCATCTTATATCTTCCTTTCAAGACACTGTCCATTCTGTTCAACTGCTCTTTCAAGTCCTCTGCTGTCTCTGACAGAATTACAATGTCATCGGCGATCCTCAAAGTTTTTATTTCTTCTCCATGGATTTTAATTCTTACTCCGAATTACAATGTCATCGGCGGTCCTCAAAGTCTTTATTTCTTCTCCATGGATTTTAATTCTTACTCTTCCTGGTGAAACGTTATTGTGATGTCTCGTGTAAGGAGGAGAAATGCGTACCATCACGTTTCCGATCACGTTTCCGTCACTGCTTGCTCAATATACAAATTGAATAATGTCGGGGAGAGGCTACAGCCCTGTCTCAATCCCTTCCCAACCACTACTTCCCTTGCATGCCCCTCGACTCTTATAACGGCCATCTAGTTTCCGTACAAATTGTAAATAGCCTTTGGCTCCCTGTATTTTACCCCTGCCACCTTCAGAATTTGAAAGAGAGTATTTCAGTCAACATTGTCGAAAGCTTTCTCTAAGTCTACAAATGCTAGAAATGTTGTTTCACCTTTCCTTAATCTAGCTTCTAAGATAAGTCGTAGGGTCAGTATTGCCTCACGTCTTCCAACATTTCTATGGAATCCAAACTGATCTTCCCCGAGGTCGGCTTCTACCAGTTTTTCCATACGTGTGTTAAGAATTCGTGTTACCATTTTGCAGCCGTGGCTTATTAAACTGATAGTTCGGTAATTTTCACATCTGTCAACACCTGCTTTCTTTGGGATTGGAATTATTATATTCTTCTTGAAGTCTGAAGGTATTTCGCCTGTCTCATACATCTTGCTCACTTGAAGGTAGAGTTTTTTTAGGCCTGGCTCTCCCAAGGCTGTCAGTGGTTCTAATGGAATGTTGTCTACTCCCAGGGCCTTGATTCGACTCAGGTCCTTCAGCGCTCTGTCAAGCTCTTCACACAGCATCATAACTCCCATTTCATCTTCATCTACATCCTCTTCCATTTCCATAATATTGCCGTGAAGTACATCGCCCTTCTATAGACCCTCTGTATACACCTTCCACCTTTCTGCTTTCCCTTCTTTGCTTAGAACTGGATTTCCATCTGAGTTCTTGATATTCATACAAGTGGTTCTCTTTTCTCCAAAGGTCTCTTTAATTTTCCTGTAGGCAGTATCTATCTTACCCCTAGTGATATGTGCCTCTACATCCTTATATTTGTCCCCTAGCCATCCCTGCTTATCCATTTTGCACTTCCTGTCGATCTCATTTTTGAGACGTTTGAATTCCTTTTTGTCTGCTTCATTTATTGCATTTTTATATTTTCTCCTTTTATCAATTAAATATCTCTTCTGTTACCCAAGGATTTATATTAACCCTCGTCATTTTACCTACTTGGTCCTCTGCTACCTTCACTACTTCATCCCTCAGAGTTACCCATCCTTTTTCTGCTGTATTTCTTTCCTCCATTCGTGTCAATTGTTCCCTTATGCTGTCCCTGAAACTCTGTACAACCTCTGGTTCTTTCAGTTTATCCAGGTCCCATCTCCTCAAATTCCTACCTTTTGCAGTTTCTTCAGTTTTAATCTACAGTTGATAACCAATAGATTGCGGTCAGAGTCCACATCTGGTTCCTAAATCTCTGCCTTACCATTATATAATCTGATACCTTCTAGTATCTCCAGGCTTCTTGCATGTATACAACCTTCTTTTATGATTCTTGAACCAAGTGTTAGCTATGATTAAGTTGTGCTCTGTGCAAAATTCTACCAGACTGCTTCCTCTTCCATTTCTTAGCCCCAATCCATATTCACCTACTATGTTTCCTTCTCTCTCTTTTCCTACTATCGAATTCCAGTCATCCATGACTATCAAATTTTCGTCTCCCTTCACTATCTGAATAATTTCTTTTATGTCATCTTACACTTCTTCAATTTCTTCGTCATCTGCAGAGCTAGTTGGCATATAAACTTGTACTACTGTGGTAGGCGTGGGCTTCGTATCTATCTTGGCCACAATGATGCCTTCACTATGCTGATTGTAGTAGCTTACGCGCATTCCTATTTGCCTATTCGTTATTAAACCTACTCCTGCATTACCCCTATTTGATTTTGTATTTATAACCCTGTATTCGCCTGACCAGAAGTCTTGTTCCTCTTGCCACCGAACTTCGCTAATTCCCACTATATCTAACTTTAACCTATCCATTTCCTCCCTTTTTAAATTTTCTAACCTACATGCCCGATTAAGAGATCTAACATTCCACGCTCCGATCCGTAGGACGCCAGTTTTCTTTCTCCTGATAACGATGTGCTCTTGAGTAGTCCCCGCCCGGAGATCCGAATGGGGGACTATTTTACCTCCGGAATGTTTTACCCAAGAGGACGCCATCATCATTTAATCATACAGTAAAGCTGCATGCCCTCGGGAAAAATTACGGCTATAGTTCCCCCTTGCTTTCAGCCGTTCGCAGTACCAGCACAGCAAGGCCGTTTTGGTTAATGTTACAAGGCCAGATCAGCCAATCATCCATACTGTTGCCCCTGCAACTACTGAAAAGGCTGCTGCCCCTCTTCAGGAACCACACGTTTGTCTGGCCTCTCAACAGATACCCCTCCGTTGTGGTTGCACCTACAGTATGGTTATCTGTATCGCTGACGCACGCAAGCCTCCCCACCAACGGCAAGGTCCATGGTTCATTGGGGGAGGGGGGGGGGGAGACATGCAAATAATAATTGTCACATAACACGTTCTGAATTAGAAGGCCATCCAAACGAACCAAACTGATTGTGAAACTTGAAGAAAACCACGAAGACCGATTTTCAAACTGTTTTTAGCGCACGGAAACAACAATAAGACATAAGCTACCGGGAGAAACCTAGTGTTTTTATTATAAAATGAAATAAAATGCATGAGTAACTGAGTAAATAGCATATGTGAATGAAATGTTTGAAGACATGTTGAGGAAGTTCGTCTCTAGACATTGTCTGAGTTCCAGCGCAGAAACACTATTTTCGCAGTTTTACAAATTTTTTGCACGTAAGTTTCCAAAAATATGCAATAATTATTGAAAATGTACATTAACAGCTAAAACTATGCAATTTATTAAGTAAATGAGGTGCAAGTCGTTATTTGTTGTTCGACTTTTGGCTATAGAAGCGTTTGGTTCTGGTATCCCGTTGTGAAGTCGGAGGTAGCGTGTCGGCCAATATGGAGTAAAAATGGTTCAAATGGCTCAGAGCACTATGGGACTTAACATCTATGGTCATCAGTCCCCTAGAACTTAGAACTACTTAAAACTAACTAACCTGAGGACAGCACACAACACCCAGCCATCACGAGGCAGAGAAAATCCCTGACCCTGCCGGGAATCGAATCCGGGAACCCGGGCGTGGGAAGCGAGAACGCTACCGCACGACCACGAGATGCGGGCAATATGGAGTACTACAAGAGTGTAGCCAGATGCAAGTGCTGAGGACGAGAGGTTACATTTGCTACTTTTGGAAACAGATGAATCACCTACATAGACAAATAATTGTTGCAGAGCTTTACTTTGAAGTTAATAACATAAATAGATTTATGGTCGAATCGAAGCTAACTTCTCTGTTAGTGATACACAATTTTTTTAAGAATCGAAATCAAAAGCAATCTCCTAATTATATTTTGTGTACATAAAATATGTTTTGCCCCTTAATTTACACGATTATCTGCATTTTTGCAACCCTACCCCATATTAGTCAGAAAGTGCAACTTTTTAAGCTTTTTCTGTTGGTAAGGTTTTTAAATTTTACCGAGAGAAATGTAAATAGTTATTGTCAAATAGTTTCATTTATTGCAAACCGTGTTTCAGAGCTGAGAATAAATCGGATTTGTAGATACAACTACAAAAGTAAATGGCATTCCGTAATACCCGACTTTCTCCGAGTCAAATGATGTTTCGAAAGAGGATTTTGTTTGGTTTCATCTTCCGGTCTTCCACACAGCTACGATATACACTCCTGGAAATGGAAAAAAGAACACATTGACACCGGTGTGTGAGACCCACCATACTTGCTCCGGACACTGCGAGAGGGCTGTACAAGCAATGATCACACGCACGGCACAGCGGACACACCAGGAACCGCGGTGTTGGCCGTCGAATGGCGCTAGCTGCGCAGCATTTGTGCACCGCCGCCGTCAGTGTCAGCCACTTTGCCGTGGCATACGGAGCTCCATCGCAGTCTTTAACACTGGTAGCATGCCGCGACAGCGTGGACTGAACCGTATGTGCAGTTGACGGACTTTGAGCGAGGGCGTATAGTGGGCATGCGGGAGGCCGGGTGGACGTACCGCCGAATTGCTCAACACGTGGGGCGTGAGGTCTCCACAGTACATCGATGTTGTCGCCAGTGGTCGGCGGAAGGTGCACGTGCCCGTCGACCTGGGACCGGACCGCAGCGACGCACGGATGCACGCCAAGACCGTAGGATCCTACGCAGTGCCGTAGGGGACCGCACCGCCACTTCCCAGCAAATTAGGGGACACTGAATAGTGCACGGTACATCCAAACCGTCATCGAACCCATCGTTCTACCATTCCTAGACCGGCAAGGGAACTTGCTGTTCCAACAGGACAATGCACGTCCGCATGTATCCCGTGCCACCCAACGTGCTCTAGAAGATGTAAGTCAACTACCCTGGCCAGCAAGATCTCCGGATCTGTCCCCCATTGAGCATGTTTGGGACTGGATGAAGCGTCGTCTCACGCGGTCTGCACGTCCAGCACGAACGCTGGTCCAACTGAGGCGCCAGGTGGAAATGGCATGGCAAGCCGTTCCACAGGACTACATCCAGCATCTCTACGATCGTCTCCATGGGAGAACAGCAGCCTGCATTGCTGCGAAAGGTGGATATACACTGTACTAGTGCCGACATTGTGCATGCTCTGTTGCCTGTGTCTATGTGCCTGTGGTTCTGTCAGTGTGATCATGTGATGTATCTGACCCCAGGAATGTGTCAATAAAGTTTCCCCTTCCTGGGACAATGAATTCACGGTGTTCTTATTTCAATTTCCAGGAGTGTATGTCTGCTTGTGTCTGTATATGTGTGGATGGATATATATGTGTGTGTGTGTGTGTGTGTGTGTGTGTGTGTATACCCGTCCTTTTTCTCCCCTAAGTTAAGTCTTTCCGCTCCCAGGATTGGAATGACTCCTTACCCTCTCCCTTAAAACCCACTTCCTTTCGTCTTTCCCTCTCCTTCCCTCTTTCCTGACGAAGCAACCGTTTGTTGCGAAAGCTAGAATTTCGTGTGTATGTTTGTGTGTCTATCGACCTGCCAGCGCTTTTGTTTGGTAAGTCACATCATCTTTGTTTTTAGATATATTTTTCCCACGTGGAATGTTTCCCTCTGTTATATATATATATATATATATATATATATATATATATTGTCGGCAACCGCGCTAGGCGCACGTCCGTCGGCCGATCCGCGGGAGATGCGTGAATCAGCAGACGCGCCGCGGCTGAGGGTACTTCCCACGCGCCGCCGTCGGCGCCTTTGAAGCTCACGTTGCCGGTAATTACACACAATGCCGTCCGCCAGTGCTGACATCTGCCGTCCTTGGCGGCGACTTGACGGGGAGAAGAGAGCGCGCCAGACCGCTAATCTAGAGGGACCTCTCGCGTGTCTGACAATGAGTCACGGGGGGCGAAACGACAATGAAATACTCCCACCGGCTCTTAACCGGCTTAACGGATACAGCACACATACGCTGCGACACTTTTACTGTGCGACTTACAGGTCGTGCTGAACACGAAATACGTAGGTGGTTGCGATAAGTGTGGCCAAAGAAGAAGGGAAAAATGTTTCTTTCGTAAGCAACTCACCTTACTTCTCCCCCTTTCAGGTACTTATATATGCAAGGAATTGGTATAGGCATGTGTAGCCAAATACAGAAATATGTGAATACGGCGATGTGGTCGGCAACGCCTGCATAAGACAACAAGTGTCTGGCGAAGTTGTTGCGCAGTTGTTAGATCGGTCACTGCTGCTACAGTGGCAGGTTATCAAGATTTAAGTGAGTTTCAGCGTGGTGTTATAGTCGACGCACGAGCGATGGGACACAGCATCTCCGAGGTACCGGTGAAGTGGGGATTTTCCCGTACGACAAATTCACGAGTGTGTGGTGATATCAGGAATCCGGTAAAACATCAGATCTCCGACATCGCTGCGGTCGGAAAAAGATCCTGCAAAAACGGGACCGACGACGACTGAAGAGAATCGTTCAGCGTGACAGAAGTGCAACCCTTTCTCTAATTGGTGCAGATTTCAATGTTGGGCATTCAACAAGTGTCAGCGTGCGATCCATTCAACGAAACATCATCGATATGGGCTTTCGGAGCCAATGGCCCACTCGTGTACCTTTGATGACAGCACGAGAGAAAGCTTTACGCCCCACCTTGGCCCATCAACACCGACATTGGACTGTTGGTGACTGGAAACATGTTGCCTGGTCAGACGAGTCTCGATTCAAATTGTATGGAGCGGATGGACGTGTACAGGTATGGAGACAACGTCACGAATCTATGGACCCTGCACGTCAGCGGAGGACTGTTCAAGCTGGTGGAGGCTCTCTAATGGTGTGGGGCGTGTGCAGTCGGACTGATATGGGCCGCCTGATACGTCTAGATACGACTCTGACAGGTGACACGTACGTAAGCATCCTGTCTGACCAGCTGCATCGATTCTTGTTCACTGTGCATTCTCACGGAGTTGGGAAATTCCAGAAGGACAATGCGACACCCCACACGTCGAGAATTGCTACAGAGTGGCTCCAGGGACACTTCTGAGTATAAACACTTCAGCTGGCCACCAAACTCCCCAGACATGAACACTGTTCAGCATATCTGGGATGCCTTGCAACATGCTATTCAGAAGGGATCTCCACCCTGTTGTACTGTTACGGATTTTTGGACAACCGTGCAGAATTCGTGGTGTCAGATCCCTCCAGCACTACTTCAGACATTAGTCGAGTCCATGCCACGTCGTGTTGCGGCACTCCTGTTTGCTTGCGGGGGCCCTACACGATAAAAGACATATACAGGGTGAGTCACCTAACGTTACCGCTGGATATATTTCGTGAACCACATCAAATACTGACGAACCGATTCCACAGACCGAACGTGAGGAGAGGGGCTAGTGTAACTGGTTAATACAAACCATACAAAAAATGCTCGGAAGTATGTTTTTTAACACAAACCTACGTTTTTTTAAATGGAACCCCGTTAGTTTTGTTAGCACATCTGAACATAGAAACAAATACGTAATCAGTGCCGTTTGTTGCATTGTAAAATGTTAATTACATCCGGAGATATTGTAACCTAAAGTTGACGCTAGAGTACCACTCCTCCGCTGTCCGATCGTGTGTATCGGAGAGCACCGAATTACGTAGGGATCCAAAGGGAACGGTGATGGACCTTAGGTACAGAAGAGACTGGAACAGCACATTACGTCCACATGCTAACACCTTTTTATTGGTCTTTTTCACTGACGCACATGTACATTACCATGAGGGGTGAGTACACGTACACACGTGGTTTCCGTTTTCAATTACGGAGTAGAATAGAGTATGTCCCGACATGTCAGGCCAATAGATGTTCAATGTGGTGGCCATCATTTGCTGCACACAATTGCAATCTCTGGCGTAATGAATGTCGTACACGCCGCAGTACATCTGGTGTAATGTCGCCGCAGGCTGCCACAATACGTTGTTTCATATCCTCTGGGGTTGTAGGCACATCACGGTACACATTCTCCTTTAACGTACCCACAGAAAGAAGTCCGGAGGTGTAAGATCAGGAGAACGGGCTGGCCAATTTATGCGTCCTCCACGTCGTGGTAATGTACATGTGCGTCAGCGAAAAAGACCAATAAAAAAGTGTTAGCATGTGGACGTAATGCGCTGTTCCAGTCTCTTCTGTAGCTAAGGTCCATCACCGTTCCCTTTGGATCCCTACGTAATTCGGTGCTCTCCGATACACACGATCGAACAGCGGAGGAGTGGTACTCAAGCGTCAACTTTAGGTTACAATATCTCCGGATGTAATTAACATTTTACAATGCAACAAACGGCACTGATTACGTATTTGTTTGTAAGTTCAGATGTGCTAACAAAACTAACGGGGTTCCATTTAAAAAAACGTAGGTTTGTGTTAAAAAACGTACTTCCGTGCATTTTTTTGTATGGTTTGTATTAACCAATTACACTAGCCCCTCTCCTCACGTTCGGTCTGTGGAATCGGTTCGTCAGTATTTGATGTGGTTTACGAAATATATCCAGCGGTAACGTTAGGTGACCCACCCTGTATACAAGTTTCCTTGACTCGTCAGTGATATACTCTTGGTCCAGCGATCCTCCAGCTTTCTCATCCCAACGGAAATATAGATTGTGTCAACCTCTGCAAACTGTCGTTTGACAGGATTTATCATTTGCTCATTTGTCCACCCCTGGTAGGTGAATAGTCAGCGTGACGGATTGTCAGTCCTCTAGGCCCAGGTTCGATACCCAGCTGACTGCAGGTCGTCGAAATGGCGTCAAACAGAAAGACTGACACCTGGCGAACGGTCTGCCCGACGGGGGGGGCCTAGCCATACAATTAAATTAAATTAAATTTCCTCATCTTATGAAAATTTCTTCCCAGCAACCGGTAGTTTGAAGTTAGGTAACAGGAAGAGGTCACTTGGGGCTAAGTCTAGTGATTTGGTTGGATGTGGGACCAGTTAAAAGCCCAGACCGTGCACCTTCGCCACTGTTATCGCTGATAGTACATTATCCTGTTGAAAAACACTTATCTGCTTGCCAAACTTGATCTCTTTTCAGCCAATGAAAGTTTCTAAGAATACAACAATGAATACCAGGTGACAAAAAGTCCTTCTTCGGTGCACTATCACCAGCTTTTGTCCATTGTATCGACTATGGAGTTGTAAGTAGGCTGTTTAGGTTTTTATGTTGGTAACGCCACGTAGCTCGCTTTGTATGAAAATCACTGACTGTGCTGTGTGCAGTCTGTGGCTGGTTGGCATTGTTGGAATATTCGCTTGTGTAGTGTTGGGCAGCTGGCTGTGAACAGCGCGTAGCGTTGCGCAGTTGGAGGTGAGCCGCCAGCAGTGGTGGATGTGGGGAGAGAGATGGCGGAGTTTTGAGAGCGGACGATCTGGGCGTGTGTACATCAGAGACAGTAAATTTGTAAGACTGGATGTCATGAACTGATATATACAGGGCTATTACAAATGATTGAAGCGATTTCATAAATTCACTGTAGCTCCATTCATTGACATATGGTCACGGCACACTACAGATACGTAGAAAAACTCATAAAGTTTTGTTCGGCTGAAGCCGCACTTCAGGTTTCTGCCGCCAGAGCGCTCGAGAGCGCAGTGAGACAAAATGGCGACAGGAGCCGAGAAAGCGTATGTCGTGCTTGAAATGCACTCACATCAGTCAGTCATAACAGTGCAACGACACTTCAGGACGAAGTTCAACAAAGATCCACCAACCGCCAACTCCATTCGGCGATGGTATGCGCAGTTTAAAGCTTCTGGATGCCTCTGTAAGGGGAAATCAACGGGTCGGCCTGCAGTGAGCGAAGAAACGGTTGAACGCGTGCGGGCAAGTTTCACGCGTAGCCCGCGGAAGTCGACGAATAAAGCAAGCAGGGAGCTAAACGTACCACAGCCGACGGTTTGGAAAATCTTACGGAAAAGGCTAAAGCAGAAGCCTTACCGTTTACAATTGCTACAAGCCCTGACACCCGATGACAAAGTCAAACGCTTTGAATTTTCGGCGCGTTTTCAACAGCTCATGGAAGAGGATGCGTTCAGTGCGAACCTTGTTTTCAGTGATGAAGCAACATTTTTTCTTAATGGTGAAGTGAACAGACACAATGGCGAATCTGGGCGGTAGAGAATCCTCACGCATTCGTGCAGCAAATTCGCAATTCACCAAAAGTTAACGTGTTTTGTGCAATCTCACGGTTTAAAGTTTATGGCCCCTTTTTCTTCTGCGAAAAAAACGTTACAGGACACGTGTATCTGGACATGCTGGAAAATTGGCTCACGCCACAACTGGAGACCGACAGCGCCGACTTCATGTTTCAACAGGATGGTGCTCCACCGCACTTCCATCGTGATGTTCGGCATTTCTTAAGCAGGAGATTGGAAAACCGATGGATCGGTCGTGGTGGAGATCATGATCAGCTATTCATGTCATGGCCTCCACGCTCTCCCGACTTAACCCCGTGCGATTTCTTTCTGTGGGGTTATGTGAAAGATTCAGTGTTTAAACCTCCTCTACCAAGAAACGTGCCAGAACTGCGAGCTCGCATCAACGATGCTTCCGAACTCATTGATGGGGACATGCTGCGCCGAGTGTGGGAGGAACTTGATTATCGGCTTGATGTCTGCCGAATCACTGAAGGGGCACATATCGAACATTTGTGAATGCCTAAAAAAACTTTTTGAGTTTTTGTATGTGTGTGCAAAGCATTGTGAAAATATCTCAAATAATAAAGTTATTGTAGAGCTGTGAAATCGCTTCAATCATTTGTAATAACCCTGTATATTATGACTTTTGAACACTATTAGGGTAAATACATTGTTTGTTCTCTATCAAAATCTTTCATTTTCTAACTATGCCTATCAGTAGTTAGTGCCTTCAGTAGTTTGAATCTTTTATTTAGCTGGCAGTATTGGCGCTCGCTGTATTGCAGTAGTTCGAGTAACGAAGATTTTTGTGAGGTAAGTGATTCATGAAAGGTATAGGTTATTGTTAGTCAGGGCCATTCTTTTGTAGGGATTATTGAGAGTCAGACTGCGTTGCGCTAAAAATATTGTGTGTCAGTTTAATGATGACCAGAATAAGTAGAGAGAGAAATGTCCGAGTACGTTCAGTTTTGCTCAGCTGTTTGTAAATCAAATAACGTAAGGGGTTTACCAGCACCGTTGTTCATAATTTTTTCTAAGGGGACGTTTCAGAGTGTAACGGTGGACCAAGGTTTCGTCGACTGTCCAAAATCTGGGCAAAAAGTCTTGCGCATTGCCATTAAATATCGCCAGACATTGTGGTGAAGCGTTGTGCCAAATGTACTTTTGGTCGATTATAAACAATTTTTTTTTTTTTTTTTTTTTATTTGTGGTAAGGTCAGCTGCTGAGGTCATCGGTCCCTAAGCTTACGCACTACTTAATCTAACTTCAACTAACTTACACTAAGGACAACATACACACACACACACGTGCCTGAGGGAGGACTCGAACCTCGTACGGGGGGGGGGGGGGGGGGGGAGGGGGGGGGGACGTCGCGAACCGTGACAACACGCGTATTATGTTCGAGCATAATGACTTTTCTGGAGACTAGAAATCTACTGTGTAGGAATCAGCATGGGTTTCGAAACAGACGATCGTGTGAAACCCAGCTCGCGCCATTCGTCCACGAGACTCAGAGGGCCATAGACACGGGTTCCCAGGTGGATGCCGTGTTTCTTGACTTCCGCAAGGCGTTCGATACAGTTCCCCACAGTCGTTTCATGAACAAAGTAAGAGCATACGGACTATCAGACCAATTGTGTGATTGGATTGAAGAGTTCAGAGATAACAGAACGCAGTATGTCATTCTCAATGGAGAGAAGTCTTCCGAAGTAAGAGTGATTTCAGGTGTGCCGCAGGGGAGTGTCGTAGGACCATTGCTATTCAGAATATACATAAATGACCTTGTGGATGACATCGGAAGTTCACTGAGGCTTTTTGCGGATGATGCTGTGGTATATCGAGAGGTTGTAACAATGGAAAATTGTACTGAAATGCAGGAGGATCTGCAGCGAATTGACGCACGGTGCAGGGAATGGGAATTGAATCTCGATGCAGACAAGCGTAATTTGCTGCGAATACATAGAAAGAAAGATCCCTTATCATTTAGCTACAATATAGCAGGTCAGCAACTGGAAGCAGTTAATTCCATAAATTATCTGGGAGTACGCATTAGGAGAAATTTAAAATGGAATGACCATATAGAATTAATCGTCGGTAAAGCAGATGCCAGACTGAGATTCATTGGAAGAATCCTAAGGAAATGCAATCCGATAAGAAAGGAAGTAGGTTACAGTACGCTTGTTCGACCACTGCTTGAATACTGCTCAGCAGTGTGGGATCCGTACCAGATAGGGTTGATAGAAGAGATAGAGAAGATCCAACGGAAAGCAGCGCGCTTCGTTACAGGATCATTTAGTAATCGTGAAAGCGTTACGGAGATGATAGATAAACTCCAGTGGAAGACTCTGCAGGAGAGACGCTCAGTAGCTCGGTAAGGGCTTTTGTTAAAGTTTCGAGAACATACGTTCACCGAAGAGTCAAGCAGTATATTGCTCCCTCCTACGTATATCTCATGAAGAGACCGTGAGGATAAAATCAGAGAGATTAGAGCTCACACAGAGGCATGCCGACAATCTTTCTTTCCACGAACAATACGAGACTGGAATAAAAGGGAGAACCGATAGAGGTACTCAAGGTACTCCCCGCCACACACCGTCGGGTGGCTTGCGGAGTATGAATGTAGATGTAGATGTAGATGTAGACCGCCCGGCTACCCCGTGCGGCTGATTATGAACAACCGCTGGACCCATCTCACACACACCTTCTTCGTAGGCAAATCTCCATGCAGGATATTACGCACCTGGTCAGTTGACATACCTACAGTCTCAGCAATGTCACGAATTTTTATTCGGCGGCGTTGCATTACCATTTTACGGATTTTTTCAACGGTTTCCTATGTAGTGACCTCAATTGGACGACCGAAGCGCGCATCGTCTTCGGTGGTTGTCCGACCACTTTCAAATTCGTTATTCCAAAAGTAAATGGTCTTCAGTGATAGTGCAGATTCCTCGTGAACTTGGCCCAATTCAGTTTCGATTTGTGCGGCAGTTGTAATGGTACTTGAATTACGTAACCATTACGGCACCTCACCTCAACCTCTCGATACCAGCAATACTCTACTGTGTTTCTGTAAAATAGTTAACGTATTTCTGAGACAACATTCAGATTTGATTTCATTAATGTAGAGGTACTTCGATACATCGATATGTATATATTGCAATATTATTATTCTTATGTGTATTCTTTCTTTTGTCATTATGATCTTTGACGTACTTGTAACTCTGATTTTTGGGCGCGTAAGCGGTTGTTAGAGAGTCAAGCTTTGGTCGTCATGTTGAAAAGACGCAAATTGTAGTCAGTTTATGAAATGTGAACTTTAACAGTGAGGAAGATATTTTCAAGTATGTTTTATATTGTGAAGTGATGTTGCAACAAAAGTAATAAAAAGGAAGTGTAACTTAACATTCGGAGTGCTGATTACTTTTTTACGTCACTATTGTCATAACTTGCAAGAGTTTAATCTTCAAAAATGGTTTATGAAACACATCTATAAAACTTTTGAATATCGCAGAATAACACCTAGGCCTCTTTGCATGCGAGATCGGAATCATCACCACCTAGATTTTCGACGATTGAGCCACGAGTTCACAACGAGACCAGCGTGGGAAACACGAAAAGATGAGTGTCTAGTTTATCCATTGTTTCAAGAAATGACTTTATTAACTCTGCTCTCATGACACCTGCCACATAATACAACTTTGTTGTTGCCCGAAAATGCAGTATTTAGCAGCGTGAGCAGCACTACAATCATAATTAATTTTTGACCTTTGTTGTGGTAGGGTTGTTAGACAGTCCAACCCTTCAAATGAAGATGTTTAACAACAGCACGAAACTCGGTGTTCTCCATTTCCAATTTCAGTCGACACACTGACAAATTCAGACGACTGTACGGCGCACATTGTTGAATTTCTTAATACGATCCTTGTAATAATCAAGTTTACCAACGATGAAGGCGCAACAAAAATGTTCCATTCTTTCATGGAAATTTAGCAGACTTATCAAACTGCCCCTATAGTAAAGAGTGCTTGTTTGAAACAAAACAGTTAACTGCAGGATGTTCAAAGGTTCTAACTTCCACCATGTATAAAACAACATCAAACGTCTGATTACTTTGCAGGGGATGTGCTAAATGTTATTCGCTGACGTATGAAGGTTCGGATGGGCCCGGGGAGTGTGCACAGATGTTCGAAGTTGCTAAGGCGACCGCTCGCTGTGAGCAGAAAATCAGAGTTCGACTCCTGGTTTGGCACAAATTTTCAAAATGGTTGAAATGGCTCTGAGCACTATGGGACTTAACATCTGAGGTCATCAGTTCCCTAGAACTTACAACTACTTAAACCTAACTAACCTAAGGAAATCACACACAAATTTTCATATGTGACAATTTTGTAATACAGAGCAACTGACATCATGAAATCCGCATTCAGTCAATACTTTGGAATAATATTTCACACAGCTGATGCTCGTGAGTTCATATGTAAATGTGTTAAATATTTGACTCTATGCATGTAAGCAGGAAAATGCTTACAAAAGGTTCCAAACTACGTTTAAAGTTTGTTGACAGTGCTCTCATTAACAAACATTGGATGAATATAGTTTGTATAATTAGCGCTCCATTTTCATCAAAACTAAGTGTTTCACAGATATCTGTGTCGTAAGGAATGACAGACGTGATCTTATCTTTAGCCGGCCGGTGTGGCCGAGCGGTTCTAGGCGCTTCAGTCTGGAACCGCGCGACCGCTACGGCGCAGGTTCGAATCCTGCCTCGGGCATGGATGTGTGTGATGTCCTTCGGTTAGTTAGGTTTAAGTAATTCTAAGTCTAGGGGACTGATGACCTCAGATGTTAAGTACCATAGTGCTCAGGGCCATTTGAACCATCTTATTTTTACAAATAACAAACACCTTGAGTAATGTTTGTTTGTCATCGTTCAGTATAAAAACAAAGACATCTTGCAACTTGTTAAGTCAGTGTTGCTAACGTGTAAGAGAGAGTTGGCCCAGTTGTACCACTTTTGAGATTTTATTATAATCCAAACAGTAAGTTACAACATTATTTAAATAATGCCATCTTAAATTTCAGGATGTTGTTCTTGGTATCTCATTTAGAAACGAAAATTCTGAAAAAAATAAACGCGCCACACTTAATTATCTAAACATCTGCAAGAAGTACGGATTCAGAATCTGAGTTCGTTATTTGTAGCAGTCGGTGCATAAACCGTACGGCTCTTCTACACTATGCACTTGATGTTCAATATCAGTACTAGTCTTAAGTTTAAGGGAACGTTCCGTATTTTACTTTTTACATCACAATTTGCAGACATTACAATATAACTTTTTCACTCCTTTCCACACACTTTGCATCAATCCACATCTAGCGTATGATGCATCTCATCTTCCTTGCACAACTCACTGTACAATTCGTCTGTTCTACAAATTCTGTGTCCAACAATGTTTACATACTCGTTCGAATTTTTATATTCACTATGCATCGTAATTGTTGTCTTGGGCACAGTTTATATTGCATACACATTCATGCAATCTGTAGTCTCCAATAACGTATACTGTTTCTTTGAAATGCTATTCATCTGTTGTCCACTTTCCATAATGCGTTTCTGCATACTGCCATACTCCACTTGGAAATAATTTTTCAGTTAACAACTTCGGATAAATTGCTCATCAGAGACATCACCACATCCTTTCTAAACAATATGTTGCACTAAATACTCTGAACGACATTTTTGAAGCTCAATGTGCCAACAAGTTTCTTAAATTCCACCGGTGTAATATCGGAAAGTTATAGCAACACCTTATATTCATCCTCGCCATTTTATCTTTGTCAGATTCCTGCAAATGAATCACAGCGAATATCGATTCATGGTTTCTGGAAACAAAGGTTATTCCGTAAATCAAATATTATGTTGTACTCCGACTAAAATTACTTTGTGGTTGACGTTTCAGCGAGTCGAATGATAGGAGTAACCATAGAGCAAATATCTCTAGAGTTAGCATTCACATGCGCAGAACAGATTGTGTGTTGTCAACATACATTGCCGGCCTGGTCACGTGTTCTCGGGACGTCGTGTGTTTGTCCGTATAGCGCCCTGTATATTTCGAATGTCACTACATCCCTAGTACAGACGGATTCTTTTCGTACGTGTCGTGGATTATTTGTATATGTTGCGCAGACATTTTAACAGCCGGTAATAAACCAGCTACGTAACTTTTAAGAGCAAGCGATATTGCATCCTGCTCCTTTGCGATAGGTGTCACAGTTCAGATGCACTCGATTTTTGGTAGTTTTCGGTATGATACGGCACTTTATAGTATTACAGAGCCTGACGTACATTTTTGCAGTGATAGTCTTGCGAAACGACTTGACAGCACGCTAGTACTTTTGCAAGTGTCCGAAAAACACCGAATTTGCCACACATTAGCGATTATATCGCTGCTAAGTCGTCGTTTTTTCTGCTATTTCTGCGTATTTATTTTCTCGTTTTTGCGACCTAAAGCACAATTTTTCTTACTGGTGACACTTTGAAGTATTTATTTAACGCATTTTACGTACTAGCTCCTAGTTTATTAAATAAATAGTAGACTGAGTAATCTATATACATAATCGACAAGTCACTGATAAATGCATGGAGGATAGTATTTGCTGAAACAACAAACCATTCTCTTTCCTGTTCCACTAGCAAATTTTCGAGAGGAAGCGATTGTTTGTAAGTTTTTGTACGAGCCGTAATATCTATTATATAGTCATAAAATCGTAGAAAAATAGGTCTACAGAATCAAGCCTTAATTATAATGCCTCTCGAACTTTTTAAACATAGTACCCATGAAAAGTTACTATCCCTCCTTCCACATATTTTTCTTTGCATCCGTAGCAACAAAGTTAATTCACCATCGCTATTACACTATCAACAAACGGTGAAACACAACAAAAACTCTTGATATTATAAGCTTCAAACTCTGCGGAAGCACACACGCACAGCGAGGTCCCGAAAACACGTGACAATCCTGGTTTAATGCTGACAGAACGCAATGCTCACTCCAGAGATATTTACTCTATGGGAGTAACGAACGAGTTTAAATTTCGTAGTGTGGCTAACACACGAGATAGAGCGCTCCTAGCGGCCACCGCCGTAAACTCGACGGCCTTATTGACATCAGTCAGAATATCGAGAGGAGCCAATCTGTCGTTTGCCTGTGTGGAAGATGAACTGCTTTATTTGGTGAATCATTTAATTTTTCTTCGCAATTTGTTTACCGAAACATAAATTAAATGTGTCTGAAGCGTGTTTAGCGTTCAGTTGCACGAATCGAAATGAAAGAAACTAACGTACGGATGGGCAGCAAATATGAAATGAGACGAAATGTTTCAAATTACAATGAGTTACATCTGGTCAAATCACTTTCAAGATAAATATATAAAAGACACAAACGATCACAGCAGCCATTTGACCGATTCAACCCCAAAATTCTTTCATTTTCCACAGCAATAGAAAGAAAAGGTGAAATCGCACAACCAGGGCCCAGAAAGCCAACTTTCGACAGTCTGCTTAATAATACTCTTAATGAGTCATCGGCAACACACAGTAAAGCCGTAATTTAATATATACACGGTGGTCCATTGATCGTGACCGGGCCAAATATCTCACAAAATAAGCGTCAAACGAAAAAACTACAAATAACGAAACTCGTCTAGCTTGAAGGGGGAGACCAGATGGCGCTATGGTTGGCCCGCTAGATGGCGCTGCCATAGGTCAAACGGATATAAACTGCGTTTCTTTAAATAGGAACCCCCATTTTTTTATTACATATTCGTGTAGTACGTAAAGAAATATGAAAGTTTTAGTTGGACCACTTTTTTCGCTTTGTTGTAGATGGCGATGTAATGGTCACAGACATATGGCTCACAATTTTAGACGAACAGTTGGTAACAGGTAGGTTTTTTAAATTAAAATACAGAACGTAGGTACGTTTGAACACTTAATTTCGGTTGTTCCAATGTCATACATGTACCTTTGTGAACTTATCATTTCTGACAACGCATGCAATAAATGCTCAAAATGATGTCCGTCAAGCTCAATGCATTTGGCAATACGTGTAACGACATTCCTCTCAACAGCGAGTAGTTTGCCTTCCGTAATGTTCGCACATGCATTGACAATGCGCTGACGCATGTTGTCAGGCGTTGTCGGTGGATCACCATAGCAAATATCCTTCAACTTTCCCCACAGAAAGAAATCCGGGGACGGCAGATCCGGTGAACGTGCGGGCCACGGTATGGTTGGTGCCTGGACGACCAATCCACCTGTCATGAAACATGCTATTCAATACCGCTTCAACCGCACGCTAGCTATGTGCCGGACATCCATCATGTTGGAAGTTCATCGCCACTCTGTCATGCAGTGAAACATCTTGCAGTATCATCGGTAGAACATTACGTAGGAAATCAGCATACATTGCATCATTCAGATTGCCGCCGATACAATGGGGGCCAATTACCCTTCCTCCCATAATGCCGCACATACATTAACCCGCCAAGGTAGCTAATGTTCCACTTGTCGCAGCCATTGTGCATTTTCCGTTGCCGAGTAGTGCATATTATGCCGGTTTACGTTATCGCTGTTGGTGAATGACGCTTCGTCGCAAAATAGAACGCGTGCAAAAAACCTCTCATCGTCCCGTAGTTTCTCTTGTGCCCAGTGGCAGAACTGTACACGACGTTCAAAGTCGTCGCCATGCAATTCCTGGTGGATAGAAATATGGTACGGGTGCAATCGATGTTGATGTAGCATTCTCAACACCGACGTTTTTGAGATTCCCGATTCTCGCGCAATTTGTCTGCTACTGATGTGCGGATTAGCCGCGACAGCAGCTAAAACACCTACCTGGGCATCATCATTTGTTGCAGGTCGTGGTTGACGTTTCGCATATGGCTGAACACTTCCTGTTTCCTTAAATAACGTAACTATCCGGCGAACAGTCCGGACACTTGGATGATGTCGTCCAGGATACCGAGCAGCATACATAGCACACGCCCGTTGGGCATTTTGATCACAATAGCCGTACATCAACACGATATGGACCTCTTCCGCAATTGGTAAACGGTCCATTTTAACACGGCTAATGTATCACGAATCAAATACCGTCCGAACTGGCGGAATGTTTCTTGATACCACGTACTTATAAGTTTGTGACTATTACAGCGCCATCTATTACAAAGCGAAAAAAGTGGTCCAACGAAAACTTTCATATTTCTTTACGTACTACACGAATATGTAATAAAAAATGGGGGTTTCTATTTAAAAAAACGCTGTTGATATACGTTTGACCTATGGCAGCGCCATATAGCGGGCCAACCATAGCGCCATCTGGTTTCCCCCTTCAAGCTAGACGAATTTCGTTCTTTGTAGTTTTTTCGTTTGACGCTTATTTCGCGAGATATTTGGCCCGGTCACCATCAATGGATCACCCTGTATATATATATATATATATATATATATATATATATATATATATTGCATTACAGCTCTGTAATCAAACCTGAATGCAGAAACTTTAAATAGAAGAAGAAATTTAAAGAAAGAAAGATTATTAGGAAAATATTAGGCCCCAAAATTACTGATGAAACTTACAGGCTGAGAACTAACAAGGAAATACAAGAGTACACAGACATTCATAGTGACGTGAGAAACTTAACACTTAAATTTCATGGGCACGTTAAAAAAATAGAACCCACTAGGTTTGCAAAACAGGTAGTAGAATTCTTCGAAAACAGAAGTAAGGCCAAACTGAGACGATTAAATGTATCGGTGAGATTAAGGTAGATCAAAAAGTAGCTGATACAACTGAGGCAGAAGTTATAGATAGAAAAACATTCAGACAATAGATATTTGGTTGGATCGTTGGTCAGAGGCAAATTGGAAAACAGACTGGAACACCCTAGTCTGGTAAAAGATAGAGATTTCATTCTGAAAGGATGAAACAAATTTGGACACAAAAGAAGGGCAACCATCAAAATCGACATTGATGGAATGTACCTCACGTGGTCCTATTGGGTCCATACGTGAATAGTAATAATATACTGCTTATATATATACACTCATACAAACAAAAACACCGATTCTATCAGCTAACCACAAAGCATTTCGAATTTTACTCTTCAACTTCACGTGGTAGCTGCTCATTTTGCGTTGATTATGTTCAGTTTGCTAATGGCAAGAAGTTTTCGTGCATGAAAATGCTTTGAGCAGTATTGCAGTTTTAGCTACATAGACAAGCTTATTCATACTTCGTCTAAAACATCGCCGGCCGGTGTTACCGAGCGGTTCTAGCCACTACAGTCTGCGGAGAACCAGCATTTGAGGCTGACTGCAGTACAATTTTACTGCCGACAACTTACATTTCGCGGAAAGACCACAAAGATAAGATTAAGAGAGAGATTAGGGCTCGTACAGAGGCATATAGGCAGTAAAAAAAAAAAAATGGCTCTGAGCACTATGGGACTTAACAGCTGAGGTCGTAAGTCCCCTAGAACTTAGAACTACTTGAACCTAACTAACCTAAGGACCTCACACACATCCATGCCCGAGGCAGGATTCGAACCTGCGACCGTAGCGGTCGCGCGGTTCCAGACGGAAGCGTCGAGAACCGCTCGGCCACATCGGCCGGCTAAAGGTAAGATCACGTCCGTCATTCCTTACGTCACAAACACAGATATCTGTGAAACGCTTAGTTTTGATTAATATGTAGCGCTAATTACACAAACTATATTCATCCAGTGTTTGATAATGAGAGCACTGTCAACAAACTTTAAACGTAATTTGGAACCTTTTGTAAGCATTTTCCTGCTTACATGCATAGTCAAATATGTAATACATACAGGCAGTCATTTTTCCCTCGTTCTGTTTGGGACTGGAACAGGGAGAGAAGTGCTAGTTGTGGTACCCTCCGCCTCGCACCTTATTGTGGATTGCGCAATATGTATGTAAATGTAGATGTAGATGTAATATCAAAACTATCTTCCTTAAAACGAGAGAACCATCTTCTTGTTGTACTCTGTCCAATGGCATTATCCCCATTCAAGGCGCAAATGTTTGTTTGCCTGCGCTACTGTCAACCCTCAAGTGAACTCAAACCGAAGAATATGTCGGAAACGTTCCGATTTCTCTACTTTGCACTCCGTTTTCTAGCGTCCACAACTCCACTCGCTATCTCCAAAAGGCAAAACGACAATATGTAAACTCAAGTAGCGGCAGTGAACTACAAATGAGAAATAGCAATCGATAAACCCACAGCGACCGGAATACTAGCACATAAAGCAGAAACGCTTCGAAATTATGCACCAACATAACAGGATTTGGTATAGTACAGACAACTCACCCATATTTAATGAAATAAAAAAATCGCAATCATCTGCATCACTAACGCTACACTCTCCGAAACTGACTCCACAGCTACCGACACTGGCAGTTACTTCTCTCCTTCTGCTGGCTTATGACATCATTCCCATAAAGTCACACAAATTGTCAGGAACGGAATTCTACAAAGTGATATGCACAAGTTCGCTACCAAACAAAGCCACAGACCGCAACCCCGTTGGTCCAGACCCAAACACCACTGAAACCATACCCACTATAATACCCAGCTAGGTTAGAAAAACCATCACTAAATTGAAAAATGGAAAGTCATCTGGGAAAGACAACATGTACAACGAGTTATATTAGAACAAATAAGCCCTCAGTCACAAATATTAAGTCAAAATTGAGCAGGTTTCGGCGCTACTATGAGCGTCGTCTTCAGAATTAGACTAACTGTTCTACGAGGTGCATTCAAGTTCTAAGGCCTCCGATTTTTTTTCTCCAGACTGGAAAGAGATAGAAACATATGCATTCTTTTAAAATGAGGCCGCGTTCATTGTCAATACGTCCCAGAGCTGGCAGCACCGTACGGCAGATGGAATTTTACCCCCAGTGGCGAGAATGAGAACTGTTTTAAATACTTAAAATGGCGACGTTTTCCTTACTTGAACAGCATGCAATCATTCGTTTTCTGAATTTGCGTGGTGTGAAACCAACTGAAATTCATCGACAGTTGAAGGAGACATGTGGTGATGGAGTTACGGATGTGGCGAAAGTGCGTTCATGGGTGCGACAGTTTAATGAAGGCAGAACATCGTGTGACAACAAACCGAAACAACCTCGGGCTCGCACGAGCTGGTCTGACGACACGATCGAGAAAGTGGAGAGAATTGTTTTGGGGGATCGCCGAATGACTGTTGAACAGATCGCCTCCAGAGTTGGCATTTCTGTGGGTTCTGTGCACACAATCCTGCACGACGACCTGAAAATGCGAAAAGTGTCATCCAGGTGGGTGCCACGAATGCTGACGGACGACCACACGGCTGCCCGTGTGGCACGTTGCCGAGCAATGTTGACGCGCAACGACAGCACGAATGGGACTTTCTTTTCGTCGGTTGTGACAATGGATGAGACGTGGATGCCATTTTTCAATCCAGAAACAAACCGCCAGTCAGCTCAATGGAAGCACACAGATTCACCGCCACCAAAAAAATTTCGGGTAACTGCCAGTGCTGAAAAAATGATGGTGTCCATGTTCTGGGACAGCGAGGGCGTAATCCTTACCCATTGCGTTCCAAAGGGCACTACGGTAAGAGGTGCACCCTACGAAAATGTTTTGAAGAACAAATTCCTTCCTGCACTGCAACAAAAACGTCCGGGAGGGGCTGCGTGTGTGCTGTTTCACCGAGACAACGCACCCGCACATCGAGCTAACGTTACGCAACAGTTTCTTCGTGGTAACAACTTTGAAGTGATTCCTCGTGCTCCCTACTCACCTGACCTGGCTCCTAGTCACTTTTGGCTTTTTCCAACAATGAAAGACACTCTCCATGGCCGCACGTTCACCAGCCGTGCTGCTATTGCCTCAGCGATTTTCCAGTAGTCAAAACAGACTCCTAAAGAAGCCTTCGCCGCTGCCACGGAATCATGGTGTCAGCGTTGTGAAAAATGTGTACGTCTGCAGGGCGATTATGTCGAGAAGTAACGCCAGTTTCATCGATTTCGGGTGAGTAGTTAATTAGGAAAAAAGTCGGAGGCCTTAGAACTTGAATGCACCTCGTAGAACGTATTGAGTGTATAACACATTAATAAAATTAAACTTTGTACTGACTGGAAAAAGATGTAGCACTTACAAGTCACATATTAAAAAACTTCTAAGCCGGAAAGGCGACGTCATGAATAGTTGTAAGTAAGATGGCGAGCCGCTGAGGGCTGTTCGTAGTTGAGTGAACGCGGGTTGCAACAAGACTGAGGTGCCCACGTTAGAAAGTGTGGGCAAGTAAACATGGTGTTGCTACGACCGCCATCTAGTAGTTGCAGAAACAACTAGGCTGCTGTACATTCAAAATTAGACACATGAAATTGTGATGCAGCTGATTCAGGCATAGCGTAAGCACTAATAATAATAGGATGAAGTTACATATTTATCTGCTTTAAACAGAGATACATTTTGTAACGTAAAAAAAGTCAGTTAAGACATACAAGAAAACATCAAATATGAAACAGGAAAACAACATTTCGGTAAACTGCATGAGGAAATCTGAATCAAAGATCAAGCAACGGCTTTATACAGTCGAATAAGTTTTTATTTCGCAGCTGCAGCTGTTCGTCGAGAATGAGTCCATCATGACGAGATAGATGTTTGAAAATCTCCAATTCCTCTAAGACATCTAACCTACGCCCCTTGTTTTCGGTATGCAGAATATTGTTATCGCCTGTGGCTTTAGGCACGTGTCCAGTAATTAAGAGATGATGCTGGTACAGCAGTCTGATGGGCTCGCTATGTGCAACCCTTTAGCCGGCATCCTCGCCGCCCTCGTCATCAATTCCTTGGAAAAAAAAGCTGTTTAACCGTGTCTCAGCCGCTTCACTAGGTATCCTTTCTTACACAATATACGTTGATGATATTCTAGTCATCTATAACGGACCCGCCGATAGAACTGATCATATACAGGGTGATTCAGAAAGAATACCACAACTTTAGGAATTTAAAACTCTGCAACGACAAAAGGCAGAGCTAAGCACTAGCTGTCGGCGAATTAAGGGAGCTATAAAGTTTCATTTAGTTGTACATTTGCTCGCTTGAGGCGCTGTTGACTAGGCGTCAGCGTCAGTTGATGCTAAGATGGCGACCGCTCAACGGAAAGCTTTTTGTGTTATTGATGAGTACGGCAGAAGTGAATCGACGACAGTTGTTCAGCGTGCATTTCGAACGAAGTATGGTGTTAAACCTCCTGATAGGTGGTGTATTAAACGTTGGTATAAACAGTTTACATAGAATGGGTGTTTGTGCAAAGGGAAAAGTTCTGGACGGCCGAGAACGAGTGATGAAAATGTAGCACGCATCCAGCAAGCATTTGTTCGCAGCCCAGGAAAATCGACTCGCAGAGCTAGCAGAGAGCTGCAAATTCCACAATCAACTGTATGGAGAGGCACATTGGCACTTATCTGTCCGTAACTACCTGAACGTCAACTACCCGAGGCGATGGATCGGCCGCCAGCCAGCCCGTGACAGAGCACTTCATCACTGGCCTCCAAGAAGCCCTGATCTTACCCCCTGCGATTTTTTCTTATGGGGGTATGTTAAGGATATGGTGTTTCGGCCACCTCTCCCAGCCACCATTGATGATTTGAGACGAGAAATAACAGCAGCTATCCAAACTGTTACGCCTGATATGCTACAGAGAGTGTGGAACGAGTTGGAGTATCGGGTTGATATTGCTCGTGTGTCTGGAGGGGGCCATATTGAACATCTCTGAACTTGTTTATGAGTGAAAAAAAACCTTTTTAAATACTCTTTGTAATGATGTATAACAGAAGGTTATATTATGTTTCTCTCATTAAATACACATTTTTAAAGTTGTGGTATTCTTTTTGAATCACCCTGTATTTAAACTTTTTGACGACCTCCATGAAAAAATTTCTTTCGCTATTGAACTCGAAAACTCTAAAACCACCAATTACATTATTTAGGTTTCACGCTTACAATAGAAGACAATAACATCACTTTCAATATTTTTCGAAAAGAAACCTATACTGACCAAATCGTGCCTGCTTCCTCTTTTCATCCACAGTCTCAAAAAATGGCCTTTTTTCACTCTGACGTCCACCGAGCCACCTCTATACCACTTTCAACAGAAAAGTTTAATGAGGAGATTAATTTACTTAAAACCATAGCAGTCAATAATGAATATACGCCTAACATAGTGGACGATATCCTAAAAAAGACTACGCTCAACACCTCACGCGCTGAAGTTAACCCAAAAAACGTTTTTCTATTCCTTTTGTAGGACCTATTTCCTATCAGATTCAGCGCATGCTTCGCAACAAATAAAACTGCAATGTTGCCTTCTCTACTAATAATAATCTAGAAAGAAACTTCATTCATAATTTGAAATCCATTCGCTCCCCTACAGAAAGTTCTGGCGTTTGTAACGTAATCTGCGATACCTGCTCGTCCTATTATATAGGGCAAACAGGACGTGCTTTCACCGTCAGATATAAAGAACATCTTTTGAGGAAAAACGGCACCAGTCCCCTAAATTCATCCTTTGCCGATCATCTCTTAATTACTGGACACGTGCCTAAAGCCATAGGCGATAACAATATTCTGCATACCGAAAAGAAGGGGCGTAGGTTAGATGTTTTAGAGGAATGTTGTTTTCGTGTTACATCTTTGCTGTTTTCTTGTATGTCTTAACTGACGTTTTCTTTTTACATTACAAAATGTATCTCTGTTTAAAGCAGATAAATATATAAGTTCATCCTATTATTATTAGTGCTTACGCTATGCCTGAATCAGCTGCACCACAATTTCATGTGTCTAATTTTGAATGTACAGCAGCCTAGTTGTTTCTGCGACTACTAGATGGTGCTCGTAGCAACACCATGTTTACTTGCCCACACTTTCTAACGTGGGCACCTCAGTCTTGTTGCAACCCTTGTTCACTCAGGTACGAGCAGCCCTTAGCGACTCACCATCTTACTTACAACTATTCATGACGTCCCCTTTCCGGCTTAGATCTTTTTTTAATATGTGACTTGTAAGTAATGCATCTTTTTCCAGTCAGTACAAACTATAATTTTATTAATGTATTATATACCTAATATGTTTTAGAAGAGTTTCTGAGGACGAAGCTCATAGTAGCGTCGAAACGTGGTCAGTTTTGACTTAATATTTGTGACCGAGGGCTTATTTGTTCTAATATAATTCTGACACGGTCACTGAACCTTAGCAGCTATGTTCAAAGTTTTATATACAACGAGCTCTTGAAACAAGCCCGAGATCTCTTAACACCAATCATCACGGAATTGCTCAACAAAATCGTACAAACCGGAGACATTCTCGACCAGTGGAAAACAAGTACCATTGTACTTTTGCTCAAAAATGGTGCGAAAGATGACATGAACAATTACACACCAATAAGCCTGATGTCTAACCTACATAAACTTTTCACGAAAATACTAACGAGACGATTAGCAAAAACAGTAGGCGGGAAACAACCGTCGGAACAAGCAGGATTCCGCAAAGGATTTAGCACACTGGACCATATTCAAACCATTAATCAGATAATAGAAAAATCGCATGGTCGCCACCTCAAAATATACCTTGCTTTTGTTGATTACGGCAAAGTATTCGAAACCATCGAACATACTTCAAGCACTAAGAAATCAAGGAGTAGAAGCAAAGTACGTGCAATTATCAAGAAACATCCAAAACCAGAGCTTAGTTAGGGTTAAAACCGAAAAGACAGGCCTCCTTCGGGGGGGGGGGGGGGGGGAGGGAAGTAGAATCTCAACAAGGGAAAAAAAAACAAAGCAAAGTAAGCCACACAACCAATCGCTTCAGCACTGCTGGGTTCACGGCCAAGTACTTCGCTCTACAGCCGCTGCGCGGCGCCACACGCAGTAGGGTACTAGAAAATTCTCAGAAAATTCGATTTACAAGCTCAGATAAGATTATTTTGCTTACGTTACTGTGAGACATTTCTGACAGTTGTAATTGACAAGAGTATCACTTTCTCAGAAACGTAAGCAGAGATCGGCAATCTCGTAATAAATCCGTACCCGTTCGAGCAGTGTAACTTTCCGCCACTATAAATTCACGGTACTGCATTTAAGTAGGACTTGTTTTCATGACATACCTAATTCTAACAGTTTGTACAGTGGAAATTTTTGGAGGGGTTTGTTAACCTCGCAAGATTTTGAATTCCGAAGTCAATAACGTGAATGCCCGTATTACACTTCGATTAATCGCAAGAAGCTAACTAATGGGCTGCTGAAAACATAGCCAAAGTTTTTGCTCTTGTTCAGCAACATACCAGGTGATCAAAAAGTTAGTATAAATTTGAAAAATGAATAAATTACGAAATAATGTAGATAGACAAAAATTGACATTCATGCTTGGAATGACGTGGGGTTTTACTAGCACCAAAAAAAAATACGGAAGTTCAAAAAATGTCCGACAGATGGTGCCTCATCTGATCAAAACAGCAATAATCAGTATAACAAAGTAAGACAAAGCAAAGATGATGTTCTTTACAGGAAATGCTCAATACGTCCACCATCATTCCTCAACAATAACTGTAGTCGAGGAATAATGTTGTGAACAGCACTGTATAGCATGTCCGGAGTTACAGTGAGGCATTGGCGTCGGATGTTGTCTTTCAGCATCCCTAGAGATGTCGGTCGATCACGATACACTTGCGACTTCAGGTAACCCCAAAGCCAATAATCGCACGGACTGAGGTCTGGGGACCTGGGAGGCCGAGCATGACGAAAGTGGCGGCTGAGCACACGATCATCACCAAACGACGCGCGCAAGAGATCTTTCACGCGTCTAGCAATATGGGGTGGAGCGCCATCCTACGTAAACATCGTACGTTCCAGCAGGTGTTTATCAGCCAGGCTGGAGATGCGATTCTGTAACATATCGGCGTACCTCTCACCCATCACGGTAGTAGTTACAGCACCAGAATCACGCATTTCCTCGAAGAAAAAAGATCCGATAACGGTACATGTGGTTCTAATAAAACCCCATTTCATTCCAAGCATGTGTGTCAACTTGTACCTCTCTATCTACATTATTCCGTGATTTATTGAGTTTTCAAATTTATACTGACTTTTTGATCACCCGGTACTTGTCCAACCGTCCTTCTACGTTTCTTGCACTGACGTTCCTAATAATGTCAATAACTCGCAGTTCGCACATGGAACTAATTACAAATTTTACTTACTATTAACGCCCACTGGGAGATATCAGGAACCAATGATAAATCCGATCTGAGCGGTCAGCCGCAGGAATTAACTACCGTGAGGTTACACCTACATCTGCATCATACCTGCTGGTGTGTGGCGGAGGGTACTTTCGGTACCACTGTCTGATCCCTCCAACCCTGCTCAACTTGCGAATAGCCCGTGGGTAGAAAAGCCGTTGCAACAGATTTTTGAAGTTCTGAGAAAAATAGCGGTTCGACGGGTAATATAAACATATACAAGAATCAAAACGGAACAATACCAGAGGAAGACCAAGAACTAAGTGCTACGATTAGATTCAAGACAGGGATATAGTCTTCCGCTCCAACTGTTCAACCTGTTCATCGAAGAAGCAATGACGGAAATGCAAGAAAGATTCAAATGACTAAAATGCAGGTTCAAAGGGTATCAGTGATAAGATTTTCTGATGACAAACTGCCTATTGGCTTCTGTCTCGGGTTCTTCGGCCGACGTTCATCTAATGATTTTAAAATCTTTAGATGAAATCATTGGCCGGCCGCAGTGGTCTAGCGGTTCTGGCGCTGCAGTCCGGAACCGCGGGACTGCTACGGTCGCAGGTTTGAATCCTGCCTCGGGCATGGGTGTGTGTGATGTCCTTAGGTTAGTTAGGTTTAAGTAGTTCTAAGTTCTAGGGGACTTATGACCTAAGATGTTGAGTCCCATAGTGCTCAGAGCCATTTGAACCATGAAATCATTGGATGACTTCTTAAGTAATAGAGCCCAGTACGTTGTCCTCGATGGTGAGTGTTCATCAGAGGTGAGGGTATCATCTGGAGTGCCCCAGGGAAGTGTGGTAGGTCCGCTGTTGTTTTCTATCTGCATAAATGATCTTTTGGATAGGGTGGATAGCAATGTGCGGCTGTTTGCTGATGATGCTGTGGTGTACGGGAAGGTGTCGTCGTTGAGTGACTGTAGGAGGATACGAGATGACTTGGACAGGATTTGTGATTGGTGTAAAGAATGGCAGCTAACTCTAAATATAGATAAATGTAAATTAATGCAGATGAATAGGAAAAAGAATCCCATAATGTTTGAATACTCCATTAGTAGTGTAGCGCTTGACACAGTCACGTCGATTAAATATTTGGGCGTAACATTGCAGAGCGATATGAAGTGGGACAAGCATGTAATGGCAGTTGTGGGGGAAGGCGGATAGTCGTCTTCGGTTCGTTGGTAGAATTTTGGGAAGATGTGGTTCATCTGTAAAGGAGACCGCTTATAAAACACTAACACGACCTATTCTCGAGTACTGCTCGAGTGTTTGGGATCCCTATCAGGTCGGATTGAGGGAGGACATAGAAGCAATTCAGAGGCGGGCTGCTAGATTTGTTACTGGTAGGTTTGATCATCACGCGAGTGTTACGGAAATGCTTCAGGAACTCGGGTGGGAGTCTCTAGAGGAAAGGAGGCGTTCTTTTTGTGAATCGCTACTGAGGAAATTCAGAGAACCAGCATTTGAGGCTGACTGCGGTACAATTTTACTGCCGCCAACTTACATTTCGCGGAAAGACCACAAAGTTAAGATAAGAGAGATTAGGGCTCCTACAGAGGCATATAGGCAGTCATTTTTCGTTCTGTTTGGGAGAGAACAGGGAGAGAAGATGCTAGTTGTGGTACGAGGTACCCTCCGCCACGCACCGTATGGTGGATTGCGGATTATGTATGTAGATGTAGAGATGAACGTCGGCCGAAGAACCTGAGACAGAAGCCAATAGGCAGTTTGTCAACAAGTGGCCACGAAAGCCTTAACAATTTTGTACTTTCTGATGTCATTGCCATCCACAGGAAAAGTTAAGAATTACAAGGTCAGTTTAATGGAATGAAGAGGCTAATAGGTACAGAATTGAACTGAGACTAAATCGAGGAAAGATGAAAGTAATGAGAAATAATGAGAAAAGCGATAAACGTAACATGAGAAGTGGAGATCATGAAGTAATTCTTCTATATAGGCAACAAGATAACCTAGACAGTAAAATAATCAATGTCGGACGGAGCAAGGAGGACATCAGAAGCAGACTAGCAATGGCAGAGAGGGCGTTACTGGCCGAGAGAAGTCTACTAGTATCAAAAATAGGCCTTAATTTGAGGAAGAACTTTCTGAGAATGTACGTTTGGAGCTCTGCATTGTGTGATAGTGAAACATGTACTGAGGGAAAATCGGAAACGAAGAGAATCGAACGTTGAAAATTAGGTGGACTGATAAGGTGAGGAATGAGAAGGTTCTCTGGAGAATTGGAAAGGAAAGGGATATGTGGAAAACACTAACAAGGAGAAGGGACAGGATGATAGGACAAGACTTCAGAGAATGACTTCCATGGTACTAGAGGGAGCTGTAGAGGGCAAAAAGTGAAGAGGTTCAAATGGTTCAAATGGCTCTGAGCGCTATGGAACTAAATATCTGAGGTCATCAGTCCCCTAGAACTTAGAACTACTTAAACCTAACTAACCTAACGACATCACACACATCCATGCCCGAGGCAGGATTCGAACCTGCGACCGTAGCAGCAGCGCGGTTCCGGACTGAATCGCCTTGAACAGCTCGGTCACAGTGACCGGCATTCCTGTTTCAGCGGCAAACGTTTCGCGGTGAGAAATATTGCTGGTAAGCGTTCGTGTGGCTTGGAATCGCTATAATTTGTACCCTCACGGTCTTTTCGCTATACGGTAGATATGTAGTAGGATGCAATATACTGAAGATGAAGAGAAACTGAAATTTATCAAATGTCTCTGTTGTAATGCCATCAAAATGTTTGAAATCGACTGAAAAATTTCACACAACCAAGACAAAAAACCAGGAAATAGTCATTTAAATAAAAAAACTTGTTATTATAACAGGTATTTGAAACGGACAAATAATTTCTCCTGGCCTGACACGGAATCCTAACCTCATACTGATAGTCCAGAAAATCCGTGCTTGTAAATTTTTAATAGGTAAGAGAATACTTGTAAACTTTAAAACGAAAAACGTGGATCACTTGCAACAGATAACAGTATGGAGCGTAGGGAACAGATGTCGTTGAGAAAAATCACACAACAGTTGACACCATTCGCTGTGCAATAAAACTGCTAATGACTTAGATCAACTACAAATGGCTCATTTATCTATTGTATATGCCACACATTTTTCTTTTTAAAAGTATTGTCATACCTATTAAAAACTCACGAGAACAAATTTTCAGGTGCTACCTGTATGGAGTTAGGAAAGTGTGTGGGGCTATGAGAAGTTATTTTATAAGTTTTAGTCCGTTTTAAAAACGCGTTATAAATAATGCGAAATTTAACAGATACACAAGACACTGAAGGCTTGGAGATTGTAGTTAGTCATTCTCATACAAAAAAATTTAGACCCTGTCGATAGTTGAAGTCATTTCTCAGAATTCGAGCAATTGTTGCACTCCCACACAAAACTTTATTACCATGCTCTCAATTTTTTTCAAATGGAATATCTTGTACTGGAGTAAACGAGACCGTCGTATTACGACTATTTTTGCGTTGTATCTCATGACCCCACGCTTACTGCAGTAGGCGAACAGCACCAGAAATTATTTTCAAATTTTGCTTACAGCATTCAGCTTATATACTAGTTAATATCTGCAAAAGCTCGTCTCTAACATTTCACTTTTAACAGTTCTCTGGCAACGTTTCGTATAACTTCTGTAGCAGCTTCGAAAGTACATTTCTAATAGCGACAGGTCACCTATATACAGGTAACATAAAACCCCCATAATCGTTCATACATCACGTGAAATGTGATGGACAGCTAGTTAGCTAAGGTTATGGCACAATTCAGCCGCCGGCCGTCGTGGCCGAGTGGTTCTAGGCGCTTCAGTCCGGAACCGCGCTGCTGCTACGGTCGCAGGTTCGAATCCTGCCTCGGACGTGGCTGTGTGTTGATGTTAGGTTTAAGTAGTTCTAAGTCTAGGGGACTGATGACCTTAGATGTTTAAGTCCTATAGTGCTTAGAGACATTCGAACCATTTTCCATTGGGCCATAGACACGGGTTCCCAGGTAGATGCCGTGTTTTTTGACTTCCGCAAGGCGTTCGATACAGTTACCCACAGTCGTTTAATGAACAAAGTAAGAGCATATGGACTATCAGACCATTTGTGTGATTGGATTGAAGAGTTCCTGGATAACAGAACGCAGCATGTCATTCTCAATGGAAAGAAGTCTTCCGAAGTAAGAGTGATTTCAGGTGTGCCGCAGGGGAGTGTCGTAGGACCGTTGCTAGTCACAATATACATAAATGACCTTGTGGATGACATCGGAAGTTCACTGAGGCTTTTTGCGGATGATGCTGTGGTATATCGAGAGGTTGTAACAATGGAAAATTGTACTGAAAAGCAGGAGGATCTGCAGCGAATTGACGCACGGTGCAGGGAATGGCAATTGAATCTCAATGTGGACAAGTGTAATGTGCTGCGAATACGTAGAAAGAAAGGTCCCTTATCATTTAGCTACAATATAGCAGGTCAGCAACTGGAAGCAGTTAATTCCACAAATTATATGGGAGTACGCATTAGGAGTGATTTAAAATGGAATGATAATATAAAGTTGATCTTCGGTAAAGCAGATGCCAGACAGATTCATCGGAAGAATCCTAAGGAAATGCAATCCGAAAACAAAGGAAGTAGGTTACAGTACGCTTGTTCGCCCACTGCTCTAATACTGCTCAGCAGTGTGGGATCCGTACCAGATAGGGTCGATAGAAGAGACAGAGAAGATCCAACGGAGAGAAGCGCGCATCGTTACAGGATCATTTAGTAATCGCGAAAGCGTTACGGAGACGATACATAAACTCCAGTGGAAGACTCTGCAGGAGAGACGCTCAGTAGCTCGGTACGGGCTTTTGTCAAAGTTTCGAGAACATACCTTCACCGAGGAGTCAAGCAGTATATTGCTCCCTCCAACGTATATCTCGCGAAGGGCCCGTGAGGATAAAATCAGAGAGATTAGAGCCCACACAGAGGCATACTGACAATCTCTGTTTCCACAAACAATACCAGACTGGAATAGAAGGGAGATTCGATAGAGGTACTCAAAGTACCCTCCGCCACACACCGTCAGGTGGCTTGCGGAGTATGGATGTAGATGTAGACTTGGCCCGCGGTACCCTTCCCCATGCGCCGTGAAGTGGATTGTGGAGTATAGCTGTAGATGTAGATGAAATTAGTACAGTTCCGTTTTACAAAACTAAGCTGACCAATATGCTGCAATCAATGTAGCTATGGGAATTTTTTTTGGAAATTTGTGGTAAACAAACCAAGCTGCTGAGGCCATCTGTCCCTAAGCTTACGCACTACATAATCTAACTTAAACTATCTTATGCTAAGGAACACACACACACACACACACACACACACACACACACACACACACCCTCGAGGGAGGAATCGAACGTCCGACGGGGGATGCCGCGTTGACCCTGACAAGACGCTGTAGACCGCGCGGCTCAATATAGCAATGAAGACATGTTTTAGTAAGGACTCCGTCACGACTCAACATTACCTTCTCACGGAAGGAAATACGGTAACAACTAGAGTTCGGCGCTTGGCAGATACCTCTCGTCCGGCCGTTACATGAGGGCCTGGCTGGACCTGCCACACCAAGCGATCGCTTCAGCGCTCCTGAGCTCAAGCCCAAGTACTTCGCTCTGCGACCGCTGCGCGGCGCCACACGTAGTAGTGAACTAGAAAGTTCTCAGAAAATTCGATTTACAAGCGCAGATAAGATTACCTTGGTTACGGCACTGTGAAACATTTTGGAAAGCTGTAGTCGACAAGTGTATTATTTTGTCGGGAGCGTAAGCAGCGATCGGCGATCTCGCAATAAATCCATACCCGTTCAACCAGTGTAACTTTCCGCCAATATAACTTGACGGTAATACGCTAGGGTCTATTGGTACTTCATTCAAGTACATTATCCTAGTGCATTTATAATTTTTGGAGGGCCGTAAAGGCTTCGTTGGATTTGAAAAATCATACGAAGTTGATCGTACATGTAGTACGGGAGGCTGGCGAAGTTGCCCAGTTCGCCGCTCAGCCGCGGCTGCGCTCGCTTCGCGTCCCTCGTACAATAAAGCTTCGTAATACTTCATAATTTTACCAACAGATGGCCGAACTATGCAATAACGTGCAGGCGACGTTTCACGCTCTTACAGGGTCTGACACTGAGTTAAATAGAGCATGGTCGAAGGGGACAAAGGAAAGACAAACAGAGAAGCCTGTCACATATAAAGAAGGTATTACATTTAATCTTGCTCCACATTTTCTCATGAAGCGTCCAAAAAAGTCTTTATCTGTATTTGCTGTATTAATGGACTGAAAACTAGGGCTACCAACGAAATGCAGTCCAATTTTACGTAACTTTTAAATTTAATCCAAAATAGAATGAGTATGTTTTTCTCATGAAGCGTCCAAAAAAGTCTTTATCTGCCAAATGAAACATTATTTGCTGTATTAATGGACTGAAAACTAGGGCTACCAACGAAATGCAGTCCAATTTTACGTAACTTTTAAATTTAATCCAAAATAGAATGAGTATGTTTTTCTCATGAAGCGTCCAAAAAAGTCTTTATCTGCCAAATGAAACATTATTTGCTGTATTAATGGACTGAAAACTAGGGCTACCAACGAAATGCAGTCCAATTTTATGTAACTTTTAAATTTAATCCAAAATAGAATGAGTATGTTTACCACTGTCACAAAGCCTATATACCTACGTTAGGTAATTATTCAGAAGTTTTCCTGTAGATTTTATTTTTGTTGAGAATAATAACCCTCCAGATTCAAAACCTAAAAACTGTCACCTGTAGTCATTGGTACGATATCAGGTAAAATTCCTCTTTCAGTGTTATTAACAAACCTTTTATTTTCATGTTGGCTGTGCGTGCTCACACAGCCAGCCTCTGCGTTTGTACCTTTAATATTCATTTGTCTGCAAGCGCTGCCAACGGTAGGCTACTCGTAGACGCGAAGTTTAACTGAACTGCACAAATAGTCACGGGTAATGATGTCAGCGATGCAGGAAGCAGCTGACGCTGCATTCCCCTCACCCCCCAATCCCCGCGAAAACCAATAGTTTCCCACAAACGCCGCGCGATTCGTCGACAGGTAGTAGAGGGAGGACTGAAGTTAAGGGAGGATGAGTGACGTAGCGCGGATGTAGTGGGTTAGGGTGAGGGGGAGAGAGGGAGTGAACTAGAAAAAAATGTGGAGTGTGCCATCTGTGAAGAGTTTGAAGTACCAGTTCATTGAAATTGAGTGGTTAGTTCACACTTCACTGGAGTGAAGCGTTCATTTGAACGACTCATTCACGAGCTCCCCATCACTAGATGTGAACCTAACTATGTTATTGCTTTGAAAGGAGGATATAAGATAAACATCAACAAAAGCAAAACGAGGATAATGGAACGTAGCCGAATTAAGTCGGGTGATGCCGAGGGAATTAGATTAGGAAATGAGACACTTAAAGTAGTAAAGGAGTTTTATGCTATTTGGGGAGCAAAACAACTGATGATGGTCGAAGCAGAGAGGATATAAAATGTAGACTGGCAATGGCAAGGAAAGCGTTTCTGGAGAAGATAAATTTGTTAACATCGAGTATAGATTTAAGTGTCAGGAAGTCGTTTCTGAGAGTATTTCTATCGAGTGTAGCCACGTACGGAAGTAAAACGTGGACGAAAATAGTTTGGACAAGAAGAGAATAGAAGCTTTCGAAATGTGGTGCTACAGAAGAATACTGAAGATTAGATGGGTAGATCACATAACTAATGAGGAGGTATTGGACAGAATTGGGGAGAAGAGGAGTTTGTGGCACAACTTGACTAGAAGAAGGGACCGGTTGGTAGGACATGTTCTGAGGTATCAAGGTGAGGCGTAGCGCCGTATAACGTTCCTGTCTTGGAGGCAGTCAAGTGGGAGATGTGTCTCTGAGCTGGATAGTGACAGATGGTGACGCGAGACTGGACGTGCACGTAGTTTGTGTATCAGCCGATAGAGGGCAATATAGGATAGGGGGACTGTGATTTTAGTTTCGATTGTGCCCACTAGAGTGCACTAAAGTAATAGAATGTTTTTCATAAACTGTTCTAGTATTTTCATAAAGTGTTATTATTTCTTTTTGTGTATGTAAAATGTTATAAATGTGTTTTAGCAGTATGAATGATGCGTGAGTGTGGTTTAAGATTAATATGAAAAGAGTTGTTTAACGAGCTATGTAGTAGGATTTAGTGTAGGAACATTTCGAAGAAGTATGGATATGAACAAGCGGGATTTTTGTAGAATAGATTTGCAATGTAAGTTTATGGTAAAGGGAAAGTTAATCCAGGTATAAATAACGATAGTAAATAACTTTATGCATAAGCTAAACTTCAGCATATTAGATAATTACGTCGGTAAAAAGTGCAGTCGTTAGGTTTACTATTTTGCGATTGCTTATTGATGAAAAGCGCGGATTGACGCGGGAGAATGTTGTTTTGCTATTAGCTGTTGAGTGAACTGACCATTGGTAAAGCAGTATTCTTCGCGAGCTTTTCTCTGCTGGTAGAGAAGACTGAGAGTATTCTAGATAAGAATCGGAGGCTAGCCATGAAAGAGTTCGGACGTGTGTAGTAGTAGTTCCAATGGAAACGATAAGTTGCCCGATCTAGCAGTGTTTCATACATCAAAAGTGTGGTAAAGTGACGGCATAATTATTCCGGTGGGCGTGTAGAAATTTTGGAATTTTTAAGTGAATTTTGTGACGACAAAAGACATATATTCCGCGTGGCGTATTGAGCAGGTCGGTGGCTAAAAACTGTGACTGCATTTGGTACCGACAAACTTAATATTTGGCGAGCATTATCAATCAAAAAGAATCAGTATGTTTGTAGCTATTACGTTTTCGGGAAATGCAACAGCATAAACTTGCTAACGTGAGTGAAAGGGATTGTGAGTGACTGTGTTAAGACTAGCACGGGCTTGGCAGTGATACTTGTTCAGCTAAGTGTCAGAATATATTAATTGAGGACAAAATTTCCAACCTTTCGTGTTTCTCCCGAAACGTAGATTAGTGACTTCAATTGCAGCCTGGTTCACGTCGAAGTACAGTAGGCTTCACTCGGCTTTCCTACTGACAAGCTGCTGAGACAATGTTCACAGGTCAGTCGTAAAAGGACGGAAAGGGATCACCAATTCAGCATTGGAGGCCAGTGTGGAGGGTAAAAATCGTACACAGAGAATGAGATGAATACACTAAGCAGATTCAGAAGGATGTAGGTTGCAGTAAGTGCTGGAAGATGAAGAAGCTTGCACAGGATAGGGTAGCATGGAGAGCTGCATCAAACCAGTCTCAGGACTGAAGACCACAACAACAGGCAATTCTTCTATCAATAAATCGGAGCATGTAATTTATAACTGTAGATGTTACACTTCGATTAATCGCAAGAAGCTAACTAGCATAAAATGGTTCAAATGGCTCTGAGTACTATGGGACTTAACTTCTGAGGTCATCAGTACCCTAGAACTTAGAACTACGTGAACCTAACTAACCTAAGGACGTCACACACATCCATTCCCGAGGCAGGATTCGAACCTGCGACCGTAGCGGTCGCGCGGTTTCAGACTGAAGCGCCTAGCTAAGTAGCAGGCTCTGGGCAATGTGTCTCGTAAATGTCATTCTGGCCAGGTGGGCTGTCAGTGCAACACAAGCGATATGTTCTCGCCTGTAAAGAGTGCAAACGGAGTATTTAGACAGCGTGTCATTGAAGTCATTATACTAATGGGAAGGAATGATGTAACTAACCTGTTTCTACGGGTTATTACGTTATTATTGGGAATGTAAATAGTTATTCCTTTGGAAGTTGACGTGAGAAGATTAGGGTCGCCACGGACTCTAACCGTACAACTAATCGAAGGTTTGGTCGAGTCGGAAAGTAAATTAATTTGATCACAGACCAAAAACTCACAAAAATGCATACGTTATGATGTCGCTCATTGCGGATACGATGTAATTAATAGTATTGCCCGCGCCCTGTTCACGACAGTCAAACATTTAAAATAAAATAGAACATGCGTGAACACTGTATAAGATCAGCTCCTAGCAACACACCTGAAAATATGACTTAATCTAAAGCACTTGTTTTAAAATAAAAAAGGAAACTAATCACTGGACCTGTGCGTAGGGAAACGCGTTGGATGTGCTACCGGGAAAGCTACGAGGTGAGTGGTTTAGGTGCAAAAACGTAACCTCGGAACACAAGAGAAAATTGTGGATAAAATCATTTATTCCTAAGACATTAAGGAAAAGCATCGATACATTCACCGTTATAATCTACTCCTAAAATCATTGGTGTGAATCATTCGTACCACTGCTGTTGCCTGATCGCAATAACTCGTAAAGCGGAACATGTTTCGCAGTACACCTGCGTGCCCACGTGGTTTGTGGAGACGCACTTCGTAGGTATCGTGTCCAAGTTGCAACAATATCACATCACACAATCATGAGCGGTTAAAGTTCTTTAAAACAAGCATGAGACCGGACAGTTAGTGATGACGGTAGCCCAACAAAACTTTAATGTTCAACCACGTGGTCGGCTCCCCACGGACGAAAGATACAATAAGCAAGGAAAATTTACGAGAAGGCAAAGCTAATAATATTTAGAAAAATGAAAGCTTATACAGGCACAGCTGAAGGCAAACAGACATTCATACAGAAGCGAGTGCTCGCTTCTTATCTACACCTTTGTGTGGCGCTCTTCCGGTGGATCCAAGTCTGCTATAGAAATTTACTAACAAGGGAAGGCCGCCAATTGTGAAATTCAGATTCGATTCATACTGCGCATAATAAAAGCTCACGGCCAGAGGTGTAATGTGGCAAAGCACCAAGATGCACTTCTCAGCCGTTGTCGAGAAAATCGACAGTTAAAAGAAACCGTGGCGGTGAAATACTCTCGACGATTAACAATTTTCTGCAGCGTCGTGCCGCAGCGGTAAGTGCTCGGGTTAGCAATCCGAAAGGCGCCGGATCGAATCTCGCGCCAAGCAATTTTTTTTATTATTAGTTTTTTGTAATTCAAATATATATATATATATATATATATATATATATATATATATATATATATAAACTATTAATGAATTTCTTATGCATGTTGGTGAAGGCGAATCGCTCTCCAATTGTACCGCCTCCATTTTTCCGTTTGTTTAACAGAGTGTACCAAAGCTCTCACGTCCGCACTGATTTTCGACGATGTTCGATGTTATAAGTTGCGCTAGGGACCGCATCTACCTTCTTTCGAAGTTAGCAGGCAACTACGCTGTTATGCGGCGGCTCGTTTCGGCCCATTCAACATCTGTCCTTCAAGTGTAACGAGCGAGTAACGGAGTTTATATTTCATACCTGCCACAGCAAATTTGTGTTCGTGGAGTCTCTATTCTAATTCGAACGTTTGACTTACGCTATACGTATTCGTTTCGGAATATCGTTTCTACGTCTTCCGTTAACTATACGTGGTTAACATTATGAAGACAATTAATAACATTTGTGAAATACAACTTTGTTTGCGGAAACGTAATGATGTTCGAAGTCGCCAGTTTTTCCACGACAATCGACTTTCAACAACTTATTATATGCATAATTCATATATATATATATATATATATATATATATATATATATATATATATATATATTTGAATTATAAAAAACAAATACTAAAAAAAAGGTTGCATAGCGCGAGATTCGATCCGAAGACCTTCGAATTAGGAACCCGAGCGCTTACCGCTGCGCCACAACGCTGTAGAGAATTATTAACCGTAGAGAGTACTTCACCACAACGGTTTCTTTTAACTGTCGATTTTCTCGACAACGGCTGAGAAGTGCATCTTGGTGCTTTGCCACATTACACCTCTGGCCATGAGCTTTTATTATGCGCAGTATGAATCGAATCTGAATTTCACAATTGGCGGCCTCCCCTTGTTAGTAGATTTCACTAGAAACCGGAAGTGGCGAACTGTCTAGAAACAGAATCCGAATATACAGGGTGAGTCACTAACTACTGCCACCTAGAATAACTCTGAAAGTATGATAGTAGCTTAAAAGTTTGTGGCAGAAATGTTGCACGGGACAACGGTGACCGTAATATGACGTTGATTTTTTGTTGCTATGAGGGGTCGCTTCAGTGATATGAAGGTCAACTTTTTTTTTTTTTTTTAAGTGGGATGCTATAGGTTGGTAGTTAATTTCTGATAGTGGCTATCGAGACGAATCCAATGATGTGTATCCATCTAACGTGCCTTTGACATGTATACACTATTCGACGGTTTCGCAAATACAACACTAATAGGAACGGTAAGACTAGTGCAGTCGAATCAAGCGAATGTGAAAGATGTATTCCTTCGAAGAACAAGTCGATGTGCGCTTCTCGTTTACGGAGAATGACAACGAAATTCAATGAGAGCTAGAGACTCATACGCTGAGAGATATCCTCAACATACTCATCCTACAGGTCGTACATTTAAATATGTGTATGATAAACTGAGAACAACTGGATCTTTAATGCATCGAAAACATATCTAGCAAAGGAAAGTTACTAACGAGCAAACGCAAATTGGTACTGTTGCCGCTGTGATTCGAGATCCTTGTGTTAGTTCGTGTCACATCGCAAGGGAATCTGGCAGGAGCCAGAATCGTGTTGTTCGTATTCTGCATTGCCATAAATGTCATCCTTACCATATCACTCTCCGCCAAGAATTAACTGGTACGGATTTCACGCGTCGCATTGAATTCTGCCGATGGGCTCAACTTCAGTTTCAGAGGAATGACACAGTTATTAATTTGATTATATATACTGACGAGTCTACATTCACGAACCATGCAAATGTGCATTTGCATAATGTGCATTGTTGGGCAACTGAAAATCGATGTTGGCTGCGGCAAGTTGCGCACCAAAAACCGTGGTCGGTGAATGTATGGTGGGGGACTCTGGAGGACAGAATTATAGGCACCTATTTCATCGAAGGAAATCTTAATGGTAGGAAGTACACCACATTCCTGCAAGAAACATTTGGTCTGTTATTGGAAGAAATACCTCTAGCAACAAGGAACAGAACGTGGTATCAACACGATGGGTGTCCGGCACATTTTTCGCTGATGGCTAGAAATGAGTTACAATTCCCAAATCGTTGGATTGGACGCGAAGCAGATGTGTCGTGGTCGGCTCGTTCGCCAGACTTGACGCCTCTGAGTTTTTTCTTGTGAGGATTCGTAAAAGGCACTGTTTATAAAGACGATCCAACTACACCTGAAAATATGTGTGAGAGAACTGTCAGAGCATGTGCTTCGATAAGTGCCGATGTGATAAGGAATACCACCCAAACCTTGATAAGATTTCAGCATTGCATTGATGTCAATGGTCGTGACTTCCAACACCTTATGGAAATGGACGTTCATGCCACCTTTGACCTTCAAAGACCTTACTGTTTACACGTTTTTGGATTCGTCTCGATAGCCTCTATCAGAAAATAAGCATCAAACTATTACATCCCATTTATAAAAACAATGTTGATTCTTATGTCTCTGAAGCGACCCCACCTAGCAACAAAAAACATATTATAGCCCCCGTTGTAGCATGCAACTTTTATCTCACAAACTTTGCAGCTCCTATCATACTTTTGGAGTTATTCTTGGTGGCAGTAAGTGACGCACCCTATATAAACTGATGTGTAACCTAAGGAACTCTTTTATACTACATAGTTATCCTCTTGTCTGTTATTTAAAAATAAACGGTATATACAGGGTAACAATTAGTGAACTATGTTGTTGTTGTTGTGTTCTTCAGTCCAGAGACTGGTTTGATGCAGCTCTCCATGCTACTCTACCCTGTGCAAGCTTCTTCATCTCCCAGTACCTACTGCAGCCTACATCCTTCTGAATCTGCTTAGTGTATTCATCTCTTGGTCTCCATGTACGATTTTTACCCTCCATGCTGCCCTCCAATACTAAATTGGTGATCCCTTGATGCCTCAGAACGTGTCCTACCAACCGATCCCTTCTTCTAGCCAAGTTGTGCCACAAACTTCTCTTCTCCCCAATCCTATTCAATACCTCCTCATAAGTTATGTGATCGACCCATCTAATCTTCAGCATTCTTGTGTAGCACCACATTTCGAAAGCTTCTATTCTCTTCTTGTCTAAACTATTTATCGTCCTTGTTTCACTTCCATACATAGCTACACTCCATAGAAATACTTTGAGAAACGACTTCCTGACACTTAAATCTATACTCGATGTTAACAAATTTCTCTTCTTCACAAACGCTTTCCTTGCCATTGCCAGTCTACATTTTATATCCTCTCTACTTCGACCATCATGAGTTATTTTGCTCCCCAAATAGCAAAACTCGTTTACTACTTTAAGTGCCTCATTTCTTAATCTAATTCCCTCAGCATCATCCGAGTTATTTCGACTACATTCCATTATCCTCGTTCAACTTTTGTTAATGTTCATCTTATATCCTTCCTTCAAGACACTGTCCATTCCGTTGAACTGCTCTTCCAAGACCTTTGCTGTCTCTGACAGAATTACAATGTTATCGGCGAACCTCAAAGTTTTTATTTCTTCTCCATGGATTTTAATACCTACTCCGAATTATTTTTGTTTCCTTTACTGCTTGCTCAATATACAGATTGAATAACATCGGGGAGAGGCTACAACCCTGTCTCACTCCCTTCGCAAACCATTGCTTCCCTTTCATGCCCCTCGACTCTTATAACTGACATCTGCTTTTTGTACAAATTGTAAATAGCCTTTCGCTCCCTGTAGTTTACCCCTGCCACCTTCAGAATTTGAATGAGAGTATTCCAGTCAACATTGTCAAAAGCTTTGTCCAAGTCGACAAATGCTAGAAACGTGGGTTTGCCCTTTCTTAATCTAGCTTCTAAGATAATATAAGTGTAGTGAAATATATGAAACCAAATCCTCATAATTTCTGAACGGTTTTCGTTAGGACGCTCAAACTGCACGGTTGGTCGCAGGATTCATGGGAATTAATATGGTTTGGCTTACCGACAAAGACAACTTTCATTTGGATGAGTTCGCCAATAAGCAAAATTGGTGCTTATGGGGGACTGAGAATCCGGCATTTCGCGATCGAAAAGTGTCTTCACCCTCAACTTGTGTCTGTGTGGTGGGCAGTGTCCAGTCGCGGAATAACCGGTGCCATATTCCTCGACGGCACGGTGACTACCGAACGGTACGTAAAGATTTTGGAAGATGATTTCATCCCTGTTATCCAAAGTGACCCTGGTTTCGACGAGATGTGGTTTGCGCAAGACGCAGCTCGAACCCATCGATGCAGGAGAGTGTTTGATGTCCTGAAGGAGCACTTTGGGGACCGCATTCTGGTTCTGGGGTACCCAGAGGACACTGGCATGGACCTCCATTGGCCGCCATATTCTCCGCATCTGAACAGTCCTTTCTGTGGGGTTACATTTAAAGATGATGTGTACAGCAATAACGCCGAAACCATTACTGAGCTGAAAACAGCTGTTCAGGAGGCCATCGACAGCATCGATGTCCGCGCACTTCAGTGGGTCATGCAGACTTTGACTATTAGCCTGCTCGACATGATGGCCAATGATGGCAGGCATATCGAACGTGTCAGAACCTAAATCCGAATGTCTGTAGTGGCGTTTACATGCTGACTGAAGTGTATGCACGCCGTAGTTTGTAACTAATTTAGGTGTTTTTTTCGTATAGTTCAATAATTGTCACCCCGTGTAGTAAAATTGTAGCTGTGAAGGCCCAGTTCGGCGATTTGCGTGATTTGTCATGTAACTGAAATTCAGCGGATTCTCTGTAGTACTCGTGTGGATGACTTAACGCTTTTCGTTATTTAGAGCCAATTGCCACTTTTTGCAGCATACAAAAGCACTCCGTCTGCAGGCCACAAGTGGCCCATCGGGACCATCCGACCGCCGTGTCATCCTCACTTGAGGATGTGGATAGGAGGGACGCGTGGTCAGCACACCGCTCTCCCGGTCGATATGATGGTATCCTTTGACCGGAGCCGCTACTATTCGGTCGAGTAGCTCCTCAACTGGCATCACGAGGCCGAGTGCACCCCGAAAAATGGCAACAGCGCATGGCGGCCCGGATGGTCACCCATCCAAGTGCCGACCACGCCCGACAGCGCTTAACTTCGGTGATCTCACGGGAACCGATGTATCCACTGCTGCAAGGCCGTTGCCTTTTGCAGCATACAGCTGGTCAGGTTGTCTCCTAAAGTCATTTATGTAGATCAGGAACAACAGAGGGTCTGTAACACTTCCTGGGGAAAGGCCAGATATTACTTCTGTTCTGCTCGATGACTTTCAGTCAATTATTAGGAACTGTGACCTATCTGACAGGAAATGACATATCCAGTCGAACAACTGAGACGATATTCCACAGGCTCGCAGTTTTGGTTAGAAGACGCTTGTGAGGAAAGATGTGAATAATCTTCTGGAAGTCTAGAAATATGGAATCAGTTTGAGGTCCCCTATCGACAGCACTGGTTACTTTGTCAGAATAAACAGCTGCTTGTGTTTCGCAACAACTACGTGGTGACACAGAACGACGGTAATGTTTGGAATGGGTAGTGGCAGCCATGGGCAGTTGGCAGCACTGCGGGTTCGTGACAGCGAGTAAACAGTCAGCCATTTCTGTAATCATGCATCAGTGGAACGGACAACAGCATTCGTTAGCCATAAAAATGTTTTATAGAAACAATGATAGTTTGGTAATGGCGCAGAAGGAGTTTCGACGTTTCCATAATTTAGGACGTCATGATGCCGTTCCGTCGAAACACGCGAAAAAATGTTGGATTAATAACTTTGAAGAGACCGGATCTGCCCTCAAGAAGAAACCAACACGACGACCAAGAAGTGTGCCTTCTTCAGCGAAACATTGATGTTGTACTCGAATCTGTCTTACGGGGCCCACGGCGTTCAATTCGTAAGCAAGCAGCAGTGGTTGGAATGTCCCGGGAGAGTGTTCGCGGAATTCTTCATCTCGGTCTAAAATTTCATCCGCACAAACTGCAGATGGTGAAACAATTGAAGAACAACGATTACCGGTAACAATTAGGGTTCTGTGAACAAATGACAACAAAAATAAACAATGACGATGAATTTCTAAATAAGTTGTGGATATCACATGAGGCACATTTTCATCTCACGAGTTATGTGAATAAACACAACTACCGTTACTGGGCAAACACAAATCGTAATGTCGTTCATGAGCGCACTTCGTGCGCTAGTAAAGTGACAGTATGGTGTGGTGTTTCATCACACGGGGTTATCGGACCGTATTTTTTTCGCAGATGAACAGGGAAACACTATAACTTTCAACGCCGATGGTTACGTGGAGTTGTTGCAAACTTTCATTACACTTCCGTTGAACAACTTTCCAAACGTTCAAGAAGCCTGGTTTCAACAGGACGGAACGACATGACACGCTGCACGGCAATCAATGGCGTATGTGCGAGAATTGTTTGGCAACCGTGTGATTCGCTAACATTGCCTGGCCAACCTAGATCACAAGATTTATCCGTTATGATTTTTTTCCTGTGGAGCGACCTCGAGAGCGAAGTCTACGCGACTCGACCGAAAACCGTGGATGAGTTAAAAACAGAGAATTCGGGATGCAATTCGTAGGATCCCAGCTAAGATGTTGCAGCGGTCATTGAAGAATCTCGACAGCAGATTTCGCGAATGTATTCGCACAGCAGGACGCCATCTAAAGGAGGTAATTTTAAAAAAATGATAAATGGCATCAGTGTTTCGTAAATAGCAAAGTTGTAAATTTCATACAATTTTGGTAAACTTTTTTTTTTTTTTTTTTTTTTTTTTTTTTTTTTTTTTTTTTTTTTGGAATGCAGTGATCAATAGATTATTATATTTTGACTTTGACAAGTTCAGTCTTGATCACACCATTTATGTTTCAATGACATAGGTAACCGGTTTCGGTTATTTTTGCATAACCATAATCAGACCCATGACTTCGTAGCAGCTGAGGAGGGCTCCGCCTACCATCCTAAGGTCTGATGATGGTTATGTAAAAATAACCGAAACCGGTTACCTATGTCATTGAAACATAAATGGTGTGATCAAGACTGAACTTTAGTCAAAATATTGTAAATTTCAATTACTATGAATGCCAGTTCTGTCCTTCATCACTTCTAGTTCTACTGGATTGTGGAAATGATCCCGTTTTTCTGTGTCACCCAGTACATTTTCTGAATCCGTGATGACTCTTTGTCAATAAATCGTTTTCTTCAATGTAATCCATAACATTCGAACACAGTATATGATCCAAAAACCTACTGCAAATCGACGTTAGTGATATGGGTCTGTAATTCAGCGGATTCCATCTATTCCCTTTCATGGCTATTGGTGTGACCTCTGCAACATTCCAGTCTCTGGGTACGGATCTTTCGTCGAGTGAGCGGTTGTATATGATTGCTAAGTACGGAGCTATTCTATCATCATACTCCGAAAGGAAGCTGACTGGTATACAATATGGACCTTAGGCTACTTCGCTACACCGAGGACACGTACTTTATAAGTTACGTTGGCAGTTGTTCTTGATTCTAATTCGGGAATATTTGCTTCACCTTCTCTGGTGAAGGAGTTTCAGAAAACGTTAAAAAATAGTAGATGCGTTTTGCTATTTGGACAGAAAAATATATGACGATGGCACAAGTAGAGACTGGCTATGGATAGAAAAAAATAATAAAAGCAGATTAAAATACGTCGCCTGCTTCACTCGTTTCAACCTGCTTACTGTATTCATCTCTTGGTCCCTCTCCACAATTTTTACCTCTACATTTCCCTCCAGAACTAAACGGTGATCCCTTGGTGTCTCAGAATGTCTCCTATTTCTGAAAAAGACCAACTTGCTAACATCTAATGTAACTGTAACTGTTAGGAAAACTTTTCTGGAAGTATTTCTATGGAGTATTGCCACTAATGGATGTGAAACATGGACGATAAATAGTTTGGACAAGAAGAGAATAGAAGCTTTTGAAATGTGGTGCTACAGAAGAATGCTGAAGATTAGATGGGAAGATTACGTAACTAATGAGGAGGTACTGAAGAGAACTGGGGAGAAGAGGAATTTGTGGCGCAACTTGACTAAAAGAAGGGATCGGTTGGTAGGAGACATTATGAGACACCAAGGGATCACCGTTTAGTTCTGGAGGGAAATGTAGAGGTAAAAATTGTGGAGGGGGACCAAGAGATGAATACAGTAAGCAAGTTGAGGTGGGGAATGAAGCGACGTATTTTAATCTGCTTTTATTATTTTTTTCCTTAGTAATAGCATGAAATATTTAAGTGCAATGTTATTTAAATACAAATTTGTCTCTAAGATTACTAAGTAAAGGAACAAAAGAAAGTTATGTCGCAGATTGTTTCGGTCTACACATAAGCTACTACAAGATATTCATAGCTCTCTTTTTTTCTCTTGCTGCTAATATATAGTTACGGATTTGATTTCTGGCGTGTTAACTGAGACTGCACTAAAAGTTTTATTTATCTACCAAAGTTTATTGTAAGCAGTGCACATTCTTTTACCAAAGATATCAAAAGCTCAAAGTCGGCGCTGATTTCATCCTGTGAAATAATTACTTACGACAGTTGAAACCACAGTCTAATTAAAACAGTCACGAAACTCGGGCGAAAGTTGTTATCGTTCGACAGCTGAAGCGACAGTAACGCTCCAAGCGGTGAGAAGGTAACACTCATAAGTGTAGCCAGGAAAATGTTTGTTTGTGATTGTTTTCTGCATAATTAACGGAATAGCGTTAATATTATTGCGTTCCACGCGTTGGTAACGTGCCAAGAGAAATGAATTATCGTGAAATATAGGTAAAAACAGCCGAATTACACTGATTCAGTAAGTTACAACTCATTCCTGAAGAAATTAGTTTCGAATACATCTGTATTTGCAGTTTATTCCGCTGAAAGCAAGAGAATATAAACAAATTTCTTGCATGGGAAGCCTATATTTTTGCGGTTACACCGTGGTTAAAACTGTGGAGAGAGAGAGAGAGAGGAAAACAGTAATTAACTCTTTGTTTTGTAAATAATAGATTTCAGCTATCAGTCGTCCTTTGCAATTTCTATTGGCAGACCTAGATTTCAGCTAGCAACTAGCCATTCTCAATGCACTATCCTTTTTTGGTCAATGCATGTAATGTCCGTTGGTCTGGCGCCATATAACCAACCGATGTGCTCTCCGCACAGCCCGCCTTCCGCAAAAATTAGTATTCCGTGAACTGTGTACATAGCCAGACCAACAGCCAATGCATGCATTGACCAAAAAAGGATAGTGCATTGAGAATGGCTAGTTGCTGGCTGAAATCTAGATCTGCCAATAAAAATTCCAAAGGACCACTGATAGCTGAAATCTATTATTTACAAATAAAAATAACGGTCGCTCTGTACAACAGCCTCAGAATGGAGGGTAACCTAATTAACTATTTATTAAGTGAGAATTTATTGAGAAGTAACTTTCAAATAAATAGGCTGTGAGAGTTTAAAAAATGATCTTAATCAGATTTTTTTTCTATGATCATACGCTTTTTCCTTCACACTTAAAAAAAATGTTATGGTGTCCAACAATTCACCCTTCACTCGACTTTCTAATACACGAGTATTTTCGTAAATGTAATTACTTTTGCTTCAGAAGCGATTGCAATAACTGTTCTTACCGTTTGTGCCTCAGATTTACCACCAATTGTGGAACTGGTTTCTTTTGTGCTGAGAAACAGTTTTATTGCTTTTGGCAATTTATTATCGCGCGTGTGTGGTTCATCTCTGAGCCTGTGGTGGCTTATTTGATACGTTGAATAAAGTAGGTATTATATTCCATATGTGTTTTCTACGTTCCGTATTCACTGGTTTGGCTGAAAGTGTAGCGAACAAAACTCTACTTTGTTGGATAGATATACAACGTCTATCCGTAAAAGATCAGGTCTTCTGCTGTTTACTAGCAATTAAAGGAAAACGATATTATTCAGTAAACATCTGGAAGTTACAACAGAATCGCCATTAAACTGTCCTCTAATGCAGGGTTTCATACCGCCCAGGGTCATTAAGAAACTAAATAATCACAAATGTGGTGTAATTTTTTTAGTTGTTGTCGATTTTTGTATCACTACATACTCAGCCTATTGTAAAAATTGTGTTACAGATCAAGATAAAATATTCGCAGTCATCCGGTATCGTATTCAGTAGTGTCACCTGCTGGCCGCTAGAGGCGCTGCTGTCGCTAAGGGTAACAGAAACGAAACGGAGTGTCGCGACTGTTACTGTCAGACTGCGGTTGAAACTATGGAGAGAGAGAGAGAGAAATATATTAATGAATGTTTATTAAATGAGAATTATCTAAGTAGAATTCAACTAAAAAGACTGCGAGAGTTTAAAAAGTGATTTTAATCAGAATTTTTTTTCTACTAACCACAATACAGTGACAGTCGTATGTTCACATGGACCACAGATAACATAGACTGCACGTGACGTCATTACACTGACTCCAACATCTAAGTCACGTGACTTGGAGTAGGACGCCGAGTTTCTGTTATTGCGCACTGTGTGGGTTGGAGCTGACAGTTTTTCTCATTTATAGCTGAAACGAAGCACTGATTTAGCCAAGGAAATAATTTGCCTTATTGCCATTACATATGTAATAGTGCAGTTAACCTGCTTTCTCCGGAATTCCTAACATCAATGCGATGGTTGTCGTTCTTACATATGGCCAGAAACTAACTGACAGTTCTGTTTACAAGCAACGAAATTACAGTTCTTCAGTGAATATACGCCCAGATAAGTCTTGCTTTGGCGGTACACACTTCACAAACGGATGAAAAGCTCAATTGTGAAAGGGAACTATTTCAAAATACTTAGAGGTATTTCCATGAGTTGAAAGTTAGGATGGCCGTTGGTCGTTGGCCGGAAAACTTGATGAATGACTATGATTTTAAGACGAGATATTGTTAATATCTAGCTCACCATACAAGTATAATCTAAGTTTTGAAATAATTTACGCTTCCTATCTCAATAATGTTTCGGTATCTGTACTGGATCGAGAAAAAGTCAGAAATACATGCGCTATTTTGTGTAAGTACCTGATATTATGCGCATAAGCGAATTTCCTTTTTTTACAGAAGCATATAACCTTTGACACACATTCTTGTGGAACCGTTAGATAAGTAATGCTGCGTGCGGAATTACTATATTATCATCCACTCCTGTGGAAGAGATAAGCTACAAGAATTCACAGTGACAGGAAAGAGTATTCATTTAACAACAATTATTCTGCCGTTTGTCAAGAACTGTCAATATGTTTCAACTTGACCGTTGCGTATCAGGAATTTCTGATAAACTTCGTTAACTGCGCTACTACATGTGTTCCGCTAGTACTAAAGCTCGTTGAATTGTCATAATCAATGTGCAAACGGGAAAAACTGTAACTGTCAGCTCCACTTCACACGGCGCGTAAGGACTCGGCTTTCTGCCCCGAGTCACGTGACTTAGATGTTCGTTCCAAGCCTCGTGGTCTAGTGCCTAGCGTTGTTGCATCTGGGTCCCGGCTTCGATTCTCGGCCAGGTCGGGGATTTTCTCCACCCGGGGACTGGGTGTCTGTCTACTGCTCAACCTCTCATGATTATTGGGATAGTGGCGAGACTAGAAATGGGGAGATTGGAACTTGTATGGACCCTGATGACGACGATCTTGAGCGCCCCACAAACCAAAATCATCATCAGAGATAGGAACAAGCGCGGTGAATATTATATATGGCCTATGTGTGTTAATTTTAAAAGTTCAGTACGACGTAGATGACAAAATCTATTGTCAAGTTTTATCTGAGCTATACGGAACTTCTTCTGATAATTAATTCAATCATACACTACTAGCCATTAAAATTATCACACCACGAAGATGACGTGCTACAGACGCGAAATTTAACCGACAGGAAGGAGATGCTGTCATATGCAAATGATTAGCTTTTCAGAGCATTCACACAAGGTTGGCGCCGGTGGCGACACCTGCAACGTGCTGACATGAGGGAAGTTTCCAACCGACTTCTCATACAGAAATAGCAGTTGACCGGCGTTGCGTGGTGAAACGTTGTTGCGATACCTCGTGTAAGGAGGAGAAACGCGTACCATCACGTTTCCGACTTTGATAGAGGTCGGATTGTAGCCTATCGCGATTGGGGTTTATCGTATCACGACATTGCTGCTCGCGTTGGTCGAGATCCAATGACTGTTAGCATAATAGGGAATCGGTGGGTTCAGGAGGGTAATACGGAACGCCGTGCTGGATCCCAACGGTCTAGTATCACTAGCAGTCGAGATGACAGGCATCTTATCCGCATGGCTGTAACGAATCGTGCAGCCACGTCTCGATCCCTGAGTCCACAGATGGGGACGTTTCCAAGACAACAACCATCTGCACGAACAGTTCGACGACGTTCGCAGCAGCACGGACTATCAGCTCGGAGACCGTGGCTGCAGTTACCCTCGACGCTGCATCACAGACAGCACCGCCTGCGATGGTGTACTCGACGACGAACCTGGGTGCACGAATGGCAAAACGTCATTATTCGGATCAATCTAGGTTCTGTTTACAGCATCATGATGGTCGTATCCGTGTTTGGCGACATCGCGGTAAACGCACATTGAATGCGTGTATTCATCGTCGCCATACTGGCGTATCACCCGGCGTGATGGTATGGGGTGCCATTGGTTACACGTCTCGGTCACCTCTTGTTCACATTGACGGCAGTTTGAACAGTGGACGTTACATTTCAGATGTGTTACGACCCGTGGCTCTACCCTTCTTTCGATCACTGCGAAACCCTACATTTCAGCAGGATAATGCACGACCGCATGTTGCAGGTCCTGTACGGGCCTTTCTGGATACAGAAAATGTTCGACTGCTGCCCTGGCCAGCACATTCTCGAGATCTCTCACCAACTGAAAACCTCTGGTCAATGGTGGCCGAGCAACTGGCTCGTCACAATACGCCAGTCACTACTCTTGATGGACTGTGGTATCGTGTAGAAGCTGCACGGGCAGCTGTAGCTGTATACACCATCCAAGCTCTGTTTGACTCAATGCCCAGGCATATCGAGGCCGTTATTACGGCCAGATGTGGTTGTTCTGGGTACTAATTTCTCAGGATCTATGCACCCAAATTGCATGAAAATGTAATCACATATCACTTCTAGTATAACATATTTGTCCAGTGAATACCCGTTTATCATCTGCATTTGTTCTTGGTGTAGCTATATTAATGGCCAGTAGTGTAAAATTATTGAACTGAATCTTATCGCAAGCCATCCTAAATAATCGACTTAGTCCGTTATAAAGCGTCTGAATAACCAGTGCATTAGTAGCACATCACATGCAGTGCATATTAGAAACTATTAAAACTATATATAATAAGGAACTGAGTTGCTTGGGGCCAGGTTGTGTATCTTGTCAAGTCTAAATAAGGCCAGAGTAAATATTTACAAAATACCATCGTCGTTACTAAGTAAAACTATAGCCAGATGTTTTCTATCAAAGCGACGCATCATAATCGCTGAACCCAGTGACACTACTACTACGAAAAGAACCACGAAAATCTCAACAAATGAATTAGCAGACTTACTACCAAGAACGAAAAGACGGAACCTGCTTCCCGAATTGCATCAGTCATATTAATAAACCACGAACTTTACTCTCTCAAATTAAGAAAATTATATATTCAGTCATAAATATACTAAATATTTTTTTCCATATAATAAGTTCGGTCTTATCTGAAATATGTAATGCGTCACTAACCAAGGAATTTTTCCAGATAGACTCGAATATACCTTTGTCAAGTCCCTCTTTAAGAAAGCCGATATGAGAGCTGTAAAAAAAAAAAAAACTACAGATATCTTTCAGTGATGACATCATTTGGGAAATTTTCGAGAAGGTGATGTGTTCTAGAATAGCATCTCACATTAGTATCAAAATTATACTTAGCAAATCAGCGTTGATGGATATCATGCATTGAGTTATTTGTTGCTTCTTATGGTCTTCAGTCCTGAGACTGGTTTCATGCAGCTCTCCATGCTACTCTATCCTGTGCAAGCTTCTTCATCTCCCAGTACCTACTGCAGCCTACATCCTTCTGAATCTGCTTAGTCTATTCATCTCTTGGTCTCCCTCTGCGATTTTTACCCTCCACACACTTCCCTCCAGTACTGAATTGGTGACACCTAGGTACATCAGGATGTGCTCCACCAACCGATACCTTCTTCTAGTCAGATTGTGAGACAAATTTGTTTTCTCCCCAACCGCAATCAGTACCTCCTGATTTGTAACTCGACCAACCCAACTAATCTTCATCATTCTTCTGCAGCTCCACATTTCGAAATCGTCTGAAATGATAACTGTCCACGTTTCTCTTCCCTCCAATGCTGAACAATATACGATAGGAAAAGATCTCCTAACTCTTAAATTTATATTACACCTTAACATCTTTCTCCTCTGCAGAAACGCTTTTCTTGTTATAGCCAATCTGCATTGTACATCCTCTCTACTTCGGCAATCATTAGTTATACCAACTGCGACATAATCGCGTGTACAAACAGTGATCCAATAGTGTAAAATGATTTTTTATTCCAGTCTCTGATCGCAAATGAATTCTTTAGACGATGACCGGTTTCAGTCTGTAATGACCATCTTCAGATCTTTTTTACACCATGTCCTAAAGTGATACGGCCATACTGGCATCGTCAAACCATATAAATATAATCAGCATCGCATCGCCACATAGATTTGCTATTCTGATTATATTTATATGTTTTGACGATGCCATTATGGCCGTATCACTTTAGGACATGGTGCAAAAAAGATCTGAGGATGGTCATTACAGACTGAAACCGGTCATCGTCTAAAGAATTCATTTGCGATCAGAGACTGGAATAAAAAAGCGTTTTAAACATTAGTTATTTTGCCAACCTTATCGAGTACTTTCACAAACCCCTGCACCCTTCTGCTCGTAAGTAACCAGTTTGTATGTCGGCAGCGCTACAGACTGTGTTAATATCGCTGACAGAGCTCTGCGCCCTCGGCAAGAGATTCTGTCGTTGGACGGATTAGCAGATAGCGAGTGAATAGGGAAGTGTATGGACATGATATTCTTACGGGAGACCCTGTGTTGGTGGAACACAGAATGTAAAGTGAGATGAAATTTCTTACAAGAAAACATGCAAGGAAAGGTATGATGATGGATGTATGATTCATAATGTTTGGGTAGTGAAATTATTGACAACTGTATAATTTTTGGCAATTTCAAAGAAAGCAGGTGTTGACAGATATGAAAATTACCGCACTATCAGTTTAACAAGTCACGGCTGCGAAATGCTAACACGAATTCTTTACAGACGAATGGAAAAACTGGTGGAAGCCGATCTCAGGGAAGATCAGTTTGGATTCCGTAGAAATATTGGAACACGTGAGGCAATACTGACCCTATGACTTATCTTAGAAGATAGATTAAGGAAACGCAAACCTACTTTTCTAGCATTTGTAGACTTAGAGAAAGCTTTTGACAATGTTGACTGGAATACTCTCTTTGAAATTCTAAAGGTGGCAGAGGTAAGATACAGGGAGCAGAAAGCTATTTACAATTTGTACAGAAACCAGATGGCAGTTATAAGAGTCGAGGGACATGAAAGGGAAGCAGTGGTTGGGAAGGGAGTGAGACAGGGTTGTAGCCTCTCCCCGATGCTATTCAGTCTGTATATTGAGCAAGCAGTAAAGGAAACAAAAGAAAAATTCGGGGTAGGAATTAAAATCCGTGGAGAAGAAATAAAAGATTTAGGTTTGCCGACGACATTATAATTCTGTCGGAGACAGAAAAGGGCCTGGGGGAGCAGTTGAACGGAATGGACAGTGTCTTGAAAGGAAGATATAAGATGAACATCGACAAAAGCAAAACGAGGGTAATCAAATGTAGTCGAATTAAATCAGGGGATGCTGAGGGAATTATATTAGGAAATGAGGCACTTAAAGTAGTAGATGAGTTTTGCTATTTGGGAAGCAAAATAACTGAGGATGGTCGAGGTAGAGAGGATATAAAATGTAGACTGGCAATGGCAAGGAAAGCGTTTCTGAAGAAGAGAAATTTGATAACATCGAGTATAGATTTAAGTGTCAGGAAGTCGTTTCTGAAAGTATTTGGATGGAGTGTAGCCATGCATGGATGTGAAACATGGACGATAAATAGTTTAGACAAGAAGAAAAAAGAAGCTTTCGAAATTTCGTGCTGCCGAAGAATGTCAGTCCTAAGGGCCCGGGTTCGAATCTCGGCTGGGTCAGCGATTTTTTCCGCCCAGGGACTGGGTGTTGTGTTGTCCTAATCGTCATCATTTCATCCCCATCGACACGCAAGTCGCCGAAGTGGCGTCAAATCGAAAGACTTGCACCCGGCGAACGGTCTACCCGACGGGAGGCCCTCGTCACATGACATTATTATTATTATTATTATTATTATTATTATTATTATTGTATTACGAATAAATAAGAAGTACTTATTTACTTCGTAAATTTTGATTCGTCAAAACTAAAACTCTCCCTCTCTCCCCATCGGGTGGGGTTTGAGAGAGAGGAATTAGAGTTTTACAAACAAAACTTATGCGTAAAAAATTAATATTGGGTTAACATTTGTGAAACTCTGATTCCTCTCTCTCTCAAGCATCCTGTCTGGTCACCTGCTTCCATTCGTGCCCATTCTGCATTCCGACGGACGTGGGCAATTCCAGCAGGACAATACGACACCCAACACTTCCAGGATTGCTACAGAGTGGCTCCTGAAACACTCCTCTGAGCTTAAACAATCCCACCGGCCACCAAACTCCCCAGTCATCAACATTACTGAGCACATCTTGGTTGCCTTACAACGTGCTGTTCAGAAGAGATCTCCACCCCCTCGTACTCTTACGGATTTACGGACAGTCCTGCAGGATTCGTGGTGTCAGTTCCCTCCAGCACTACTTGAGAGATTAGTCGAGTCCACGCCACGTCATGGTGTGGCACTTCTGCGTGCTCTCAGGGGTCGTACACGATATTAGGCAGGTGTACCAGTTTCTTCGGCTCTTCAGTGTATATATTAATGGATTTCTTGTCACTACAGATCTTGGAGATACTAAGCAACGTAGAAACATCCCACTTGTAATAGCTACAATTATTAGTCTGCAAAGTAAAATAAATACTCGTGGTCAGTACGCTTTTCTGTCATCAATCTGCACATATACCCTGACACCCCCTACAACAGAACAGATACAGTTCTAAATTATGCGAATTAATCAGTTCGGCTGGCCATTGTGGCAGGGCGATTCTAGGCGCTTCAGTCTGGAACCACGCGTCCGCTACGGTCGCAGGATCGAACCCTGCCTCAGGCATGGATGTGTGTGGTGTCAAATGGCTCTGAGCACTATGGGACTTAACTTCTAAGGTCATGAGTCCCCTAGAACTTAGAACTACTTAAACCTAACTAACCTAAGGACATCACACACATCCATGCCCGAGACAGGATTCGAACCTGCGACCGTAGCGGCCGCGCGGTTCCAGACTGTAGCGCCTTTAACCGCTTGGCCACCCCGGCCGGCTGTGTGGTGTCCTTAGGTTAGTTAGGTTTAAGTAGTTCTAAGTTCCAGGGGACTGATGACCTCAGGTGTTAAGTCCAATAGTGCTCAGAGCCATTTGAACCATTTTTAATGAACTTCAAATTGCTACAACGGGAGAGATTGACGGACGATAGCTGTGAATACAAAAGGATTTAGAAGTCAGTCTGATGTGTAGTATTATGTTTGATAAACGGAAGAAACTAATTCTTATTGGGGAGCACATCTTGGCTACTTTTTTTATATATCCATCCTTCTGGCCGTTCGCTTATCTTATAAAATGAAATTGCTGTACCCGTCCTTTCGATATTATTTATTACATAGCAAGCAGGTTCGGTGACGGAGTACATCATCTTCAGGCTTTAACTAACGCCGAGGCGGTGAACCCGAATCGTATAAACGATCGCTTCAGTGGCTAACACATACGAACTCGTTTCTGTGGACCACTGTAGCAGGGATGCAACCATCAAGTACCAACTGACAGTTGGAAAGCAGTTCATGGGTGTTAGCCGCTGATGCGATCGTTTATACGATTACAGTTAACCCCCACAGCGATAGTTGAAGCCTGAAGATGGCGCGCTCAGTCACCGAAACTGGTCACCATATAGCAAAAAACATCGAAAGGACGCTTGGTTTCTATAACCTTGGCTACATAACCCGACGGGTTGTGAGACCATCTTTTCCCACCGGACATATGTCGACATTAGTGGTTCTCAGATGGAACTAACAGACTGAAAGAAAGAACACTGAATTGCATATTTGAGCCAAAATATGTTTAAGCATCGATACTATTAACAACAGTATTTTACATATTAGTGACGTGAGCCTTAACTCACCAGCTGACTGTTCTGTAACCTACAGTATGAGGTGTGGTCTCTGGGAGTCCAGCTGAGGTTTTGGGGTAAAATCATTTAAGATTTAGGGGATAAATCATTTAACTTGTTGTTGTAGCTGTTGTGGTCTTCAGTCCAGAGACTGCTTTGATGCAGCTCTCCATGCTACTCTATCGTGTGAAAGCTTCTTCATCTCCCAGTACCTACTGCAACCTACATCCTTCTGAATCTGCTTAGTGTATTCATCTCTTGCTCTCCCTCTACGATTTTTACCCTCCACGCTGCCCTCCAATACTAAATTGGTGATCCCTTGATGCCTCAGAACATGTCCTACCAAACTATCCCTTCTTCTAGTCAAGTTGTGCCACAAACTCCTCTTCTCCCCAATTCTATTCAATACCTCCTCATTAGTTATGCGATCTACCCATCTAATCCTCAGCATTCTTCTGTAGCACCACATTTCGGAAGCTTCTGTTCTCTTCTTCTCTAAACTATATATCGTCCATGTTTTACTTCCAACATGCCTACACTCCATACAAATAGTTTAAAAAAGCCACTTCCATACATCGCTACACTCCATGGAAATACTTTCAGAAACGACTTCTTGACATTTAAATCTATACTTGGTGTTAACAAATTTCTTTTATTCAGAAACGCTTTCCTAGCCATTGCCAGTCTACATTTTATATCCTCTCTACTTCGACCATCATCAGTTATTTTGCGCCCAAATAGCAAAACTCATCCACTACTTTAAGCGTTTCATTTCCAAATCTAATTCCCGCAGCATCACCTGATTTACTTAGACTAAATTCCATTATCCTCGTTTTGCTTTTGTTGATGTTCATCTTATATCCTCCCTTCAAGACACCGTCCATTCCGTTCACCTGCTCTTCCAGGTCCTTTGCTGTCTCTGACAGAATTACAATGTCATCGGCGAACCTCAAAGTTTTTATTTCTTCTCCATGGATTTTCACTCCTATTCCGAATTTTTCTTTTGTTTCCTTTACTGCTTGCTCAATATACAGATTGAATAACATTGGGGAGAGGCTACAATCCTGTCTCACTCCCTTCCCAACCACTGCTTCCCTTTCATACCACTCCACTCTTATAACTGCCATCTGGTTTCTGTACAAATTGTAAATAGCCTTTCGCTCCCTGTATTTTACCCCGGCCACCTTCAGAATTTGAAAGAGAGTATTCCAGTCAACATTGTCAAAAGCTTTCTCTAAGTCTACAAATGCTAGAAACATAGGTTTGCCTTTCCTTAACCGATTTTCTAAGATAACTCGTAGGGTCATTATTGCCTCACGTTTTCCAACATTTCTACGGAATCCAAACTGATCTTCCCCGAGGTCGGCTACTACCAGTTTTTCCTTTCGTGTGTAAAGAATTCGCGTTAGTATTTTGCAGCCGTGGCTTGTTAAACTGATAGTTCGGTAATTTTCACGTCTGTGAACACCTGCTTTCTTTGGGATTGGAATTATTATATTCTTCTTGAAGTCTGATGGTATTTCACCTGTCTCATACATCTTGCTCACCAGATGGTAGAGTTTTGTCAGGACTGGCTCTCCCAAGGCTGTCAGTAGTTCTAATGGAATGTTGTCTAATGCCGGGGCTTTTAAGATCTACAACATTTACTTTATAATAATGTCGGAGTTGTTTAAATACTCCACGTTGACTGTACTGCGTGAAAATAAAGTCTGTAGCATTTTACTTTTTGTCACTCCAAATCACAGACGTCTGAGCGATTTTTTTTTAATATTACACATAAACAAACTGTTAGAGAACTAAATGCTGCATTCTGAAAAATTATAGTACCTTTGCGTAGCTGGTAAGTTTTCACATAAAGCTAAATTTCAGGGTTTAAATTCGCACATAAATATTGGACAAAAAGAAAGTCTGTAAAACGGACTTTCACTACTGGGATCCATATTTTCCTTTACCACCACTCAGAACATGTCTGATTTTAACTAGTACTTTAAGTATTTTTGAAAAAAAACGGGGAGGTGTTCAACACCATTGTATAGATGTTCTTCCTGTGAGTGATACTCTCGTTCGCTAGCAGAATTGTGGCACCTGGCTATTGGAAGTTCGTCGTCCTGTTCGTCTCTTTCTTGATATATATCAATGGCATGTTCCTCTGTTCACTGATTTGTGTCTTCATCAAATACAGGATTGATAAAACTTACAAATTTCCTAGAGTACATTTCGTGCTATACTAAGAAAACAGGTATATAGTTACGAGGCGTGGTCTAGCAGACCGCAGAATGTCTCAACAACACGTGTTAGCAACAAACGAAGAAGGCGATAATGCAACCGACTGTAAAAACCCTTATAGATTTTTTTTTTACTTTATTGTTATTTTAAAGCCTGTATAACAGGCAGGCTGTCAGCAGCACACTACGCTGCTCTTCAGCCATAGAAGACACAAGCAGCAAAAACAGTGAGAAGACACAAGTTACAGACCGGTGGGCAATAAAACAGGAGACACATAGAGACAAACACGGAGCCGTTCACACTCGTCGATAATCCACACTGCTAACATGAGACGACGCACGAACACTGAAGATGAAGATGGCGCTGGTGAACGAGGGCGTGTGACGGTGAACACTGAACACTAAACACGACGGCACACATGAAACACAGATGGCAGTGATCTCCGGCGCTCGAATGTCCACGTAGCGTGTGCGAGTCCGGGGACCTGCCAAGAGGGGAACAGGGGTGAGGTGGGGGAGAGGGGAGAAAAAGGATGCCAATGGCTGAGGAGATGGGGGCAGGAGGAGAGGGACAGGGGAGGGGAGGCCCAGTGGAGGAGGGGGGAGAAAAGGAGGAGGGAGGGAAAAAGGGAGAGAAGGGAGGGAGGGTGCCCAGAGGAGTAAGTACAGGAGGAGGCGGGAGGATCAAAGTTGGTAGGAGGGGTAGATGGCGGGGAGGAGGGCATCATCAGGGAGGGGGAGCTGGCAGAAGCCACCTTGGGAGAGGGTAAGGAGGGTGGAGAGATGGAGACCGGGTGGGACGTGGGAATACAGGCGCGGCAGTGGGCGGGGGTGGGAGAGGATTGGGGAGACGAGCGGGTGAGGAGGATCGAGTTTGCGGGAGGTGTACAGGATCCGTATCCTTTCAAGGAAAAGGAGGAGATGGGGGAAGGGGATGAGATCATACAGGATCCGCGTGGGGGAGGGGAGACGGATGCGATAGGCGAGGTGGAGAGCATGACGTTCAAGGATTTGGAGGGATTTATAAAAGGTAGGGGGGGGGGGGGGCGGAGATCCAAGCCGGATGGGAAAACCTTATAGAATTGGCGATTTAACGACGTTAGACGAAGTATAGGATTACTCCGCTATAAATTACCTTGGAGAGCCAGTTTGATAAATCTCGCAAGGTCCCAGAGACCTCACCTAATGAATTACCAGGTAATAAGTCTAATGTAAATGACTTACATTGTAGCTGACGACTGAAAACGAGAAAAGATTTACTAAAAAAAATAAGGAACAAAAATTCCGCTCTCAAACACATGGCAACAACGACGTAATACATTAAGAACTAGTTTGACCGCATCTCGAGAGATGGCAGCACTGTTCAAGGTAAAAAAACGCGCTTTGAAAACTTTACTCCTAGCTCGACTACGTGCTTAGACACAAGTAAATAGAAACCTATAATAGTATTTCTGTTCAAACTGTGTCGTGCTGTGATCTTAGCCTAGAATGTTTCTTCTGCTCGTGTGGTTGAAGATTTAACTCAGAGCGACACTTCTAACGTACTTACGGCAACCCTTGGGCAATCTGCATTTGCTCCGTTAGTCGGTATGTTTCAGTTCCTCACCTGCAAAGAAGAAAAGACTTGGTTAATGGATGGTTGAGAACTTTCGAATGTGTAAGCATTTTCGAAATATTTTCCGTAAGTTCTATTGCAGTATTCTTCACGCTATACAATGAAGAACGCGGCTGACGTTCAGAAGCAGTATTTCAGCGTTGTTGTTGTTGTTGTTGTGGTCTTCAGTCCTGAGACTGGTTTGATGCAGCTCTCCATGCTACTCTATCCTGTGCAAGCTTCTTCATCTCCCAGTACCTACTGCAACCTACATCCTTCTGAATCTGCTTAGTGTATTCATCTCTTGGTCTCCCCCTATGATTTTTACCCTCCACGCTGCCCTCCAATACTAAATTGGTGATCCCTTGACGCCTCAGAACATGTCCTACCAACCGATCCCTTCTTCTAGTCAAGTTGTGCCACAAACTTCTCTTCTCCCCAATTCTATTCAACACCTCCTCATTAGTTACGTGATCTACCCATCTAATCTTCAGCATTCTTCTGTAGCACCACATTTCGAAAGCTTCTATTCTCTTCTTGTCCAAACTATTTACCGTCCATGTTTCACTTCCATACATGGCTACACTCCATACAAATACTTTCAGAAATAACTTCCTGACTCTTAAATCTATACTCGATGTTAACAAATTTCTCTTCTTCAGAAACGCTTTCCTTGCCATTGCCAGTCTACATTTTATATCCTCTCTACTTCGTCCATCATCAGTTATTTTGCTCCCCAAATAGCAAAACTCCTTTACTACTTTTCAGCGTTAATGAACGATAAAAAATAGCCAACGGGTTGTACAAATTTTACTGTGCTGACCTGGCTTCGATACCGACTAAAGGTATCTACATCAGAATGAGTTAACTATGAAAAATTTTTAATGAACATAGCATAATAACAACCGTATCAAAATGTAGAACTAGAAACAGGTATTACGTAAGTTCACATAGCATGAGGAAATAAGGACATGAGCTGAAGTGCACAAGTCAAGTAAGTAAAAATTACCTTGTAAAGCCAACGTTAAAGCCACGAGTGTAAGAGTCCGCTACGACTGATATCGCACTTTATCAGTTGATTATGCGCTGCTACGTGGAAACGTCTGAAGTGCGCGCCGCATATGGGGTGCGAATAGCGAAGAGTGGCTCAAATTAAGATAAACGGTGAAAATTAAAGTAGTTATAACAAGAGACCGAGCTCAATAATAGAACTATATGGTGGGGAGTGGCTACAGGGCAATGTTCAACGTTACCATGTTATAAATAGCGTATGTGAGTACTCTCTTGACTCATTCAAAAAACTGGTTGCTTAAAAGTTCAGTTTATACCTCAGAATTCGGGGATCGAATAGTTATATGAGCTCTTATTATATTATTTTTTGAACGGATTGCCTGAGGATGCACCGATATGTGGCGCAAAACCGGTCGCAGATTTAATAAAAATCATGTGGAAAAACTATAAAAACAGCTAACAAATGGCAAAAATGGCTCTGAGCTCTATGGGACTTAACATCTGAGGTCATCAGTCCCCTAGAACTTAGAACTACTTAAACCTAACTAACCTCAGGACATCACACACATCCATGCCCGAGGCAGGATTCGAACCTGCGACCGTAGCGGTCACGCGGTTCCAGACTGAAGCGCCTAGAACCGCACGCCCACACTGGCCGGCTAGCTAATAAATGAAATATACAGAAAATGGTCCAAATTAAACAGTAGTTGAAACGGCGCCATTTGTCCAATGCAGATAGCATTAAAGTGCTCAAAATTAACAGAATTAACAAATTAGAAATAACAGCTACGGAATACAATAAAAACAAATAAACGAGGAGCTACACTACTGGCCATTAAAATTGCTACACCAAGAAGAAATGCATATAAAAAATGGATATTCATTGGACAAATATACATTTTCGCACAAATTGGGTGGATAGATCCTTAGAAATCAGTACCCAGAACAACCACCTCTCGCCGTAATAACGGCCTTTATACGCCTGGGAATTGAGTCAAACAGAGCTCGGATGGCGTGTACAGGTACAGCTGCCCGTGCAGCTTCAACACGGTACCACAGTTCATCGAGAGTGGTGACTGGCGTATTGTGACGAGCCAGTTGCTCGCCCACCATTGACCAGACATTTTCAGTTGGTGAGAGATCTGGAGAATGTGCTGGCCAGGACAGCAGTCGAACATTTTCTGTATCTAGAAAGGCCCGTACACGACCTGCAACATGTGGTCGTGCATTATCCTGCTGAAATGTAGGTTTTCGCAGGGATCGAATGAAGGGTAGTGCCGTCAATGCGAACAAGAGGTGACCGAGACGTGTAACCGATGGTACCCCATACCATCACGCCGGGTGATGACGAATACACGCTTCCAATGTGCGTTCACCGCGATGTCGCCAAACACGGATGCGACCATCGTGATGCTGTAAACAGAACCTGGATTCATCCGAAAAAATGACGTTTTGCCATTCGTGCACCCAGGTTCGTCGTCGAGTACACCATCGCAGGCGCCCCTGTCTGTGATGCAGCGTCAAGGGTAACCGCAGCCACGGTCTCCGAGCTGATAGTCCGTGCTGCTGCAAACGCCGTCGAACTGTTCGTGCAGATGGTTGTTGTCCTGCAAACGCCCCCATCTGTCGACTCAGGGATCGAGACGTGGCTGCACGATCCGCTACAGCCGTGCGGATAAGATGTCTGTCATCTCGACTGCAAGTGATACGAGGCCGTTGGGATCCAGCACGGCGTTCCGTGTTACCCTCCTGAACCGACCGATTCCATATTCTGCTAACAGTCATCGGGTCTCGACCAACGCGAGCAGCAATGTCGCGATGCGATAAACCGCAATCGCGATAGGCTACAATCCGACCTTTATCAAAGTCGGAAACGTGACGGTACTCATTTCTCCTCCTTACACGAGGCATCACAAGGTGAGATAGAGCAGAACTATGGATCGACCTATTAACGAGCCCTTTTCAAACTATCCCAGGCATGTTCGGTAGGGTTCATGTCAGGAGAACATCCTGGCCACTCTAGTAGAGCGATGTCGTTTTCCTGAAGGAAGTCATTCACAAGATGTGGGCGATGGGGGCGCGAATTGTCGTCCACGAAGACGAATGCCTCGCCAATATGCTGCCGATATGGTTCCACTGTCGGTCGGAAGATGGAATTCACGTATCGTACAGCCATTACGGCGCCTTCGATGGCCACCAGCGGCGTACGTCGACCCCACATAATGCCACCCGAAAATAGCAGGCAACCTCCACCTTGCTGCACTCGCTGGACAGTGTGTCTAAGGCATTCAGCCTGACCGGGTTGCCTCCAAACACAACAATTGTCTGGTTGAAGGCATATGCGACAGTCGTTGGTGAAGAGAACGTGATGCCATTCCTAAGCGGTCCATTCGGCATGTTGTTGGGCCCATCTGTACCGCGCTGCACGGTGTCGTGGTTGGAAAGATGGACCTCGCCGTGGATGTCGGGAGTGAAGTTGCGCATCGTGCAGCCTATTGGGCACAGATTGAGTCGAAACACGACGTCGTGTGGCTGCACGAAACGCATTATTCGACATTGTGGCGTTGCTGTCAGGGTTCCTCCGAGCCATAATCCGTAGGCAGCGGTCATCCACTGCAGTAGTAGCCCTCGGGCGGCCTGAGCGAGGCATGTCATCGACAGTTCCTGTCTGTCTGTATCTCCTCCACGTCCGAACAACATCGCTTTGGTTCACCCCGAGACGCCTGGACACTTCCCTTGTTGAAAGCCCTTCCTGGCGCAAAGTAATAATGCGGACGCGATCGAACCGCGGTATTGACCGTCTAGGCACGGCTGAACTCCAGACAACACTTGCCGTGTACCTCCTTCCTGGTGGAATGACTGGAACTGATCGGCTGTCGGACCCCCTCCGTCTAATAGGCGCTGCTCATCCATGGTTGTTTACATCTTTGGGTGGGTTTAGTGACATCTCTGAATAGTCAGAGGGACTGTGTCTGTGATACAATATCCACTGTCAACGTCTATCTTCAGGAGTTCTCGGAACAGCGATGATGTAAAACTTTTTTTTTGATGTGTGTATATGTGGTACGTCGTAAAGAAAAATTAATTAACCTGACCTTTGACTTTGGCACAGGTAAGACAGGTACAGTGTTTAAACTCTCTTTTAATTTTTTTGCCTAGATGCATAGATTTTAAAATTTTTTACCCGTCTAATATAAAAATTTGTGAAAAACTAGGTTATAGATCAAATTTGTTTTCTTCGTGGCTATTGTAAGGACAGAACGGGTTACGTACAGGATGAGTTGGCAGTTGGAGGTTTCCGTTTCTCCGGTTCTCAGAGAATGCCAGGCAAAGTCGGAGGAAACTGTCACAACTCGCGATGAAGAAAAAAATGGTTCAAATGGCTCTGAGCACTATGGGACTTAACTGCTGAGGTCATCAGTCCCCTAAGACTTAGAACTACTTAAGCCTAACTAAGCTAAGGACATCACACACATCCATGCCCGAGGCAGGATTCGAACGTGCGACCATAGCGGTCGCGCGGTTCCAGACTGTAGCGCGATGAAGACTCCGTCTCTCGTGGCAGCTAAATTACTCAGAGTAGAAAGTTGAACAACACTGGCAGTGTGGTGGTATCTTCTGATTAACAGTCTGGTCGCCTGAAGAACGTCTTTAACACACAAGCCGAGGGCGAAATATCGCGCGTCGTTCGGACCCTGATAGTAGCAGATTCGCCCAGTATTGTTAATTTGCGAAGAAATCGCTGTACACTGTATTGCTAAACGAACTAATCTTTTTTTTTTAAAAGAAAGGTCCGGGGATCAATATCGAATATAAGTTCGTAAACGATATTTACCTTCGTTTGAACAAGAGAGTTTATTTTTTTTAATTCTTGATAACTGCGATTACAGGTTGTATCTTCTCTGCACTCCAAGTTACTTCTCTATAGCAGTACTTATCTGAAGCCCTTCCCCCCCCCCCCAAAAAAAAAACACTGTCCAATAGCCATTCCTTAATTCCGACAGTTACAGAAAGCATAGACGCTCTTTTTCCACAGCAAAGAGCGTTCTCGTCTCAGCTACGGTAGCGCATAATCGCTGACACTCGCAGCCGGAATATTACAATAATATTTTATTACGTAGGGAGATTACAAAACGTTCAAAGCGCAGAAATAATGAGCTTCAAGCGAGCTCATGTGTATCACCGCGACATTTCTTGATATGAATCTTGTGATGTCACCGCCAGATACCCCACTTGCTAGGTGGTAGCCTTTAGCTTTAAAATCGGCCGCGGTACGTTAGTATACGTCGGACCCGCGTGTCGCCACTGTCAGTGATTGCAGACCGAGCGCCGCCACACGGCAGGTCTAGTCTAGAGAGACTCCCTAGCACTCGCCCCAGTTGTACAGCCGACTTTGCTAGCGATGGTTCGCTGACAAACTACGCTCTCATTTGCCGAGACGATAGTTAGCATAGCCTTCTGCTACGTCATTTGCTACGACCTAGCAAGGCGCCATTACCAGTTACTATTGATGCTGTAAAACATGTACCATCAAGAGCGATGTTCACCAGTTATGAATTAAAGTTAAGTATTCCAGCAGCTACGTACTTTATTTGCTAGTCTCTATTCCTCTAACTGTTCCACACCTCCCGCTAGCCTGCGTGAGCTTAAACGCGTGCCTTTCGGCTTCCTCCTAGTGGATTGGCTGTCTTGCCAGATCACAACAGATCTCACGCGGAAAAGAAACGAGGTTAACGCCGATGCATATTTCCCGCGTTGGCAATAATTTCGCGCCTAACTAAGTATAAAGGATTACTTTCACTTTCGCTGGTGCTTGCAACTCATTATGAATCAAGGTATACTACAGGAATTTCACCGAAAACAATTTCAGATAGACATCCTGGGTTGTCGGGTGTTCTGCCGGATATCAGCGTCGTACTTGCACGATATTTCGGCCACGTAGCTCGTAACCTCCATCAGGTGCGACCTGAGACTGCTCCTCGAGTGGTCCTGGTCCAGTATTTATGCCTATGGCCTTCCCCTTGGTGGAGGGGGAAGACTAAGATCAACTCACCACGTCCAGTCTGAAAGGTAACTAAAGCTCTCGACCGTTACGGAATGTTGTTGTTGTTATTGTTGTGGTCTTAAGTCCTGAGACTGGTTTGATGCAGCTCTCCATGCTACTCTATCCTGTGCAAGCTTCCTCATCTCCCACTACCTACTGCAGCCTACATCCTTCTGAATCTGCTTGGTGTATTCATCTCTTGGTCTCCCTCTACGATTTCTACCCTCCACGCTGCCCTCCAATACTAAATTTGTGATCCCTTGATGCCTCAGAACATGTCCTACCAACCGATCCCTTCTTCTAGTCAAGTTGTGCCACAAACTTCTCTTCTCGCCAATTCTATTCAACACCTCCTCTTTAGTTACGTGATCTACCCATCTAATCTTCAGCATTCCTCTGTAGCACCACATTTCAAAAGCTTCTATTCTCTTCTTGTCCAAATTATTTATTGTCCATGTTTCACTTCCATACATGGCTACACTCCATACAAATACTTCCAGAAAAGACTTCCTCACACTTAAATCTATACTCGATGTTAATAAATTTTTCTTCTTCAGAAACGCTTTCCATACCGTTGCCAGTCTACATTTTATATCCTCTCTACTTCGACCATCATCAGTTATTCTGCTCCCCAAATAGCAAAATAGTGTCTCATTTCGTAATTTAATTCCCTCAGTATCCCCTGATTTCACTCGACTACATTCCATTATCCTCGCTTTACTCTTGTTGATGTTCATCTTATATCCTCTTTTCAAGACACTGTCCATTCCGTTCAACTGCTGTTCCAAGTCCTTTGCTGTCTCTGGCTGAATTACAGTGTCATCGACGAACCTCAAAGTTTTTATTTCTTCTCCATGGATTTTAATACCCACTCTTTCGTTTCCTTTACTGCTTGCTCAATATACAGATTGAATAGCATCGGGGAGAGGCTACAACCCTGTCTCACTCCCTTCCCAAACACTGCTTCCCTTTCATGCCCCTCGACTGTTATAACTGCTATCTGCTTTCTGTACAAATTGTAAATAGCCTTTCGCTCCCTGTATTTTACCCCTGCCACCTTCAGAATTTGAACGAGAGTATTCCAGTCAACATTGTCAAAAGATTTCTCCAAGTCTACAAATGCTAAAAACGTAGGTTTGCCTTTAGTTAATCTACCTTCTAAGGTACGTTCAAATGTTGAAATGTGTGTGTAATCTTATGGGACTTAACTGCTAAGGTCGTCAGTCCCTAAACGTAAACACTACTTAACCTAAATTATCCTAAGGACAAACACACACACCCATGGCCGAGGGAGGACTCGAACCTCCGCTGGGATCAGCCGCACAGTCCATGACAGCAGCGCCCTAGACCGCTCGGCTAATCCCGCGCGGCTCTAAGGTAAGTCGTAGGGTCAGTATTGCCTCATGTGTTCCAACATTCTATTATTCTGGTTTATATTGCTGAATCTGCGGGTCCGGGCGGAGGTTTGAGTCCTCCCTCTCGGGCAGGGGTGTGTGTGTGTTTGTGTGTGTGTGTGTGTGTGTGTGTGTGTGTGTGTGTTTGTCCTTAGGATAATTTAGGTTAAGTAGCGCGCAAGCTTAGGGACTGATGACGCTAGCAGTTAAGTCCCATAATATATCACACACATTTGAACATTTTGAATCTGCGTGTCATTGCGTGATTTGCATTCGACGTCGTAATACGATAGTTGGGTAGCGGCTGCGTGGCGTAAAATTTGCATCGTCGTAAGATAGCACTGTCGTAAAAATAGCGGTGTACGTTCGGTACCGATTAATCGAGTGATACTTTTCTCGGCATAGAGAGTGTTGGTGGGTTGTGGCGTGAGCTTCACTCTGGACGGATACGTCCTCTCCACCACACACGCTTCAATTACCCGCCTGTCAGACGCAATTCTTCGCGGAGCACTGGCTACGCGTTCGCACAGTTTGTGCACACTCGGCAGACACAGTCTGAAAAATAGCAGCCCTAGCGCTCATCTACCTTCCTACATCACCCGCCCACATTTCTGGTTCGGTTTAGTGGCACACCCTGCCTTCACAGATAGTGACCCACATGGGGAAAAAAAATCAAAGCAGTTTTAATCGAGAAACATGAGTTACTCCTCTGTGATACTGACAAGGGGGACGTTGCGTCAGTGATAACACACTCTGCGTTCACAGATAGTGATCCACATGGTAAAAAAAAAAAATATCAAAGCAGTTTTAATCGAGAAACATGAGTTACTCCTCTGTGATACTGACAAGGGGGACGTTGCGTCAGTAATAACACACTCTGCGTTCACAGATAGTGATCCACATGGTAAAAAAAAAAAAAAAAAAAAAAAATCAAAGCAGTTTTAATCGAGAAACATGAGTTACTCCTCTGTGATACTGACAAGGGGGACATTGCGTCAGTAATAACACACTCTGCGTTCACAGATAGTGATCCACATGGTAAAAAAAAAAAAAAAAATCAAAGCAGTTTTAATCGAGAAACATGAGTTACTCCTCTGTGATACTGACAAGGGGGACATTGCGTCAGTAATAACACACTCTGCGTTCACAGATAGTGATCCACATGGTAAAAAAAAAAAAAATCAAAGCAGTTTTAATCGAGAAACATGAGTTACTCCTCTGTGATACTGACAAGGCGGACATTGCGTCAGTAATAACACACTCTGCGTTCACAGATAGTGATCGACATGGTAAAAAAAAATAAAAAAAAATCAAAGCAGTTTTAATCGAGAAACATGAGTTACTCCTCTGTGATACTGACAAGGGGGACATTGCGTCAGTAATAACACACTCTGCGTTCACAGATAGTGATCCACATGGTAAAAAAAAAAAAAAAATCAAAGCAGTTTTAATCGAGAAACATGAGTTACTCCTCTGTGATACTGACAAGGGGGACATTGCGTCAGTAATAACACACTCTGCGTTCACAGATAGTGATCCACATGGTAAAAAAAAAAAAAAAAAATCAAAGCAGTTTTAATCGAGAAACATGAGTTACTCCTCTGTGATACTGACAAGGGGGACATTGCGTCAGTAATAACACACTCTGCGTTCACAGATAGTGATCCACATGGTAAAAAAAAAAAAAAAAATCAAAGCAGTTTTAATCGAGAAACATGAGTTACTCCTCTGTGATACTGACAAGGGGGACATTGCGTCAGTAATAACACACTCTGCGTTCACAGATAGTGATCCACATGGTAAAAAAAAAAAAAAATCAAAGCAGTTTTAATCGAGAAACATGAGTTACTCCTCTGTGATACTAACAAGGAGGACATTGCGTCAGTAATAACACACTCTGCGTTCACAGATAGTGATCCACATGGTAAAAAAAAAAATCAAAGCAGTTTTAATCGAGAAACATGAGTTACTCCTCTGTGATACTGACAAGGGGGACATTGCGTCAGTAATAACACACTCTGCGTTCACAGATAGTGATCCACATGGTAAAAAAAAAAATCAAAGCAGTTTTAATCGAGAAACATGAGTTACTCCTCTGTGATACTGACAAGGGGGACATTGCGTCAGTAATAACACACTCTGCGTTCACAGATAGTGATCCACATGGTAAAAAAAAAATCAAAGCAGTTTTAATCGAGAAACATGAGTTACTCCTCTGTGATACTGACAAGGGGGACATTGCGTCAGTAATAACACACTCTGCGTTCACAGATAGTGATCCACATGGTAAAAAAAAAAAAAAAAATCAAAGCAGTTTTAATCGAGAAACATGAGTTACTCCTCTGTGATACTGACGAGGGGGACATTGCGTCAGTAATAACACACTCTGCGTTCACAGATAGTGATCCACATGGTAAAAAAAAAAAAAAATCAAAGCAGTTTTAATCGAGAAACATGAGTTACTCCTCTGTGATACTGACAAGGGGGACATTGCGTCAGTAATAACACACTCTGCGTTCACAGATAGTGATCCACATGGTAAAAAAAAAAAAAAAAATCTAAGCAGTTTTAATCATGAAACATGAGTTACTCCTCTGTGATACTGACGAGGGGGACATTGCGTCAGTAATAACACACTCTGCGTTCACAGATAGTGATCCACATGGTAAAAAAAAAAAAAAATCAAAGCAGTCTTAATCGAGAAACATGAGTTACTCCTCTGTGATACTGACAAGGGGGACATTGCGTCAGTAATAACACACTCTGCGTTCACAGATAGTGATCCACATGGTAAAAAAAAAAAAAATCAAAGCAGTTTTAATCGAGAAACATGAGTTACTCCTCTGTGATACTGACAAGGGGGACATTGCGTCAGTAATAACACACTCTGCGTTCACAGATAGTGATCCACATGGTAAAAAAAAAAAAAAATCAAAGCAGTTTTAATTGAGAAACATGAGTTACTCCTCTGTGATACTGACGAGGGGGACATTGCGTCAGTAATAACACACTCTGCTTTCACAGATAGTGATCCACATGGTAAAAAAAAAAAAAAAAATCAAAGCAGTTTTAATCGAGAAACATGAGTTACTCCTCTGTGATACTGACAAGGGGGACATTGCGTCAGTAATAACACACACTGCGTTCACAGATAGTGATCCACATGGTAAAAAAAAAAATCAAAGCAGTTTTAATCGAGAAACATGAGTTACTCCTCTGTGATACTGACAAGGGGGACATTGCGTCAGTAATAACACACTCTGCGTTCACAGATAGTGATCCACATGGTAAAAAAAAAAAAAAATCAAAGCAGTTTTAATCGAGAAACATGAGTTACTCCTCTGTGATACTGACAAGGGGGACGTTGCGTCAGTAATAACACACTCTGCGTTCACAGATAGTGATCCACATGGTAAAAAAAAAAAAAAAAAAAAAATCAAAGCAGTTTTAATCGAGAAACATGAGTTACTCCTCTGTGATACTGACAAGGGGGACATTGCGTCAGTAATAACACACTCTGCGTTCACAGATAGTGATCCACATGGTAAAAAAAAAAAAAAACAAAGCAGTTTTAATCGAGAAACATGAGTTACTCCTCTGTGATACTGACAAGGGGGACATTGCGTCAGTAATAACACACTCTGCGTTCACAGATAGTGATCCACATGGTAAAAAAAAAAAAAATCAAAGCAGTTTTAATCGAGAAACATGAGTTACTCCTCTGTGATACTGACAAGGGGGACATTGCGTCAGTAATAACACACTCTGCGTTCACAGATAGTGATCGACATGGTAAAAAAAAAAAAAAAATCAAAGCAGTTTTAATCGAGAAACATGAGTAACTCCTCTGTGATACTGACAAGGGGGACATTGCGTCAGTAATAACACACTCTGCGTTCACAGATAGTGATCCACATGGTAAAAAAAAAAAAAAAAATCAAAGCAGTTTTAATCGAGAAACATGAGTTACTCCTCTGTGATACTGACAAGGGGGACATTGCGTCAGTAATAACACACTCTGCGTTCACAGATAGTGATCCACATGGTAAAAAAAAAAAAAAAATCAAAGCAGTTTTAATCGAGAAACATGAGTTACTCCTCTGTGATACTGACAAGGGGGACATTGCGTCAGTAATAACACACTCTGCGTTCACAGATAGTGATCCACATGGTAAAAAAAAAAAAAAAAATCAAAGCAGTTTTAATCGAGAAACATGAGATACTCCTCTGTGATACTGACAAGGGGGACATTGCGTCAGTAATAACACACTCTGCGTTCACAGATAGTGATCCACATGGTAAAAAAAAAAAAAATCAAACCAGTTTTAATCGAGAAACATGAGTTACTCCTCTGTGATACTGACAAGGGGGACATTGCGTCAGTAATAACACACTCTGCGTTCACAGATAGTGATCCACATGGTAAAAAAAAAAAAAAAAATCAAAGCAGTTTTAATCGAGAAACATGAGTTACTCCTCTGTGATACTGACAAGGAGGACATTGCGTCAGTAATAACACACTCTGCGTTCACAGATAGTGATCCACATGGTAAAAAAAAAAAAAAAAATCAAAGCAGTTTTAATCGAGAGACATGAGTTACTCCTCTGTGATACTGACAAGGGGGACATTGCGTCAGTAATAACACACTCTGCGTTCACAGATAGTGATCCACATGGTAAAAAAAAAAATCAAAGCAGTTTTAATCGAGAAACATGAGTTACTCCTCTGTGATACTGACAAGGGGGACATTGCGTCAGTAATAACACACTCTGCGTTCACAGATAGTGATCCACATGCTAAAAAAAAAAAAAAAATCAAAGCAGTTTTAATCGAGAAACATGAGTTACTCCTCTGTGATACTGACGAGGGGGACATTGCGTCAGTAATAACACACTCTGCGTTCACAGATAGTGATCCACATGGTAAAAAAAAAAAAAAATCAAAGCAGTTTTAATCGAGAAACATGAGTTACTCCTCTGTGATACTGACAAGGGGGACATTGCGTCAGTAATAACACACTCTGCGTTCACAGATAGTGATCCACATGGTAAAAAAAAAAAAAAAATCTAAGCAGTTTTAATCATGAAACATGAGTTACTCCTCTGTGATACTGACGAGGGGGACATTGCGTCAGTAATAACACACTCTGCGTTCACAGATAGTGATCCACATGGTAAAAAAAAAAAAAATCAAAGCAGTTTTAATCGAGAAACATGAGTCACTCCTCTGTGATACTGACAAGGGGGACATTGCGTCAGTAATAACACACTCTGCGTTCACAGATAGTAATCCACATGGTAAAAAAAAAAAATCAAAGCAGTTTTAATCGAGAAACATGAGTTACTCCTCTGTGATACTGACAAGGGGGACATTGCGTCAGTAATAACACACTCTGCGTTCACAGATAGTGATGCACATGGTAAAAAAAAAAAAAAATCAAAGCAGTTTTAATTGAGAAACATGAGTTACTCCTCTGTGATACTGACAAGGGGGACATTGCGTCAGTAATAACACACTCTGCGTTCACAGGTAGTGATCCACATGGTAAAAAAAAAAATCAAAGCAGTTTTAATCGAGAAACATGAGTTACTCCTCTGTGATACTGACAAGGGGGACATTGCGTCAGTAATAACACACTCTGCGTTCACAGATAGTGATCCACATGGTAAAAAAAAAAAATCAAAGCAGTTTTAATCGAGAAACATGAGTTACTCCTCTGTGATACTGACAAGGGGGACATTGCGTCAGTAATAACACACTCTGCGTTCACAGATAGTTATCCACATGGTAAAAAAAAAAAAAATCAAAGCAGTTTTAATTGAGAAACATGAGTTACTCCTCTGTGATACTGACGAGGGGGACATTGCGTCAGTAATAACACACTCTGCGTTCACAGATAGTGATCCACATGGTAAAAAAAAAAAAAAATCAAAGCAGTTTTAATCGAGAAACATGAGTTACTCCTCTGTGATACTGACAAGGGGGACATTGCGTCAGTAATAACACACTCTGCGTTCACAGGTAGTGATCCACATGGTAAAAAAAAAAATCAAAGCAGTTTTAATCGAGAAACATGAGTTACTCCTCTGTGATACTGACAAGGGGGACATTGCGTCAGTAATAACACACTCTGCGTTCACAGATAGTGATCCACATGGTAAAAAAAAAAATCAAAGCAGTTTTAATCGAGAAACATGAGTTACTCCTCTGTGATACTGACGAGGGGGACATTGCGTCAGTAATAACACACTCTGCGTTCACAGATAGTGATCCACATGGTAAAAAAAAAAAAAAAAATCAAAGCAGGTTTAATCGAGAAACATGAGTTACTCCTCTGTGATACTGACAAGGGGGACATTGCGTCAGTAATAACACACTCTGCGTTCACAGATAGTGATCCACATGGTAAAAAAAAAAAAAAAAAAAAAAAAAAAATCAAAGCAGTTTTAATCGAGAAACATGAGTTACTCCTCTGTGATACTGACAAGGGGGACATTGCGTCAGTAATAACACACTCTGCGTTCACAGATAGTGATCCACATGGTAAAAAAAAAATCAAAGCAGTTTTAATCGAGAAACATGAGTTACTCCTCTGTGATACTGACGAGGGGGACATTGCGTCAGTAATAACACACTCTGCGTTCACAGATAGTGATCCACATGGTAAAAAAAAAAAAATCAAAGCAGTTTTAATCGAGAAACATGAGTTACTCCTCTGTGATACTGACAAGGGGGACATTGCGTCAGTAATAACACACTCTGCGTTCACAGATAGTGATCCACATGGTAAAAAAAAAAAAAAAAATCAAAGCAGTTTTAATCGAGAAACATGAGTTACTCCTCTGTGATACTGACGAGGGGGACATTGCGTCAGTAATAACACACTCTGCGTTCACAGATAGTGATCCACATGGTAAAAAAAAAAAAAAAAAAAAGCAGTTTTAATCGAGAAACAGCATGACATCCTCCGCTCTGATATAGACAAGGGGGACATTGCGCCAGTAATAACACACTGCTTTAGCAGATAGTGACCCACATGGGAAAAAAATTCAAAGCAGTTTTAATCGAGAAACAGCATCGGTTTCTCCCCTGTGATACAGACAAGGGGGAGATTGAGTCAAAAATTAAGTCACTGAAAACTCTCTTGGGTATGATGGAGTGCTTAGCCGAATATTACTGTGCTGTACGTGTTTGGGCCTGTACTTAGCCATTTTTCTAATATTTCCTCTAAGAATGGTCAGTTTCCTGAACGATTAAAATACTCAGTAGTAAAGACGCTTTATAAAAAGGGAGAAAGGGATAATGTAGACAATTTTAGCCTTATTTCTGTGCTATCATTGTTGGCTAAAGTTATGGAAATGGCTGTCTACGTAGGGGTAACTGATCATTTTATAGCACATAATTTGCTACCATATGTGCAGTTCGGCCTTAGAAGTCGTTTAACAATTGAAAATGCCATATTCCCTTTTCTCTGTGAGGTACTGGATGGGTTAAACGAAAGGTTTCGAGCTCTAGGCATTTTTTTTTCACTTAATCATCGCGTTTGATTGTGTTGATAACAAAATATTGCTCCAGAAGTTGGATCGTTACGGAATATGGGGAGTAGCTCACAATTGGTTCACCTCTTACTTTAGCAACAGACAGCAAAAGGTCATTATTCACAATGTTGATAACGGCTGTGATGTGTGGTCTGAGTGGGGACAGTCAAGTGGGGGATGCCCCAGGGGTCAGTGTTGGGGGCCGCTCCTCTTCCTTATATAAATGATATGCCCTCTAGTATTATGGGTAACTCTAAAATATTTCTGTTTTCTGATGACACTAGCTTGGTAGTAAAGGATGTTGTGTGCAACACTGGCTCAGTTTGAAAGAGTGCAGTTCATGACATAAGTTAATGGCTTGAAGAAAATAAGCTAACGCTAAATCACAGTAAGACTCAGTAAATTTTCAATAATCTCTAATAAACTACACGACTGCAGTCTATTTGTATTGCCATTACAAATACATATCCTCGACGGAATATAGCATTTAGACCTAGCTGAGGCGTGATGCGCTAATTTTACAGTCACAGAACAGTTTCCAGAATGAGATTTTCACTCTGCAGCGGAGTGTGCGCTGATATGAAACTTCCTGGCAGATTAAAACTACGTGCCGGACCGAGACTCGAACTCGGGACCTTTGCCTTTCGCGGGCAAGTGGTCTACCATCTGAGCTACCGAAGCACGACTCACGCCCGGTACTCACAGCCTTACTTCTGCAAGGTTCGCAGGAGAGCTTCTGTAAAGTTTGGAAGGTAGGAGACGAGGTACTGGCAGAAGTAAAGCTGTGAGGACGGGGCGTGAGTCGTACTTGGGTAGCTCAGTTGGTAGAGCACTTTGCCGCGAAATGCAAAGTTCCCGAGTTCGAGTCTCGGTCGGGTACACAGTTTCAGTCTGCCAGTAAGTTTCACAGAACAGTTTCTTAATCAAAAAATGGAGATATGCTGACCATTTACACGTTTGGTTACCTGTTTCTCCGTTTTCCTGTCGCGTCAGATTAGTTTGTAAACGCGAGCTTTCAACTTCTGCGGCGGCTTATCACTAGGACTTAAATGGCCTTTTGGTTGGGAGTGTGGTGCTTTTGTACTTAATGGCCAAATTGTGCCACAGGAACGTCGCATAGTCACGGGACCTTCATATGCGACCTGCTGGGTCTCTTTTACCACAGAAGCTGTCGAGATCAGAACGTGGAACACCTTCAACCGGGACAAAGGCTTCAATGACGCACGGAAACGGATAGTCGACACTGAAAAGGTAGGATAGTAAATTGGCGCATAAGTTCGAATCGTTTTTTCAATGTTGTTGTTGTGGTCTTCAGTCCTGAGACTGGTTTGATGCAGCTTTCCATGCTACTCTATCCTGTGCAAGCCTCTTCATCTCCCAGTACCTACTGCAACATACATCCTTCTGAATCTGCTTAGTGTATTGATCTCTTGGTCTCCCTCTACGATTTTTACCCTCCATGCTGCCCTCCAATGCTAAATTTGTGATCCCTTGATGCCTCAAAACATGTCCTACCAACCGATCCCTTCTTCTAGTCAAGTTGTGCCACAAACTTCTCTTCTCCCCAATCCTATTCAATACCTCCTCATTAGTTACGTGATCTACCCACCTTATCTTCAGCAGTCTTCTGTAGCACCAGATTTCGAAAGCTTCCATTCTCTTCTTGTCGAACTAGTTATCGTCCATGTTTCACTTCCATACATGGCTACACTCCATAGAAATACTTTCAGAAACGACTTCCTGACACTTAAATCTATACTCGATGTTAACAAATTTCTCTTCTTCAGAAACGCTTTCCTTGCCAATGCCAGTCTACATTTTATATCCTCTCTACTTGGACCATCATCAGTTATTTTACTCCCTAAATAGCAAAACTCCTTTACTACTTTAAGTGTCTCATTTCCTAATCTAATTCCCTCAGCATCACCCGACTTAATTTGACTACATTCCATTATCCTCGTTTTGCTTTTGTTGATGTTCATCTCATATCCTCCTTTCAAGACACTGTCCATTCCGTTCAACTGCTCTTCCAAGTCCTTTGCTGTCTCTGACAGAATTACAATGTCATCGGCGAACCTCACAGTTTTTACTTCTTCTCCATGAATTTTAATACCCACTCCAAACTTTTCTTATGCTTCCTTTACTGCTTGCTCAATATACAGATTGAATAACATCGGGGAGAGGCTACAACCCTGTCTCACTCCTTTCCCAACCACTGCTTCCCTTTCATGGCTCTCGACTCTTATAACTGCCATCTGGTTTCTGTAGAAATTGTAACTAGCCTTTCGCTCCCTGTATTTTACCCCTGCCACCTTCAGAATTTGAAAGAGAGTATTCCAGTTAACATTGTCAAAAGCTTTCTCTAAGTCTACAAATGCTAGAAACGTAGGTTTGTCTTTTCTTAATCTTTCTTCTAATATAAGTCGTAAGGTCAGTATTGCCTCACGTGTTTTTTCAATAACTGTAATAAACACAAGAAATAGATATAACTGAGACTTTAGTCACCAGTAATACAAAAAGCACTCCGTCTTCAGGCCACAAGTGGCCCATCGGGACCATCCGACCGCCGTGTCATCCTCAATGGAGGATGCGGATAGGAGGGGCGTGTGGTCAGCACACCGCTCTCCCGGTCGTTACGGTGGTTTTCTTTGACCAGAGCCGGTACTATTCGGTCGAGTAGCTCCTCAATTGGCATCACGAGGCTGAGTGCACCCCGAAAAATGGCAACAGCGCATGGCGGCCCGAACGGTCACCCATCCAAGTACCGACCACGCCCGACAGCGCTTAAATTCGGTGATCTGACGGGAACCGGTGTAGCCACTGTGGCAAGGCCGTTGCCCCGGTAATACAAAAGGCGCTCTAAAAGTTTTGCACAGTCGTCTCCACTTTTACTATTTTTTGCAGGAGGAGAATGAAATTTTTTGGGAAATGCTTGGAACATTTAGCTATAACTTGGTATATAAAAGTATTTTCTTTTATTTAGAGGTGAGTCATAATGGACCGTGAAGTAGATGTCAGGTTGTGACAATGGTCGGTGATGGAATTCCTCTTCAAGACCGGCATCCCTTTTTCTGGGGAGGACACAGTGGATCGCAGCAGCACCGAGCGGTGGTTTCAGAGGTTTAAGGGGGGCAGGATGTCAAACGGGCCGACTTGGAGCAGGAGAGGCATCACAGGACATTTTAATTTCCACTGTCTATACTTTTACAAGTAAATTTATAAAACTTTGTCAGCATGAGCAGGAAGGATTCAGAATTTACACTCACAGCAGTGGAAGTTCGAAAACATAAAAAAATAATTTTTTTTGCATGTGAAATTTCATCATTTTTTCACTTACTAATGGCAGCATTTGTTGCTATAGGTACACTTTTCTTCATAAGTAAGACAGATTCTTCGATGAATTTTGCACAGCATACAAACCAAAGGTGTATGAAACTCTAGAATTTTACAAATCTATTAAAAACTGTGGTAAAAATTGAGGTAATTAACAAGAAAATTTGCGTTTTTTTCCAAAAATCAAGTTTAAAATATAACAGCTCATTCGTTTTTTCATAAATTGAACAAATTCTGGAGTTCCATACACCTGTAAGTATGGTATGTATGCTGTGCAAAATTCGTCGAAGAATCTCTCTAACTTATGAAGAAAAGTGTACCTGTAGCAACAAATGCAGCTATTAGTAAGTGAAAGAATGATGAAATTTCACACGTAAAAAAAATTTATTTTGTTACGTTTTCGATCTTCCACTGCAATGAGTGTGAATCCTGAATCCTTCCCGGTGATGTTGACAAAGTTTTATGAATTTACTTGTAAGAGTATAGACAGTGGAAATTAAAATGTCCTGTGGTGACTTTCCTGCTCCAAGCCGCCCCCTTTGACGTCCTACCCCCCTTAAAGAAGGTGATTTCTCTCTACTTGACAATCCGCGACGCGGTAGACCATCGACGGCAGTGAATGACGTGAATAAGGAGACCATCGATCAAATCATCAAAAACGACAGATGTGTGACGACACGACAGCTTTCTGAAATGACTCGTTCGTCGTTGGGTAGTGTGGTGTCACTGGTACAGTCATTAGGATACAGAAAAATCTGTGTACGTTGAGTGCCTAGTGTATTGACAAGAGAAATGAAAACGATGAGGAAGAATGTGTGCGAGGGTGTCACGAAGAGTGGGAAAAGTCTTTTGACGGCGTCATTAGCCAGGATGAAGCACGGTTGTTTTCGTCGAAACCTGAAAACAAAACCCAATCCTTGGAGTGGCGTCATCCATGTTCCCCTCAGAAGAAGAAACCAAGACGTTCACGAACAGCAGGCCGAAAGGTGATGGCCTGCTTCTTCTGGGATCATTGTGGTGTCATTTTCATTGACGTTTTGGAACCTGGCTCCACAATTAACCAGAACTGTTACTGTTTGTCATTGGACAAGCTGCGCCGTGCCATCAAGACCTATAGACCATAGCTTCAGGGTCAGCTCATCAACCCTGACAATGCCAAACCCCATACAGCCCTTTTGACGCAGCAGAAAATCAGGAAAATGGGTTGGAAAATTGTTCCTCATCCTCCCTACAGTCCGGACTTGGCTCCGTCTGATCGTCACCTCTTTGGTCGATTCTTCAGTTTCTCCCGGCGTGTTTGTTGCTTGAACAATCGACGGGTATACTGCCAGTTCATAGTATCCAACGGGCACCATATTTCGGCGATCAGACATATTGCCTGTGGGACCCTATGAACCGGTGGACTGTTCGAGCACCTCTTTGGTCGTCTGAAGGTCCACATGCGCGGTAAAAGATTTGGTAGTGAGAAAGACCTTATTTCCTGTGACAAGCGATGGTGTAAAAGTCACTCTCCAGAATTTTACCAAAGTGCATTTGCATCACGGAAAGAACGTTGGGCCAGATACGTCACAGCTGATGGAGGCTACATTGAGTAGGCTCAATGTATGACTAAATGTTCCCAGTATGTTGACAAAAAATTTCATTCTCCTCCTGCAAAAAAATGATAAAATTAGAGACGACTATGCAAAACTTCTTGAACGTCCTTTGTAAATTCTCGTACACTATTTACAAGAGTCTGCCAATGCTGGGGTTAAATTCTCGCTTCCGCGACTGTAGAAATCACGGGGTTTTCAAAAAATGGCTCTCAGCACTATGGGACTTAACTTCTTAGGTCATCAGTCGCCTAGAACTTAGAACTACTTAAACCTAACTAACCTAAGGACATCACACACATCCATGCTCGAGGCAGGATTCGAACCTGCGACCGTAGTGGTGATGCGGTTCCGGACTGTAGCGCCTAGAACCGCTCGGCCACTCTGGCCGGCTGTTCTTTTTTCAGTCTAGCAGAATGCGGGCGGGCGTTACTGTGGAGTAGCATAACTTCACTCCGTCTTCCTGATCGTTGTTCTTGGACTGCTTCTGCCCCAGTTGCCGACTGACGAGGAATGGGCAGAGATGCACATATGGTCAGCTGGTGATTTTTGTGATTTTGGCTCAGAGCATGCGGTACCCATACACCCGATTTTCGGAACTTCCGCTCTGCATTCAAATGTCGCAGGATGCTGGAATGATCACAGTTTATCGCATTTGCCAGTTCTCGAGTACAGTGGCGTGGATTAACGCATTTAAGCGATCATCATCAATTTTGATTTTATCCATGTTGTTGTTGTGGTCTTCAGTCCTGAGACTGGTTTGATGCAGCTCTCCATGCTACTCTATCCTGTGCAAGCTTCTTCATCTCCCAGTACCTACTGCAACCTACATCCTTCTGAATCTGCTCAGTGTATTGATCTCTTGGTCTCCCTCTACGATTTTTACCCTCCACGCTGCCCTCCAATGCTAAATTTGTGATCCCTTGATGCCTCAAAACATGTCCTACCAACCGATCCCTTCTTCTAGTCAAGTTGTGCCACAAACTTCTCTTCTCCCCAATCCTATTCAATACCTCCTCATTAGTTACGTGATCTACCCACCTTATCTTCAGCATTCTTCTGTAGCACCACATTTCGAAATCTTCTATTCTCTTCTTGTCCAAACTGGTTATCGTCCATGTTTCACTTCCATACATGGCTACACTCCATACAAATACTTTCAGAAACGACTTCCTGACACTTAAATCTATACTCGATGTTAACAAATTTCTCTTCTTCAGAAACGATTTCCTTGCCATTGCCAGTCTACATTTTATATCCTCTCTACTTCGACCATCATCAGTTATTTTACTCCCCAAATAGCAAAACTCCTTTACTACTTTTTTATCCATACTGGTTGTGAATGTCAATGTTAAAAAATATCGGCTCAACCACTTGTTTATAGCGTAAAACATTAAGATTGACGCGTTTCGGAAGTCAAGCCTCCATCATCAGGATAATAATAAAAATGGAACATGCACCAGGCACAACAAATTGATAATAAAATTAAAACATCGTGGCTAATTCCCTTCTTGCAGCCGTGTCTTCCATTCTGATGATGGAAGCTTGACTTCCGAAACGCGTCAATCTTAGTGTTTTGCAGTATAAACGAGTGGTTGAGCCGATATATTTTTTAATATTGATCATCATAAAGCGCTGAAGGTCTTCCTGAAAGGGAATAGCCACTGATGTCAAAACGGTCCTCCTTAAAACGAGAAAGCCATTATGTTGCCGTGTTCTGTCCAATGGCGGTATCCCCAAACACGGCGCAAGTGTTGCTGCATGCCTCTGCTTTTATCACCCCTCTGTTGAACTGAGACAGGAGAATATGTCGTAAATGTTCCGATTTCTCCACTTCGCGCTCCATTTTCTAGCGTCGACAGCTCCACTCTATCTCCAAATGACAACTCAAATAGCAACAGTGAACTACAAATAAAAAAAATGACAATTTATAAATAAACCCGTAGCAACCGGGATACAAACATGCAAAACAAAAACGCTACATACTTATGCAGCAACCTAATGAAATGAAAACGATCGTATGGCATTTAATGGCCGGGATATCCCCTTCGGGGTTCGGCCGCCGTATTGCAAGTCTTTTTAGTTGACGCCACTTCGGCGACTTGCGTGTCAGTGATAATGGAGGACACACAACACCCAGTCCCCTGCCCGGAATCGAACCTGGGTCCCCTTGCGTGGTAGGCGATAACGCTACCGCCGCGCTATTTTTTTTTCTTTTTTTTTTATTACTTGAACAGAATACAGAAATCAAAATTTTTCAATTCTGGGGAGCTTTGAACTCACGACCCTCCATGCAACAGCCTAGTCTTATAACCATTTTTTTTTTCTCATAACTTCAGACGAGGGCCGAAATGTGACGAGAAAAAATATACAGTTGGACGCGAACAGGCGACTATAAGTTTAGAATGTACGAAGATTACCACGTTTTTAATTTATTTTTTTTTTAACTTCGTACGACTGTTCTGGAGGCAAAATCATAAATGATGACTTTATTTCACACGTTACTTGAAAATCACTCACATTATATAACAGAAATGTGAGGAATGTATTAAGTGAATTTTGTAGGCTAATTTCGCTACAGAGGAAGACGGGAACCTAATAAATATATTTCATTAGCCTACCATCTAAAGAAATCAGCATCTTTCATTTTCTTGCTTGGCTTTTCACCACCCACCCTCTTCTAATATTTCTCCATCAGCCCATGACCCTGTCACTGTGGAACGTCGATATCTGCTGTTAGGAGCTCCTAGTTCTTACACGAGCCATAACAGCGTCTTACCAAAAGAATCAAATGTGTGTGAAATCTTATGGGACTTAACTGCTAAGGTCATCAGTCCCTAAGCTTACACACTACTTAACCTAAATTATCCTAAGGACAAACACACACACACCCGTGCCCGAGGGAGGACTCGAACCTCCGCCGGGACCAGCCGCACAGTCCATGACTGCAACGTCCTAGACCGCTCGCTTAATCCCGCGACCCCGTCTTACGACAAAAGAGCGAAGTTAAAATGCGATTTTTTTTGATTGGGTACCCATTGTGTAACGTTGATGTCAATAAATCTGCTCACAAGAAGTGAGAAAGCGTTCATGGACGTTCATTTCATTTCATTGCTTTCATACTTGAATGCCAGCCGTAGTGGCCGAGCGGTTCTAGTCACTACAGTCTGGAACCGCGCGACCGCTACGGTCGCAGGTTCGAATCCTGCCTCGGGCATGGACGTGTGTGATGTCCTTAGGTTAGTTAGGTTTAAGTAGTTCTAAGTTCTAGGGGACTGATGACCTCAGATGTTAAGTCCCATAGTGCTCAGAGCCATTTGAACCATTTGAACCTGATATTTTAAGAAGCGGGTCGCACATTATACAGTATTACATGTGATAATAAACCGATTCACATTACTAGCAAAATTTGTTTTGAGCAATAAAAGAAGCCCCAGGACCTGATTAAGTATCAGTGGACATGATGAGAACAGCAGGTCCAGTGGGAATGCAGTGGCTGTATGGAGTACTGTCAAGTGTGTGGAGAAATAGTACAATACCTGACGATTGGAGAACAGGAGACACTGTTCCCATCTTCAAAAAAGGCAATAAAAGACTCTGTAAGAACTACAGAGGAATAACCCTTATGAGTCATACCGCCAAGATTTTTGAAAGAATTTCACTAAATCGAATAAGTGAGAAGATAGAAAAGCAGCTGAGTGAAGAACAACATGGGTTTAAGAAAGAAAGAAGCACGATCGACCTGCTATTTTCTATCCGTCAACTGATGGAAAAAAGTTGGGAGTAGAACAAGAGGGTGATAAGCGTTTTTATAGACATAGAAAAGGCATATGATTCAGTTAAAAGGGAAAGACTCTAGGAAGAAACGAAGGAGATAGACATAGAAGATGGATACATTAATGTAATAAAGACAATGTACAGAGGACACAACTGTAGATTTAGAACACCGTTGGAGAACTCTGAATACTTCGAAATAAGACAAGGACTTAAACAAGGAAGTATTCTATCTCCTGCACTTTTTAATGTTGTGATGGAGGGAATGAATAGGGCAGTTAAAGATATAGTAAAAGAAAAATACAAAAAGATAATTTTTGCAGATGATATGGTAATATGGGCGATGAAGAGGTTACACATGCGTGGAACGAAATAATGAAAAGGTATGGATTAAAAATAAATAAAGATAAGAGTGAAGTAATGGTATTTGGAAGAGACAAAGGGATCAACGGAAACATTACTTTCAATGGACCAACCCTCAAAGTGGTAGGCAGTTTCACTTAATTAGGGAGTGAAATATATAGTGAAGGAAGAATAACCATCGAAATTAATAGGAGGTTACAGAAGGGAGGCGATTTCTACCAAACAATAATTTGGAATAACGAAGTTTCAGAAAAAGCAAAACTCCTTATGTATAAGAGTTATTATTTCCCTATTGTCACCTATGGAGGAGAAACATGAACAATGACAGAAAGGGACTGGAGCAGACTGCAAGCAGCGGAAATGAAATTTCTCAGAGCAGTTAAGGGGAAAAAAAACAAGAATGGACAGAGTAAGGAATGCAGAGATTAGAGAGGACCTTAAACAAGAAAGTATGAGAGAAGAAATTGAAAAACAGAGATTAAGATGGTACGGGCATGTTAAGAGGATGCATGGGCAGAGACTCCCCAAAATTATGGAAGAACTAAAGATGGATGGGAAAAGACCTAGAGTGCGCTCAAGAACACGGTGGAGTGAGAATATCTGTGGAAAGGAGAGGTGTGACCTGGCAGCAAGTGGAGGAAGAGAAGTGGTGGGGGGACCGAGCCAAATGGAGAGGACTCGTCAGCACCCATACCTGGTAGTGGCTGGAGCGGGATCCGGATATAGAATAAAAGAAGGGTAATAACAATGAGTTTCAAAGAAAAATTAAATTAATGAACAAGCAGGAACGACGAAAAGCATCGGAACGAATGAAGAGATACTGGGCCACTCGAAAGGGGAAAATACCAAAGAAGAGGACCAGAAATGATTGACTGAAGTGGTCCAATGCGGCCGTAAAAGCAGAAGAAGAAGAAGAAGAACAAGCAGTTGGTCGAGTTGTGTGACGTCACGGCGTGGAAATCTACGGTCCACGCCTATCTGAAGCTTAACAGACTGAATAAGACGAGACAAAATCTTTGCGTCGCGGAGACGAATGCGGTCAACGAGATGCAAGATCGCGATCTAAAGTCGCGAGCACAATTTGCGTGGCACTAATGGATTACACCGGTGGTTCTTCTATCACAATGGACGTTCTGTACTGATGTACACTTTGTTATTCCCAAATTATAGTAGTTCAAAAGAAAAAAAACGCCTGTTGCGTGGAATACATTAAGCAGTTTTTATTCATCTTGCACACCATATAAATGTAAGTGGGACAAAAACGCTTACACACACACCACACACACACACACACACACACACACACACACACACAGAAGAGAGAGAGAGAGAGAGAACTTACATCATCACATATATAGTTACAGAAAAAACTGTTGAAAGCAAAATGTGAGATTGTTGGCAAAACTTACAGGAGCGAATGACACTCTAGACACAGAAAATGGGCGTCAAAGTGGTGTAGATTGAAAACAGTGTCCAGAAGGAAAACTGCAAACTTTTCAACAAGTTTGCCACCTGAGAGAAAGCTGTTAGGCTTAAAAATTATGAATTAGACTCTGACGTTTATGTACTTTCCCATTTTACTATATAAACCTCAATGAAGTGTTTTGGATGTATAACCCACACATGCTAACATGTACGTCTTCATCTACATTTATACTCCGCAAGCCACCCAACGGTGTCTGGCGGAGGGCACTTTACGTGCCACAGTCATTACCTCCCTTTCCTGTTCCAGTCGCGTATGGTTCGTGGGTAGAACGACTGCCGGAAAGCCTCCGTGCGCGCTCGAATCTCTCTAATTTTACATTCGTGATCTCCTCGGGAGGTATAAGTAGGGGGAAGCAATATATTCGATACCTCATCCAGAAACGCACCCTCTCGAAACCTGGACAGCAAGCTACACCGCGATGCAGAGCGCCTCTCTTGCAGAGTCTGCCACTCGAGTTTGCTAAACACCTCCATAACGCCATCACACTTACCAAATAACCCTGTGACGAAATGCGCAGCTCTTCTTTGGACCTTCTCTATCTCCTCTGTCAACCCGACCTGGTACGGATCCCACACTGATGAGCAATACTCAAGTATAGGTCGAACGAGTGTTTTGTAAGCCACCTCCACCAATAGTCTATATGTGTAAACGAAAAAAATCGTGTAATATTTCAAGACACCCACTGCAGATGCTGTGTGACTAAGGCGAAACGCACCTGGGTGCATAAGACAAATAGGAAAAAACATAATCCGTAGCATACAAAATGCGTTTTGCTTTTGAACTACTGTAATTTATACACAGCTGCTACGAAAATTGCCAGCACAAGCAACTTGTTTATTATTTCCCATCATTCATTGTGCACCATTTGACTCATCACTAAACTTGCCACTATGCTGCACTTAATTCTAAACATAGGTGGCAGGACAATCAATACAAATGTAATTGCTACGCACTACAGTCCATTTTGCCGGCTGTTGCCATTACATGAGTGGACAACACATAGTGTGCTCATCAAACCTAGATGCTGTGCTTTCTGTGGAAGCAGGGTGCAGACACTGTGGATGTTCCATGGGATATTGGTAGCAGTCTGTGGAGACTGCCTATTATTGTGCAGAGTGCTCTTGCAACACCACAATGTTCGCCCCGCCATGCGAATCGAACAACTATGGCTACCATAGCTGAAATGGAGTTCCAGGTACTGCCACACATCGTATTCTCCTGATTTGGCTCGTAAACTTCTGTAGGCCCCACTCGAATGACCGTCCTGGAGTCTGCTGCACCCACTGCAGTACAGCTGTTTGCAGTTGTTCGAAGTACAGGGCTATTACAAATGATTGAAGCGATTTCATAAATTCACTGTAGCTCCATTCATTGACATATGGTCGCGACACACTACAAATACGTAGAAAAACTCATAAAGTTTTGTTCGGCTGAAGCCGCACTTCAGGTTTCTGCCGCCAGAGCGCTCGAGAGCGCAGCGAGACAAAATGGCGACAGGAGCCGAGAAAGCGTATGTCGTGCTTGAAATGCACTCACATCAGTCAGTCATAACAGTCCAACGACACTTCAGCACGAAGTTCAACAAAGATCCACCAACTGCTAACTCCATTCGGCGACGGTATGCGCAGTTTAAAGCTTCTGGATGCCTCTGTAAGGGGAAATCAACGGGTCGGCCTGCAGTGAGCGAAGAAACGGTTGAACGCGTGCGGGCAAGTTTCACGCGTAGCCAGCGGAAGTCGACGAATAAAGCAAGCAGGGAGCTAAACGTACCACAGCCGACGGTTTGGAAAATCTTACGGAAAAGGCTAAGGCAGAAGCCTTACCGCTTACAATTGCTACAAGCCCTGACACCCGATGACAAAGTCAAACGCTTCGAATTTTCGGCGCGGTTGCAACAGCTCATGGAAGAGGATGCGTTCAGTGCGAAACTTGTTTTCAGTGACGAAGTAACATTTTTTCTTAATGGTGAAGTGAACAGACACAATGTGCGAATCTGGGCGGTAGAGAATCCTCACGCATTCGTGCAGCAAATTCGCAATTCACCAAAAGTTAACGTGTTTTGTGCAATCTCACGGTTTAAAGTTTACGCCCCCTTTTTCTTCTGCGAAAAAAACGTTACAGGACACGTGTATCTGGACATGCTGGAAAATTGGCTCATGCCACAACTGGAGACCGAAAGCGCCGACTTCGTCTTTCAACAGGATGGTGCTCCACCGCACTTCCATCGTGATGTTCGGCATTTCTTAAACAGGAGATTGGAAAACCGATGGATCGGTCGTGGTGGAGATCATGATCAGCTATTCATGTCATGGCCTCCACGCTCTCCCGACTTAACCCCGTGCGATTTCTTTCTGTGGGGATATGTGAAAGATTCAGTGTTTAAACCTCCTCTACCAAGAAACGTGCCAGAACTGCGAGCTCGCATCAACGATGCTTTCGAACTCATTGATGGGGACATGCTGCGCCGAGTGTGGGAGGAACTTGATTATCGGCTTGATGTCTGGCGAATCACTAAAGGGGCACATATCGAACATTTGTGAATGCCTAATAAAACTTTTTGAGTTTTTGTATGTGTGTGCAAAGCATTGTGAAAATATCTGAAATAATAAAGTTATTGTAGAGCTGTGAAATCGCTTCAATCATTTGTAATAACCCTGTACATAAATTCATGTCCGTTTCTTCATAGCCCCCAAATAGGTGGTCAGCAGAAGGGTCCAAGTCAAGAGAATATTGGGCGTTTGGCTGTTTGCAGAGCTCCATTCCAGCAATACCAGCCATGGTTTGGCGACTCCTATGGTGAAGAGTGTTGTCGCATTGCAAGTGTATGTTTCGTGACGGCGCACACTCTCCACACACTGCCACCAGTCGCCCATTAGTACCTGCAGTGTTGACACCTTCCTTCCGCAGGCCTGTCCTTGTTGTCGAAATAGTTCATGGGTGAACTGTCAGATGTCAATGTGAAACAGAAACAATATTTCGGCAAACGACCATGTTATTATCATCAGGCCTGCTGAGGAACTGAATGGTGGATAAAGTGCTATAAAAAAGGAACAAACGCAGTGGCCACATCCTCATGAGAATTCTCGACCCGCCGGTTCGGCTGTGGGCATAGACAGGACTAATTCTCCACCCACCATCCAAAATATGGGCCACTGCTTGGAAGTGCGAAAGATGACCTAGGAGTACAGAGTACAGAGATTCGGAGTCTATCAGATACATCCACATCTGCATCAACATGAATACTCCGCAAAGTGGCTGGCAGAACCACCTTCACAATAACTCTCTATTATTCCAATCTTGAACAGTGCAAGGAAAAAGTGAACACCTCTATCTTCCAGTGTGGGCTCTCATTTCCCTTATTGTACTATGATGATCGTTTCTCCCTATGTAGGTCAGCGCCAACAAAATATTTTCACATTCAGAGGGAAAGTTGGCGATTGAAATTTCGTGAGAATTTACTGCTGCAATGAAAAACGCTGCAATAAAGCGGCTGGGGTGGATGAAATTAAGTCGGAACTCATCAAATACAGTGGAATGTCAGGTCTTAAATGGCTACACAGGATAATTGAAATGGCCTGGGAGTCGGGACAGGTTCCATCAGACTGGACAAAAGCAGTAATCACACCAATCTTTAAACATGGAAACAGAAAAGATTGTAACAACTACAGAGGTATCTCTTTAATCAGCGTTGTGGGTAAAATCTTCTCAGGTATTGTTCAAAGGAAAGTGCGAGTATTAGTTGAGGACCAATTGGATGAAAATCAGTGTGGGTTTAGGCCTCTTAGAGGTTGTCAGGACCAGATCTTTAGCTTATGGCAAATAATGGAGAAGTGTTATGAGTGGAACAGGGAATTGTATCTATGCTTTATAGATCTAGAAAAGGCATATGACCGGGTTCCTAGGAGGAAGTTATTGTCTGTTCTACAAGATTATGGAATAGGAGGCAAACTTTTGCAAGCAATTAAAGGTCTTTACATGGATACTCAGGCAGCAGTTAGAGTTGACGGTAAACTGAGTTCATGGTTCAGAGTAGTTTCAGGGGTAAGACAAGGCTGCAACCTGTCTCCACCGTTGTTCATATTATTTATGGATCATATGTTGAAAACAATAGACTGGCTGGGTGAGATTAAGATATGTGAACAAAAAATAAGCAGTCTTGCATATGCGGATGACTTAGTTGTGATGGCAGATTCTATTGAAAGTTTGCAAAGTAATATTTCGGAGCTAGATCAGAAATGTAAGGACTATGGTATGAAGATTAGCATCTCCAAAACGAAAGTAATGTCAGTGGGAAAGAAATATAAACGGATTGAGTGCCAAATAGGAGGAACAAAGTTAGAACAGGTGGACGGTTTCAAGTACTTAGGATGCATATTCTCACAGGATGGCAACATAGTGAAAGGACTGGAAGCGAGGTGTAGCAAAGCTAATGCAGTGAGCGCTCAGCTACGATCTACTCTCTTCTGCAAGAAGGAAGTCAGTACTAAGACTAAGTTATCTGTGCACCGTTCAATCTTTCGAGCAACTTTGTTGTATGGGAGCGAAAGCTGGCTGGATTCAGGTTACCTTATCAACAAGGTTGAGGTTACGGATATGAAAGTAGCTAGGATGATTGCAGGTACTAGTAGATGGGAACAATGGCAGGAGGGTGTCCACAATGAGGAAATCAAAGAAAAACTGGGAATGAACTCTATAGGTGTAGCAGTCAGGGCGAACAGGCTCAGATGGTGGGGTCATGTTACACGCATGGGAGAAGCAAGGTTACCCAAGAGACTCATGGGTTCAGCAGTAGAGGGTAGGAGGAGTCGGGGCAGACCGAGGAGAAGGTACCTGGATTCGGTTAAGAATGATTTTGAAGTAATAGGTTTAACATCAGAAGAGGCACCAATGTTAGCACTGAATAGGGGATCATGGAGGAACTGTATAAGGGGGGCTATGCTCCAGACTGAACGCTGAAAGGCATAATCAGTCTTAGATGATGATGATGATGATGATGATGATGATGATGATGAAAAACGCCTTTGTTTCAATCACACCCACCTCAAATCTTGTATCATATACGTGACTCTGACTCTACTATTTTTTTGATAATACTCAACATGCTGCTGCCCTTCTTTAAGCTTTGTCAATGCACTCCATCAATCATATCTGGTAAGGATAACGCACCACACAGCAGTACTCCAAAAGAAGATAGACAAGCGTAGTGTAAGCACTCACTTTAGTAGATCTGTTCCGTCTTCTGAGTGTTCTGCCAATAAATCACAGTTTGTGGTTCACCTTCTCCACTACATTTTCTATGTGTTCTCTCCAATTTAAGTTGCTCGTAATTGTAATTCCTAGGTATTTAGTTGAATTTACGGTCGTTGAATTTGTATGATTTATCGTGTAACCAAATTTTAGCGGATTCCTTTTAGCACTCATGTGGGTGTCCTCACACCTTTCATTATTTAGGCTCGACTGCCAATTTTCGCATCATACAGGTATCTTTTCTAAATCGTTTTGCAATAGCTTTTTATCTTTTGATGACTTAATTGGACAATAAACGACTACATCATCTGCATACAACCTAAGAGAGCTGCTCAGATTGTCTCCTAAATCGTTTACATGTATATACACAAGGAACAGCAGAAAACCTATAACGCTACCTTGGGGAACGCCAGAAATCCCTTCTGTTTTCTCAGTGACTTCCGTCAATTACTACGAAGTGTGACCTCTCTGACAGGAAATCTCGAATCCAGTCACATAAATGAGACGATATTCCATAAGCACACAATTTCGCTACAATTCGCTTGTGTGCTACAGTGTCAAAAGCCTTCTGGAAATATGGAATCAACTTGGCATCCCTTGTCAACAACATGGCAAGACAGATGATGTTACTTGCGAATATTGTTGCCAAGAATATTAATGGCACACCATCATTGTAGCAGACTAACAAGATGTCAGTCGCAGAACGTTGCTTGATGGGATTACCCAGGTTCTGACACATATATCCAAGTTCTGAGACCGTCTCATTGAAGAATGTATTGAGATTCGAGTAAGGGAACAGGAAATAAACCGTGACAGCAGGCACATCCGTAGTAAGATGTGGGACCCTGTTATTAGAATGGTCAGAAAGAGAAATGAGACATGAGACAACAAACTGACGTCGGAGCAGGTGGAGGAACACCAGAGATGCCACCAGCACCGAAAACTGGGCTCGAACCTAGGACAGAACACTGTGTCGACGGGAGGCGTGGGAGTAGGATTGGGAACAGGGGTGGAGGTAGGGGTACTGGGCGTAGGCAGCCATTAGAGCGGCCGATCGCAGGAGAGGAGAGGGACATAAAAGCGAGGAGCTCGTCTCCACACAGGTTAGTTCCTCAGTGCTCCTGATGATGGCAACATGGTCGTTTGCCGAAACGCAGACTCAGCTCATACATTCGAGAAGTATTAGATAAAGAACAAATGGGGTTCAGAAAAGGAAAAAACTGAACAAGTGTTCACACTAAGACAAATATTAGATAAGAACTGGGAGCACAATCAGGATACCTTCTGTATTTTTATAGACTTCAACAAAGCATAGTAAAGAGAGGTGATGTACAGAGCAGAGTGTGGGATACTGGAAAAGTTGATAAAGCTACCTGTTGTGACTGACAACTTGCAATTTTTCACAACACTACTTTTATTGGGTTGTAGAAAAATATCCGCTACCAGTCACAATAAAAGGTTGTTTATTTGTCACACCACCGGTTTCGGCCTTGCGCCCATCTTCAGGTGTTTATAGATTCAAGTACATGTTTGTACTGTTGGAGATCACTGTTTTTTTTTTTTAGTCATCAGTCTACTGACTGGTTTGATGCGGCCCGCCACGAATTCCTTTCCTGTGCTAACCTCTTCATCTCAGAGTAGCACTTGCAACCTACGTCCTCAATTATTTGCTTCACGTATTCCAATCTCTGTCTTCCTCTACAGTTTTTGCCGTCTAAGCTCCCTCTAGTACCATGGAAGTCATTCCCTCATGTCTTAGCAGATGTCCTATCATCCTGTCCCTTCTCCTTATCAGTGTTTTCCACATATTCCTTTCCTCTCCGATTCTGCGTAGAATCTCCTCATTCCTTACCTTATCAGTCCACCTAATTTTCAACACTCGTCTATAGCACCACATCTCAAATGCTTCGATTCTCTTCTGTTCCGGTTTTCCCACAGTCCATGTTTCACTACCATACAATGCTGTACTCCAGACGTACATCCTCAGAAATTTCTTCCTCAAATTAAGGCCGATATTTGATATTCGTAGACTTCTCTTTGCCAGAAATGTCTTTTTTGCCATAGCGAGTCTGCTTTTGATGTCCTCCTTGCTCCGTCCGTCATTGGTTATTTTACTACCTAGGTAGCAGAATTGCTTAACTTCATTGAGTTCGTGACCATCAATCCTGATGTTAAGTTTCTCGCTGTTCTCATTTCTACTACTTCTCATTACCTTCGTCTTTCTCCGATTTACTCTCAAACCATACTGTGTACTCATTAGACTGTTCATTCCGTTCAGCAGATCATTTAATTCTTCTTCACTTTGACTCAGGATAGCAATGTCATCAGCGAATCGTATCATTGATATCCTTTCGCCTTGTATTTTAATTCCACTCCTGAACCTTTCCTTTTATTTCCATCATTGCTTCCTCGATGTACAGATTGAAGAGTAGGGGCGAAAGGCTACAGCCTTGTCTTACACCCTTCTTAATACGAGCACTTCGTTCTTGATCGTCCACTCTTATTATTCCCTCTTGGTTGTTGTACATATTGTATATGACCCGTCTCTCCCTATAGCTTACCCCTACTTTTTTCAGAATCTCGAACAGCTTGCACCATTTTATATTGTCGAACGCTTTTTCCAGGTCGACAAATCCTATGAAAGTGTCTTGATTTTTCTTTAGCCTTGCTTCCATTATTAGCGGTAACGTCAGAATTGCCTCTCTCGTCCCTTTACTTTTCCTAAAGCCAAACTGATCGTCACCTAGCGCATTCTCAATTTTCTTTTCCATTCTTCTGTATATTATTCTTGTAAGCAGCTTCGATGCATGAGCTGTTAAGCTGATTGTGCGATAATTCTCGCACTTGTCAGCTCTTGCCGTCTTCGGAATTGTGTGGATGATGCTTTTCCGAAAGTCAGATGGTATGTCGCCAGACTCATATATTCTACACACCAACGTGAATAGTCAAAATGGTTCAAATGGCTCTGAGCACTATGGGACTCAACTGCTGTGGTCATAAGTCCCCTAGAACTTAGAACTACTTAAACCTAACTAATCTAAGGACATCACACACATCCATGCCCGAGGCAGGATTCGAACCTGCGACCGTAGCGGTCGTGCGGTTCCAGAATGTAGCGCCTTTAACCGCTCGGCCACTCGCGAATAGTCGTTTTGTTGCCACTTCCCCCAATGATTTTAGAAATTCTGATGGAATGTTATCTATCCATTCTGCCTTATTTGACCGTAAGTCCTCCAAAGCTCTTTTAAATTCCGATTCTGTATAAATACAAAAAAAATTATTTGGTGGTGACTACACAGATACAAGTGGGACAGTTGTAAGTGTCAAAGCAGCATTACCTCCTCCCGACGACGCGTTCGGGAGGAAGAGGTCCGAGCACAAGGAAGAGCTTTCACGTCCCGCAATTTACTATGGGGAAGTGTCGACCAATGTGCGTGCCATAAAAGAACAACATGACGACATAAAACGCTCCGTAGATTGGCGAAGGGAATCGATTGAATAGCTGGCCGAAGAAGAGAGACTGCAGCCTTGGCCGCCATATCGGCCGCCTCATTTCCACAGATACCAGCGTGTCCCGGGAGCCAGAGGAACGCCACCGAGACGCCGGCCGAAGTGGCCGTGCGGTTCTAGGCGCTACAGTCTGGAGCCGAGCGACCGCTACGGTCGCAGGTTCGAATCCTGCCTTGGGCATGGATGTGTGTGATGTCCTTAGGTTAGTTAGGTTTAATTAGTTCTAAGTTCTAGGCGACTGATGACCTCAGAAGTTAAGTCGCATAGTACTCAGAGCCATTTGAACCATTTGAGCCGCCGAGGCGCCCCCCAGGTGGACCAAGCGCAGACAGTCCTGAATCCGGTGGACCAGAGGGTGCACAGGGTAAAGAGCTTGGAGACTGAGGAGAGAGCTGAGAGAATCTGAGCAGATTACGTACTGTATCCGCTGATGGCGGCGGATGTAGTGGACAGCCTGGAGAACAGCGTAAAGCTCCGCTGTATACACCGAACACTGGTCGGGAAGCTGAAATCGATTTGTGGTGTCGCCAACAATATAGCCACTCCCTACACCAAACGATGTTTTTGAGCCATCAGTGTAAATAAATGTGGCTTCCGTCATTTGTGCACATAGAGCAGAAAATGCCCGACGATAAACAAGTGAAGGGGTACCATCCTTGGGAAACTGACAAAGGTCACGGAGCAGGCAGATCCGGGGGCGGAGCCAAGCCGGTGCTGTACCCCAAGTTGTCAAGAAGGTTTTAGGAAAGCGGAAGGAAAGAGAGTGGAGCAGTTGACGGAAGCGGACTCCCGGTGGTAGTAGGGAGGAGGGGCGGCCTGCATACCCTACATCAAAGGAGGCGTCGAAAAAAATGTCATGGGCTGGTTTAGCAGGCATGGAATGCAGATGGCTAGCATAACGACTCAGAAGGACTGCTCGCCGATTGGACAGCGGAGGTTCACCAGTCTCAGCACAAAGGCTTTCCACAGGGCTGGTGTAGAAAGCTCCAGACACTAAACGTAATCCACGGTGGTGGATAGAGTCGAGACGCCGAAGAATAGACGGCCGAGCAGAGGAGTAAACTATGCTTCAATAGTCCAATTTCGAGCGCACTAAGGCGCGAGGGCTGTACTGTGTAGGGGTTACATTACTGGTGATTGTACTGCCACCTACGGTTGCACCAAAGTACTTCACACTTGCAACCATAATGAGGACTCAAGTGGTGCACCATGAGTAATGGGAAAAAATATAGTAGACGCCAATAAGGGGCGCCCCTCATGTAGGTGGTTTCAAAGCAGCGGCACGTTGAGAATGTGGGTACGATTTGTTATAATAAAATGATGGGAAACGACATATTGATGGCTGAAGAATTTTCGTATTTGAAGGTTCAGCTACCACAACTAGGATGTTTCTTAGTACCATCTTAGCTCTCCCCTTCACTGGCTGTAGTGCAGGGGACCCTATTCTGTATCTTTCCGCCATGTTGCCGATCGGTTCGGTACGCGAGGGCACCGAATGGTCTAGTTTTCGAGGGAGAGCCCCGAAATTATTCTTTGAGCATTGCGGAAACAATCCCGAACGGTCCTAGCGAACCGAGACGCCGTTGTCAGTTCTACTCGCACCAACCAAACCAAAGCAATCTGCCACAGCGGCACGAACTCGAAGCAGCTAGCAGCTGACACAGGCATGCCATTCTTCACAGTACCGAAAAGTGTGGTTAGAGCATCCAATACTGCTCAAATTTCGCTGACCACGTTCTTCCATTAAATGCATGATAACGACAGAATATTGACTGTGTTCTGGAAACTGTCGTAAATGTCACATTATGTCATTTTATTCTCATGCGCATCGACATCCTGTTTTCGATTTTACGTTTCGGAGTATGAGTTAGTAATAGAGTGTAGCACAACATTGTACAAATACAACTATAGAAACACCAGAAAAATTCGTCATTTTTCGTCGCTTTTAGTAGCTTCAAAATTCATGGAGGCATGTTCCATCTTTGCAACTAACTGAAGGCAGTGTGTTTATTGCCATACGCAATTAGCTTCCATTGTTCGTGATGATGCTACACAAATAAAAGAAGCGAAGTGCGTGGCTCGTGTTCACGCCCTCTCTTATTTAAAATCCTGTTTTTACCATAGTCGGCCGCGGTGGCAGAGCGGTTCTAGGCGCTTCAGTCCGGAACTGCACTACTGCTACGGTCGCAGGTTCGAATCCTGCCTCGGGCATGGATGTGTGTGATGTCCTCAGGTTGGTTAGGCTCAAGTAGTTCCAAGTTCTAGGGGACTGACGACCTCAGATGTTAAGTCCCATAGTGCTCAGAGCCATTTCAACCATATTTTTTACCATACTACCACCTCCTAATGTTAATTTTCAATTACTGGTGTGACTGAGTTGCCTCCTTGCCTGGCCTTGAGCGGCAGCAGCAGCGCTTATCGACATGGGCCGTGCCATATTATCTTTGCTGGCCTGCTATTACTTCCCGGTCGTTGTGTGTCGTCAGTGGATTTGGCACACGCCAGCCATGGAGTTCGGACCTGGCAGTCAGACAGTTTGGACGCCTCAGGAGTTCGGCCGGCTTGGAGCGGCAGTGAGGTTTGGATATCCATGACTCACCTGACCTTTGCCGGCACACGTGGTGTTATGTCTGGGCAAGCAGAAGAAACTAACGATCAAGTCCGAAAACAATTTACTTGGACTGTTCAATTAACCAAAACGAATTCTCCAAGTATAACACCGACACAAAAGAGTGATCCTTCTTCGAATCACAACTACATACAAGAATAATATAGGAAACAACTGAAATAATTTCCTACTAGTCTCCGCCAGAGACTTCTCCGATATACCGAGCATAATCCAGAGATCAGCGAGAAGATCCAAACCGGGCCACTGGGGCGGCAGCTATGCACGTCTGCTGGCGGTCGATGAACTGCCGATGTGCGGTTTTTTTTTTTTTTCTTTATTGTGATTTTATCACCTTACACAAGGCGGGCTGTCAGCAGCAGAGTACGCCGCTCTTCAGCCTTGAGTTTTACAATAAGTAATACATAGAGGGGGCACAGAGAATACAATCAAAATGGCGGGCAAAACAATGTAGACACTAAAAAACAGAAAACATGGAGCCGTTCACGCTGGACGAGAAAACATCACTGACACTAGTTGACACGGCGCACATAACATGGATGATGGCGACGGTACACGGGAACAGTGGTGGCGTGGCGGCGAACAAACACCAAACACAAAACGAAGGCACACACACGAGACACTGACGGCGATGATCTCCAGCGCGCGAAAGTCCACGTAGTGTGTGCGAGTCCGGGGACCCGCCAAGAGAGGAGGAGGAGGAAGGGGAGTGGGAGAGGGGAGAGCAGAGATGCCACGGGCAGGGGAGATAGGGGGAGGGAGGAAGGGGGAGGGGAAGCCTGGGGGAAGAGGGGTGGAGGGAGGGGACAGGAGAAAAGGAAAGAGAAGGGAAGGGAAGGGAAGAGAAGGGAGGAGGGTGCCTAAAGGAAAGGACACCGGAAGTCGGGGGGTGGGCCAGGGTCAAAGTTGATAGGAGGGGTAGATGGAGGGGAGGAGGACATCATCAGGGAGGGGGAGCTGACGGAAGCCACCTTGGGAGAGGGTAATGAGGGTGGAGAGATGGAGACCGGGTGGGATGTGGGAATACAGGCGCGGCAGCGGGCGGAGGTGGGAGAGGATCGGGGAGACTAGTGTGTGAGGAGGATCGAGTTTACGGGAGGTGTACAGGATCCGTATCCTTTCAAGGAAAAGGAGGAGGTGGGGGAAGGGGATGAGATCGTACAGGATCCGCGTGGGGGGCCGATGTGCGGCCGAGCGTCGGCCTTTATAGCGCTTCGGCGGATGAGTACCTTGGAACTATTTTCCATCACCTGGTTTGACATGTGAAAATAGTTCCGGGGTCTGCAGCGACCTCTTCCTTATGTTTAAGTGGGCCGGTAGCGGCTCCTGGTGGCCACTGTTGTCTTTGCTGTGGTGTTGTTGTGGCTGTTGCTGTGGCCGTTCACCAATATTGACTGTCGGTTGTGTAGTGCTTCCGTGTGCCTGCAAGGCGGGCAACCCGCGGCTGCGGGCTGTCACTTTGGTTGCTGATACTCTAGGCGCCGTTATGTCTGCTGCAGAAGGCCACAGCACATGGCTTCAGTGGGGACGGTCTCAGTTGATCATTGGCTGGTCGTATTACCGGACGACGTGTATTTGCTCGTCGATCGCTTATGGGTTGGCGGTGCGTGTGTGTGTGTCTCAACTTGTGCTTCGTCCTGGTGATTGCACAGTCAATGCTTTAAATTGGTGTGCTCTTCATCCTAGTGTTTGTGAAATTGTGTGTAGCCTGTGATGTCGACTGCCCAGTTATTTTAGTGCTGTCTCCGTGCTGATGCGTATCAGTTGGTCGGTTGGCGCAGTCGCGCCGTAGCACCAGTGGGGACTGCAGCGGCAGTGAGGTTCAGACCGCCATGACTCGCCCGACGGTTGCTGACACACACGATTTGAGTGGGGACGACTTTGATTGGTCGTCGGCCGGTCGTCTAGTTGGACGACGCGTATTTGGCTGGCGATCGCTTGTCGGTTGTGTGTGCCAACTCATGATTCGTCCTTGTTATTGCACAGTCACTGCCGTTATCATCGTCTATTTCTTGGTGCAAGTGTTAAACTGCGTGTAGTTGGTGGGATTTTGACTGACAAGTTAATTTAAATGTTGTCAGCGTACTGGCTCTGAATTGGTCGGTTGGCCTGGAGTAGCGAGGATGGACAGGACAGCGAACACTCGCCCGGCGATTGCCGACACACACACACACACACACACACACACACACACACACACACACACGTGTGAGTGGCAACGACCTTGCTTGTACGTTTGGTCGCTCGTCTGATTAGACGACCTGTATTTGGGTGGTCCACAGCTTATGGGTTGCCTGTGATCCGTTCTGGTTGGTGTTCCAGTCTCCGCTGTTAGCATCGTTTGAGGTTTGGTGCAAGTGTGGAGCGGAATTGATCTTGATCATTGGTCTGCTGTGACTGTTTGTCGGTTGGGTTGCCGTCGGATTGAGAATGGTTGGCCCGACTGCCTGTCTCACCTAAGCCAGCGTCAGTGTTTGAATTCAAGGCTAACCCTCGAACATCTGAGCGCCCTTGGGCGTACTGCCTTTTTTTGTATTTGTTCTTGTTGTTTGTACTTGTATGCCTTCAAGCCGAATTTTGCTTTAAATTAAGATTGTTTTGCCCTTAAGGGGGGGTAGGACGTCGAAAAGGCTGACTTGGCGCAGGAGAGGCATCAGGGGACATTTTAATTTCCTCTGTCTATACTTTTATAAGTAAGTTCATAAAGATTTGTCAGTATGACCAGGAAGGATTCAGCATTCACACTCGTAGCAGCGGAAGTTCAAAAACATAACAAAATAATTTGTTTTACATGTGAAATTTCATCATTTTTTTTCACTTACTATTGGCTGCATTTGTTGCTATAGGTATACTTTTCTTCATAAGTAAGAGAGACTGTTTGATGAATATTGCGCAGCATACAAACCATACTTACAGGTGTCTGAAACTCTAGAAGCTATTTAATGTATGAAAAAATGAATGAGCTGCTACGTTTTGAACTTTATGTTTAGAAAAAAATTAAATTTTGTAGATAATTATCTCAATTTTTACCACAGTTTTTAATAGATTCCGAAAATTCTACAGTTTCATACACCTGTAAGTATGGTTTGTATGCTGTGCAAAAGTCATCAAAGAATCTCTCTTACTTGTGGGGAAGAATGTACCTATAGCGACAAATGCAGCCAGCAGTAAGTGAAAAAATGATGAAATTTCGTATCTAAAAAAAATTGTTTTGTTATGTTTTTGCACTTCCACTGCTATGAGTGTGAATTCTGAATCCTTCCTGGTCATGGTGACAAAGTTTTATGAATTTATTTGTAAAAGTATAGACAGTGTAAATAAAATGTCCTGTGCTGCCTCTCCTGCTCCAAGTCGGCCCGTTTGACGTCCTACCCCCCTTATGGCGTAAGATTCTTTAGTCCTTCACCTCAATTTAAAGAACAGTTTCACGTAATACCTTTAGCATTTTAAAGATTTTAATGTTGTTGAATTTTAAGTGTTGGGACTTGAGCCGACTTTGAGTTGAGTTGTTTTGCTCTTAAGGCCTTCAGCCAAAATTAAAGACCTGTTTCACATAAGACCGTTGGTATTTTTAAAAAAATTAATGCTGTGGAGATTTAACTTGTTTGCTCTTGAAATGTATGATTATTTGGGCCTTCAGCCTAACTAAAGAACTGTTTTAAGGTAAGGCTTTGCCTTTTAAATTTCTGTTTTGGTTGAGTTTTGGCTAATTAACTGTTTTACGTAAGCCCGTTTTTTAAAATTTAGTGTTGTTTAGCCTTAGGTGTTGGGCTTTCAGCCGATTTTGAATTCAAATTGTTTGCTGTGAAACTCTCAGATTCTTTGGGCCTTCAGACTAAATAAAGAACTGTTGTAAGATAAGGCTTGCTTTTAAATTTCTGATTATGCTTGCGTTTTAAGTTTTTGGCCTTCAGCTGTTTTCAAATCAAAGTGGCTTTCAGCCGATAATTAAGTCCCAAAGATTAAAGCTGTGTGTTTAAAAAAAAAAATTTTTTGGGGGGGGGGGGGCTCTTGTAATGTTTGATTAAATAATAAAGTTTAAATGTTCGAGTTTGACTGACAGCCCCTTATTTTGGCCCCTTTCCACAATTTAGACTGCCTGTCGTGTCCTGCGAGTTAAGCTGGGTGCCTCATTGCTTGTTGTCGTAACCTCCACAGGGCGTCCAGAACGTTCGGCATCGCTTGTGCCCGTACGGCCGCTCCGAAAGTTTTGAAACCACTTATAAACTGTTCTAATCGAATGTGCAGGGTCACCGTAATGTTTATCAAGCTTCTATTTAGTCTCCTGAGGCGGTTTGCCTTTCACAAAGTAATGTTTAATCACCACACGAAATTCTTTTTAGTCAATTTTTTGACAATCACTCGACTTCCTTGATTCACACGAATGCCAAACACAAAGAGACAGACTAATATGGCTGAAACTTGGTGTGCATTCTTTCCAAAGATGCTACTAACTAAACATGACCCCGATGCTCGCCGGTGATGCCATCTCTCGGACTTTGCACGGACTTTTGAAACGCTCCTCCTAGTGAGAGAACGATAAAAGTTTTTAAAGGAGGTGGATTTTATTTTGAATAGAGAGAGTAGAAATTTTTCGACATAGGAAAAGAAAATGCATAGTTTACGTTGAATAAACAGTTGAAATTAGGGCACATTCGCGTTTTGGTTAATTTTGATTGTTTATACGATTAAGTACTAGTCAGTAATAAAATTCTGTGCTATTCTCACTTTTGTGTAGGAGCGATCCAGCTCTCGTACGTCATGAGTATATGACGTCACATGTCCGCACGGATAGCTTCGGTTCCGCCAGGCAGCTAGGGCTCTCGTCTACATCTACACGGAAACTCTGCAAATCTCACTTAAGTGCCTGGCAGAGGGTTCATCGAACCCATCTTTACAATAATTCTCTATCATTCCAATCGTGAAAAGCGCGCGGAAAAAAGGAACACCTGTATCTTTCCAGTACGAGCTCTGATTTCCCGTACTTTATTGTGATGTTCGATTCTCCCTATGTAGGTCGGCGTCAAAGAAATACTTTCGCATTCGCGGGAGAAAGTCGGTGATTGAAATTCCATGAGAAGATTCCAGCGCAATGAAAAACGCCTTTGTTTTCGTGATGTCCAGCCCAAATCCTGTATCATTTCAGTGACACTCTCTCCCATATTTCGCTATAATAGAAAACGTGCTGCCCTTCTTTGAACTTTTTCGATGTACTATCTGGTAAGGATCCCACACCGCGCAGCAGTATTCAAAAGGAGGACGGACAAGCGTAGTGTACGCAGTCTCCTTAGTAGGTCTGTTGCATTTTCTAAGTGTACTGCCAATAAAACGCAGTCTTTGGTTTGCCTTCGCCACAACATTTTCTATGTGTTCCTTCCAATTTAAGTTGTTCGCAATTGTAATTCCTTAGGTTTTTAGTTGAGTTTGCGGCCTTTAGATTCGACAGATTTATCGTGTAACCGAAGTTTAACGAGTTCCTTTTAGCACTCATGTGGATGACCTCACACCTTTCACTATTTAGGGTCAACTGCCAGTTTTCGCACCATACAGACTGCTTTTCTAAAACGTTTTGCAATTTCTTTTGATCTTCTGATGACTTTACTAGTCGATAAACGACAGCGTCATCTGGAAACAACCGAAGGCGGCTGCTCAGATTGTCACCTAAACCATTCATAAAGGTAAGGAACAGCAGACGGCCCAAAACACTACCTTGGGGAACGCCAGAAATCACTTCCCTGTTACTCGATGACTGAAACTTCCTGGCAGATAAAAACTGTGTGCCCGACCGAGACTCGAACTCGGGACCTTTGCCTTTCGCGGGCAAGTGCTCTACCATCTGAGCTACCGACTCACGCCCGGTACTCAAAGCTTTACTTCTGCCAGTATCTCGTCTCTTACCTTCCAAACTTTACAGGAGCTCTTCTGCGAACCACACTCCGCTGCAGAGTGAAGATCTCATTCTGGATACTCGATGACTTTTCGTCAGTTACTACAAACTGTGACCTCTCTGACAGGAAATCACGAATCCAGTCACATAACTGAGACGATATTCCATAAGCACGCAATTTCACTACGAGCCGCTTGTGTGGTACATTGTCAAAAGCCTTTAGGAAATCTATAAATAAGGAATCAATTTGAAATCCCTTGTCGTGTTCGCTGTGTGTCAATAGACCGTTCTCTTCCGAGTAATTGATAGCACTGGGGAACAATTTGTAACTTAACCCAGATAGTCCTGAATTATTTGTTTTTCAAAATTGATTTATATCTTATCTACAATGATTCACAAGAATGTAAGGAAGAAAGTAAAAACAATTTTGACTATTTATTTTTATTTAGTATTTCCAAAAATGGGCGTCCTTCCAGAAGGACGTCAGGACAATAAGGGAACATGTTTTTAAAGTATATGACATTGCACAATTAACTTGTTTTGGTTTTTATACTTCCAAATAAACATAAATAAATTTGAATTATGGGCTAAAACAGTTAATAAATAGAAAAAAACAATGAAAATAACCTATACACATATTTTATGCACTAGTATGATAAGACAAAAACTAACAAACATGAAGTGGCATTTTACGCACATAGTAGTAGTTTTTTTGTGGCAACTTCGACATTTCATCTGCTTCTTCTTTTTTGTTATCTCGTCCGTTGGTAATTCAGCAACATAATGTTCTCTTCCATCAAATCTAGAATCTAGTATTGCCCCCTTCCTAGGACGTCCTCTGTTGGTAGTGACTCTTTTCTTACTTTCAAGAATTGCAGTGACAAATGTCAGATGATCTATGAGTTCTTCGTTGTGCGTGTAAAGATCCCAGGCATTTTGCTCTGCAACAACTGTAAAATGTGCAATGATCGGGAAATACCACTTTTTCCCTCTTACAGAGCATCTATATAGGGATACATTTTGGTCAGCTCGATCTATGCCTCCCATATGAGTATTGTAGGAGTGTAATAAGTTAGGTTGAAGCACGCTAATGCTTTTCTTTTGTTCTCTGGAAAATCTTGCTACAGAGCGTAGTGGTTGCACTCTGTCAAAGTTGGTGCCTACAGTAACAACATTGTTGTCATTCCAATGTACAATGGAAATCCCGGATGCTGAGTCAGAACAAACTTCATATGATCCACTATTTTCTTTTATCATTTTATCTACAGATGTTAGAGTACAATTCTTAGCTGTTTCCTCTTATTGTTCCTGTTGCTTCCACGCCCCTCTCTTTTAGGTCATGTAGCAGTTCAACGCTGCTAAAGAGGTTATCAGAGTATATTCGATATGGAACGTGTGGAAGTAACTGGTCACCATAAGTCATTACCACACTGTACCCCATACCTTTCGTTTCATAATCCTTACTACACATGCCAGTGTGAGGTATTTCCTCATCTTTCAATTCTAACATGTCCAAAAGTTCCACCAGTGTACATCATTTTCTGTGAATACAAAATGACAACATATTACCCTGATGTCCTTCTGGAAGGACGGTTTAAAACATTATTGAATTACAACTAACAAAAACTTTCAATCGTAATATGGACCCGTAAATAATATAGGTTAATTCTTGAAGATATTATATGACAAATTTCAGAATTATTGATGCAATATGAAAGAAAATATACATACACATTGATGACAAGGTTGGTCAGTTCGTCCATGGTAAAATAGGCCCTATTTTCAAGACACAGTTTCTCACTCACTATGAACGACAGCGTCAAACTGACTATCGCAGCGCGCAACTGACTCGGCCTACTTCATATAACAATGCATCACAGTCCGTTGCAACAATGCGTTATTCGCAAAAATAAATAATTTCAACAGTGAGTGCCGCCGTCCTTCCAGAAAGACGTCAGGGTTATCTGGGTTAATTTCTGTTGACTTCGATTCTTAGGCAGTTTTAGAGGTAAATGGACATGCTGAGTCCAAAACTGTAATTAGTTTTTTTTTCCTATCGCGTCAAGTTTTGTTTATACAGCTGTTGCACATGCGATTACGCTTCTGACAGGCAACTTGTTTGTTTCAGAAAGCAGTGCTGCACTCTGTCGGCGAACCTCAAACCAGTGACGACTGGAGGGGATAGTGCAGCCGCGCGACAGGTTTAGATTCATATTGTCTAGACTATTGTGGTCAGTTGCTCATGAGACGCTGTAGTAAACAGGAGTACTTGTCGCTCAGATATAGTGAAGCCGGTTTTCGAGGCGTACTGCAAGAGTTTGTATTTACACAAGATTAGCAGTATATACTTCTTCATTCATATCATTTTTGCCCTTACGGACAGTGTTTGAACTCAAATATCTCATGATGACACAATTTTCACTTCTTCCTTTTCTCTTCACAAAATGTCTTCATCCTTTGACTATGCTCTTGTTTCCTTCGTTCCGTCCATAATGCTACCGTATTCCTCCTCTCATTTACCATAAATTATGCCTTCTTAATTTTGTTCCTGAATTCCTTTCTGTCTTTTATCATTTGTTTGTTGATCCCCAGCTGCCTTATGTCTTCCTCTATTTTGTGATTCCAATTTATTTTAAGGCTTGAATGTTTTACTACATCAAATATTCTCTTTGTAAGTCTGGTGTTGTCCATTCTCTGTATGTGTCCATACAAATTTAGTCTGCGTTTTCTGATCGTGTCTGTGAGTGTGTCAGTGTGTTAGTATAACTCATTGGTGCGTCTTTTCATCCATATGCCATCTTTGTGTATTGGTGCGGATATTTTTCCTGAGAACTTTGCGTTCTATTTTTTCTGTATCTATAATGCCTGATGCTCCAAATTGTGGTCGTTTCTGACGCATATAGCGCTTCCAGTAATACAACTGTTTTGTAGTGTCTTAAATTTTGGCCTGTCTTGATATTCTTTTCTTATTATAATGTGACCATGAGAGTTTGTATGCGTTCTAGAGTCTTTCTGTTCGTTCTGTGTTCGACGCCTTGTTTGATCCTCCTATTTGTATGTATTCCCCAAAATACTTAAATTTTTCAACTCTTTTTAGGGATCCGTACAGCGCTTGCATGATATGTACATTGTTGGTTTGTCGTTCCATGTATTGAGTCTTCTCATACGATATCTGTAGACCCGTTTTGGCAGCTTCCTGTGTGTTATTACTAAAATGGTTCAAATGGCTCTGAGCACCATGGGACTTAACATCTATGGTCATCAGTCGCCTAGAACTTAGAACTACTTAAACCTAACTAACCTAAGGACATCACACACATCCATGCCTGAGGCAGGATACGAACCTGCGACCGTAGCGATCCTGCGGTTCCAGACGGAAGCGCCTGGAACCGCTCGGCCACAGCGGCCGGCCCTGCGTTATTACCAAGTATGGCTATGTCATCTGCAAATGCCAGACATTTTATGATCGTTCTTCTTTCACGTGTTCTTCCTAGCTGTATTCCTTTAACTTGTCCTTCTCATTGTTTGACAATTTTGTCTAAGACAATGTTAAACAGGCTTAGTGAAAGCCCATCTCCTTGTCGGACACCTGTGTGTATCTGGAAGGGTTCCGAAATTTCTCCAATGAACTGTTCTCAGCGTCTGTTGTACAGGGTGATTCAAAAAGAATACCACAACTTTAAAAATGTGTATTTAATGAAAGAAACATAATATAACCTTCTGTTATACATCATTACAAAGAGTATTTAAAAAGGGTTTTTTTCACTCAAAAACAAGTTCAGAGATGTTCAATATGGGCCCCTCCAGACACTCGAGCAATATCAACCCGATACTCCAACTCGTTCCACACTCTCTGTAGCATATCAGGCGTAACAATTTGGATAGCTGCTGTTATTTCTCGTTTCAAATCATCAATGGTGGCTGGGAGAGGTGGCCGAAACACCATATCCTTAACATACCCCCATAAGAAAAAATCGCAGGGGGTAAGATCAGGGCTTCTTGGAGGCCAGTGATGAAGTGCTCTGTCACGGGCTGCCTGGCGGCCGATCCATCGCCTCGGGATAAGGTTTCATAACTAACCTTTTTCGTAGGACTCTCCATACAGTTGATTGTGGAATTTGCAGCTCTCTGCTAGCTCTGCGAGTCGATTTTCCTGGGCTGCGAACAAATGCTTGCTGGATGCGTGCTACATTTTCATCACTCGTTCTCGGCCGTCCAGAACTTTTCCCTTTGCACAAACACCCATTCTATGTAAACTGTCTATACCAACGTTTAATACACCACCCATCAGGAGGTTTAACACCATACTTCGTTCGAAATGCACGCTGAACAACTGTCGTCGATTCACTTCTGGCGTACTCAATAACACAAAAAGCTTTCTGTTGAGCGGTCGCCATCTTAGCATCAACTGACGCTGACGCCTAGTCAACAGCGCCTCAAGCGAACAAATGTACAACTAAATGAAACTTTATAGCTCCCTTAATTCGCCGACAGATAGTGCTTAGCTCCGCCTTTTGTCGTTGCAGAGTTTTAAATTCCTAAAGTTGTGGTATTCTTTTTGAATCACCCTGTATAATTGCCCTGGTTTTTCTGTCGATGCCATATTCTTCCAGTATGTCAAAGAGCGTTTGACGGTCTACGGAGTCGTATGCTTTCTTAAAGTGAACAAAGGTAACTACAGTGTTTGTTGTCCGTCTGACTTTCAAAAGTGTTCTCACGTTACAGATCTGTTCTGTGCCTGATGCCCCTCTTCTGAAGCCTGCCTGGTTTTCCCCCATTTGCGGATCTGCTTGTGGTTCTAGTCTCTTCAATTACACCTTTGAGAGAATTTTGTATGTGACTGGTACTAGAGAAATACCTCTGTAATTATCTGGATCTGACTTACCACCCTTTTTATGTAGGGGATGGATCGAAGCTCATTTCCATTCCTCTGGCAACTTCTCTGTGACCCAAATTTCTCAGATAATCTTACAAATTTGCTTGGTGATGTGTTCATCTTGGAGCTTCCAGATCACGGCTATAATACCATCTTAACCTTTGAATGAATAAAATATTCTAATATTCTGCTACGTTTGGTTAGTGCCCACTTCATTTTCCTTTGTATGCCCTGTTTTAGTGACTTTTAGGGTAAAGAGAGGGTATCCTGTAGATTAAAAACTTGACGTGATGGAGAAAACCTGCTAACAGTTTTGAATTCAGAGACCAAAGATTAGTTAAGAACAAGTGACAGATCTAGGACAACAAAATTAACGTCCAAACAAAGTATGTGTTCCAAAATTCAGCTGTATATCGGCGTTAATGATATCGACTTGTGATTTAGTCGATTATTTTATTACCATTCTTGGATATTGGTGAGACCTGTGCAACTTTTAGGTCTTTGGATACAGATCTTCCGTCCGGCGACCGGTTGTATATGAGTGTTAAGTACAGAGCTAATGCATCAGCATACTCCGAAAGGAGCCAGACTGATATTATTGCTTTTATTAAGTGGTTTAAGTTGCTTCACTACTCCGGGGATATCAACTTCTAAGTAACCCATGTTGACAGTTGTTCGTGATTTGAATTCTGGAATATCTTTTGCTTTCCCCATCATCAGGTCGCCCTGCCAAGTCTCACACGGGTGAGAAACTGCGACCTGATTCATTCCACATAGTTATTCGCATAGTGCCGTGAGTATTCACGCTAGCAGTGACTATTTTTTATCGCCAATCCGACCCCTTCTCACTGCAAAGTATTTTTCATTTTTTTCTTTCAGGCAAATTTTAAAACACGTTTCTGTAACTGCAAGATTCACTCATCAGTATTTTGTGGTAAATGAATGGAACAAGTCTTACATGGGGAGGCCGCCAATTGTGAAATTCAGATTCGATTCATATTGCGCATAATAAAAGCTCATGGCCAGAGGTGTAATGTGGCAAAGCACCAAGATGCACTTCTCAGCCGTTGTCGAGAAAATCGACAGTTAAAAGAAACCGTTGCGGTGAAATACTCTCGACGGTTAATAATTTTCTACAGCGTCGTGGCGCAGCGGTAAGCGCTCGGGTTCGTAATCCGAAGGTCGCCGGATCGAATCTCGCCCTGTGCAACCTTTTTTTCTTTTAGTATTTGTTTTTCATAATTCAAATATATATATATATATATATATATATATATATATATATATATATATATAATTCCCGGCAATCAGTTGCAACAACTATGCATATAATAAGTTGTTGAAAGTCGTTTGTCGTGGAAAAACTGGCGACTTCGAACATCATCATGTTTTCCGCAAACAAAGTTGTATTTCACAAATGTTATTAATTGTCTTCATAATGTTAACCACGTATAGTTAACGGAAGACGTAGAAACGATATATCGAAACGAATACGTATAGCGTAAGTCAAACGTTCGAATTAGAATAGAAACCCCACGAACACAAATTTGCTGTGGCAGGTATGAAATATAAACTCCGTTACTCGCTCGTTACACTTGAAGGACAGATGTTGAATGGGCCGAAACCAGCCGCCGCATAACGGCGTAGTTGCCTGCTAACTTCGAAAGAAGGTAGATGCGGTCCCTAGCGCAACTTACAACATCGTCGAAAATCAGTGCGGACGGGAGAGCTTTGGTACACCCTATTAAAAAAAACGGAAAAATGGAGGCGGTACAATTGGAGAGCGATCCGCCTTCACCAACATGCATAAGCAATTCATTAATACTGGTATATATATATATTCTCGCCCCATGCAAATTTTTTTATTATTAGTTTTTTGTAATTCAAACATATATATATATATATATATATATATATATATATATATATATATATATATATATATTTGAATTACAAAAAACTATATATATATATATATATATATATATATATTTGAATTACAAAAAACTAATAATAAAAAAAATTTACATGGCGCGAGATTTGATCCGGCAATCTTCAGATTACGAACCCGAGCGCTTACCGCTGCGCCACGACGCTGTAGAAAATTACTAATCGTCGAGAGTATTTCACCGCAACGGTTTCTTTTAACTGTCGATTTTCTCGACAGCGGCTGAGAAGTGCATCTTGGTGCTTTGCCACATTACACCTCTGGCCATGAGCTTTTATTATGCGCAGTATGAATCGAATCTGAATTTCACAATTGGCGGCCTCCCCTTGTTAGTTAGCTTTCGCTCGACATAGTATAGACAATATTGACTGAATAGTAAAATTTTACTAGAAATATTGATCTTTCAACGTTGTGAGTATATATTAGACATTTGTCTGTTAATTTTACTCTGGTACTTTGCTGTGTACCGTGTAGGTTGCCCCTGATGATGCGGCTCTAAGCCGCGGCGAAACAGTTTTTTCTTTTTTTTTAATAAATAACAATTTTTCCAGCTGTTAGCGGAATTCCTGTTAACATCTTGACGTTCAGTGTCATTCTCAATATGTCAGTATAATGCCAATCTGAGGGCGAGTGTTTTCGTATTCTCAATATTAGAAATGTTTCCGATCACTACTGATCCGATCACAAAATTCTCAATATTTGTTGGCCGGTGTGGCCGAGCGGTTGTAGGCGCTTCAGTCTGGAACCGCGCTGCTGCTGCGGTCGCAGGTTCGAATCCTGCCTCGGGCATGGATGTGTGTGATGTCCTTAGGTTAGTTAGGTTTAATTAGTTCTAAGTTCTAGGGGACTGATGACCTCAGATGTTAAGTCCCATAGTGCTTAGAGCCATTTGAACCATTTTCCTCATTATTTTCAGTCCATAACGTGTGAAGACGCGTATGCGTTTGAGAATTCGGCATTCTGTTGCTCACATTTTTCCAGATTTGCTTGTGTATAAAACAGCCAATACAATGTGTGAAGATCAAGCTAGTTTGCAGTTTTAACGATTTTTAAAATGAACGCGTAAATCATATTTAGCGATAGTGATACAACTCGTGCCTAAGCGGTCAGTCGAAGCAAAGTGCTTTTTGGACAAATAGTTAAAAACTGCTTGTTAATAGCGTTTGTTCATACTGGCGCACTAAATTTCAAACACTATAATGACTTGCCTGTTGCCATATAAATCGCAGAGTTAATCCTCATTGCTTGTCAACTGGGATTGTCAACATCATTGGTGTATTTTGTCTTTCTATTATTTCTCGTATTAACCTTAATAATTCTTTCCCACAGCGGAAGTCTCACAGCATTGCAACTGTTGAAACTGGTCAGTTGCAATGAATTAGCTGCAGTTGGTTGCTTTTAAGGGTGTTCATTTTGCCATGAGATTTCAAGATGTTTTGCAACCCATCTTTAGATACTTACAGTTTACTAATGTGCTGTGGACATTGTTTCCTTGCTCTCGGCGATCCAGAATTTAGCAACGGAAGTTTTGTAAGAAACCTGTTGTAAAATGGCGTAAGAAATAGCACTGACGACGCGTAAACAAATGAAAATGTTTGAAGATGGGGTGAATACAAAATGAAAGTAGACTCAAACATTTGTTGCCATGGTTTGTCGGGAGAGGGGTTGTATTTAATATCGGTACGTTACTCCGGAAACATTAACGCTACGTGACGAGGGGGTTCGTGATGCAAAATATGTATTCGAGTCACACCGGTGGGTCCCCAGAGGTTTACCATCGCTCAATTAAATGTCGGCATTCCTATCGCACTTTGGACAAGACAACGCACTTGAGGATCTAAATAAAATAATATTCTTTTGCTTTCTTACATTGTGAATAATTACGAATTTTTCATAAGATTTGCCACTTGGTTCTAGATGAAATGCTGCGTGTCTACATATGTGTATCTACATGACACATTTGTGGCTTGAGTAGTTGTTTGTGTAATCTTTGGTGTGCGATGGCGGTGGAAATGTTATCGATGATGGTGCCACTAAAGCGGAGTTACTAAATACAGTTTTCCGTAACTCCTCCACGAAAAATGCCGAAGTAAATATTCCAGAATTCGAAACCAGAACAGCTGTTAGCATGAGTGACATAAAAGTAGATATCTTAGGCGTTGCGAAACAACTCAAATCACTTAAGAAAGGCAAGTCTTCAGGTCCAGATGGTATACCAATCAGGTTCCCTTCAGAGTGTACAAGACACAATAGCGACTTTCTTAGCAGCCATATACAACCACTCACATGTCGAAAGGTCTGTTCCTAAAGAGTGGAAAGTAGCACAGGTCACAACAATATCCATGAAAGGAAATAGGACTAACCCAGCGAATTACAGACCCGTATCACTGACCTCAATTTGCAGTAGGTTGATATTTTGCTATAAAAATACAGCGACCAGCCACTTTTTTTATTGCGTTTCATTTATGCCAAAAGAAATTAATAAAATGCATCAGAACATCATCTTCACTGTAGAACACCAAACGGAAGTAGGTTTAAAATTTCTGGGTCTCTGCATAAGTAGCTCCAACAACAAACATTAATTTCAAGTATACAGGAAACCAAAATACACAGATAACACAATTAATAAATCATCCTGCCACCAGGATAAACATAAGACGGCTTCATACAGAGCAATGCTAAACAGAAAGCGCAAAATACAACTAGAACCAGCTGACCAAACAGAAGAACTAAACACCTTCAGAGCAATTGCTTACAATAATGGTTACAATCCAAAATTAATAGATGAACTAAACTCTAAGATAAATCCCCACATAACCAAATACAATAACAAAACAGCATTAAAGAATACCACAACAAATCCAAAAGAAAAATACGTAAGCTTGCCATTTGTAGCAAACCTGTTCCGAGGAACAGATATCAGAATCAGCTACTATACAAATAACAAAATAAAGGACAAAACTATCCATAACATTAAAAATAATACCAAACCGTACAATCAACCAGGAATATACAAACTTAACTGCAACTCAGGTCCAATAACATACATAGGCCAGACAGGTAGAAACTTCAACATACGTTTTCGAGAACACATGGATGCTCTTCGTTTAAAAAACTTAAATAAATCCACATTTGCCCGACATGTAGCAGAAGAAGACCATCAAGTAACAGACATATCCCATAACCTACAAGTCCTCCACCTAGCCAAAGAATGAACCTCCTAGAAGAAATCGAAATTTATTCACAGAAACATGCATCCCCTTCTGACATACTTAACGACCAAACCGAATATTTCTGAAAAACTTCCACACTCTACTTATCAAACCACTTACTAAGCACACTCAATAAATAACATAATCTAATATAAACCCAATAAATGCATGTAATAAAATGTTGTTGTTGTTGTTGTGGTCTTCAGTCCTGAGACTGGTTTGATGCAGCTCTCCATGCTACTCTATCCTGTGCAAGCTTTTTCATCTCCCAGTACCTACTGCAACCTACATCCTTCTGAATCTGCTTAGTGTATTCATCTCTTGGTCTCCCTCTACGATTTTTACCCTCCACGCTGCCCTCCAATACTAAATTGGTGATCCCTTGATGCCTCAGAACATGTCCTACCAACCGATCCCTTCTTCTGGTCAAGTTGTGCCACAAACTTCTCTTCTCCCCAATCCTATTCAATACTTCCTCATTAGTTATGTGATCTACCCATCTAATCTTCAGCATTCTTCTGTAGCACCACATTTCGAAAGCTTCTATTCTCTTCTTGTCCAAACTATTTATCGTCCATGTTTCACTTCCATACATGGCTACACTCCATACAAATACTTTCAGAAACGACTTCCTGACACTTAATACTGGATGTTAACAAATTTCTCTTCTTCAGAAACGCTTTCCTTGCTATTTCCAGCCTACATTTTATATCCTCTCTACTTCGACCATCATCAGTTATTTTGCTCCCCAAATAGCAAAACTCCTTTACTACTTTAAGTGCCTCATTTCCTAATCTAATTCCCTCAGCATCACCCGACTTAATTAGACTACATTCCATTATCCTTGTTTTTCTTTTGTTGATGTTCATCTTATATCCTCCTTTCAAGACACTGTCCATTCCATTCAACTGCTCTTCCAAGTCCTTTGCTGTCTCGGACAGAATTACAATGTCATCGGCGAACCTCAAAGTTTTTATTTCTTCTCCATGAATTTTAATACCTACTCCGAATTTTTCTTTTGTTTCCTTTACTGCTTGCTCAATATACAGATTGAACAACATCGGGGAGAGGCTACAACCCTGTCTCACTCCCTTCCCAACCACTGCTCCCCTTTCATGTCCCTCGACTCTTATAACTGCCATCTGGTTTCTGTACAAATTGTAAATGGCCTTTCGCTCCCTGTATTTTACCCCTGCCACCTTTAGAATTTGAAAGAGAGTATTCCAGTCAACATTGTCAAAAGCTTTCTCTAAGTCTACAAATGCAATGTAATAATATACGACATAAAATATCTTTGTTATTTGTAAATGTATGAATTACTGCTTTGTATAAATGTGTTATGTTAGTTTATTATCTTCAATACTGCCTAAGCAACCAAAAAAAAAAACTTACTATACATCGTACTTAGAATACTTCTATCACCCAAGTCAATGTTTAGTAAACAGTAGCTTAGCTAGAGCCTCAAAACTTCCGTAAAATATAACTCTGTCCATAGATAAGCTGCTGGTATGCAAACAAAACTGTCAGTCGACAACATGGCGGATAACGCAGTGCGCCTGCGTAAAATACGTGACAAAAAGTGTTTGTGCTGTTACAAAAAAGAAGAAAGGCCAAGAAAAAACAAGGAAAGGAGAATGTAAGTAAAATGAACAACTGATAGTGCGTAACTTTAAACTCGCGAGGTTGAAGTAAATGGTTGGAATCGTTGCTTTTCCACAGGCCAGCTGCAGCATCCAAACTGCTGTCGATGTTGTACCACTGTAGAAACTGAAGATACATGTAATTTGCCAGCTGAAGATGGGTGCAAACCCGAAATGCATACTGGCATAAATAAAACGCATTAGAAAAAAGTGCCTGGTCGCTGTATTTTTATAGTGAAATATCATTATCCACGGCCACGGGGCTCAATAGCCCAAATAAAATGGACAAATTGTTATTGCAGTAGGTTTTTGGAGCATATACTGTACTCGAACATTAAGAATCACCTTGAAGAAAATGACTTATTGATACATAACCAACACGGATTCAGAAAATATCGTTCTTGTGCAGCTATTTATTCCCATGAATTAATGAGTGCTGTCGACAAGGGATCTCAGATCGATTCCCTGTTCCTAGATTTCCAGAAGGCTTTTGATACCGCCCCTCACAAGCGACTATTAATCAAATTGCGTGAATATGGAGTACCGTCTCAGTTGTGTGACTGGATTTGTGATTTCCTCTAAGAGAGGTCACAGTTGGTAGTGATAGACGGTAAGTCATCGAGTAAAACAGAAAGTGATATCTGGCGTTCCGCAAGGTAGTGTCGTGGGACCTCTGCTGTTCCTGATTTACGTAAATGATCTATCTGAAAATCTGAGCAGCCCCCTTGGATTGTTTGCAGATGACGCTGTAATTTACCGTCTAGCAAAACCATCAGACGATCAATTCCAATTACAAAATGATCTAGAGAGAATTTCTCTTTGGTGCGAAAAAATTGGCGCTAAACAAAGAAAATTGCGAGGTCATCCATAAGGGTACTAAAAGAAATCAGATAAATTTTGGGTATACGATAAATTGCACAAATCTAAGGGCTGTCAGTTCGACTAAATACCTAGGAATTACAATTACGAGCAACTTATATTGGAAAGACCACATAGATAATGCTGTGGCGAAGGCGAAACAAAGACTGCGCTTTGTTGCCAGAACACTTAGAAGATGCGACAAACCCACTAAAGAGACAGCCTACATTATACTTGTCCGTCCCCTGATGGAATATTGTTGCGCGGTGTGGGCTCCTTACCAGGTAGGATTGACGTAGGACATTGAAAAAGTGCAAAGAAGGGCAGCCCGTTTCGTGTTATCGCGCAATAGGGGTGAGAGTGTTACTGATATGATACGCGAGTTGGGGTGGCAGTCACTGAAACAGAGGCGGTTTTCTTTGCGGCGAGATCTATTTACGAAATTTCAATCACCAACTTTCTCTTCCGAAAGCGAAAATATTTTGTAGACACGCACCTATGTAGGGAGAAATGATCATCATAATAAAACAAGAGAAATCAGAGCTCGAACGGAAAGGTTTAGGTGTTCCTTTTTCTCACGCGCCATTCGAGGGTGGAATGGTAGAAAAGTAGTGTGAAAATGGTCGATGAACCCTCTGCCAGGCACTTAAGAGTGAATTTCAGAGTAACCATGTAGATGCAGATGTAGATATTTTAATTTGTTTTATCGCATGAGAACGGTAATACAATTTTGTAAATAGTTTTTATCTTTTATGTCTGTTTTTCCGTTTAGGGTTGTTTATTATCTGCAGGTAAATTTCTATTTCTTCTAAAATATTCACGCTGATTGCTCTTGAAATTTTGTCCAGTGTCTGGACTGCTTTTTCGAGGTTTCGTTTTATGAGTGTGGGATTTTTAGGTGTAGAAAATTATATAAATACGTTATAACATCGTAAGTAAAGCTGGGTGAAGTTCGTAAGCTGTCAAAATAGCACCAGCCGTCAAGTCTTATGAAAAATACATAATTCTTCCCAACATGAGAATCCAATAAAATAGGGACCAGACACAGATGCAGTACGTACATACAGTATGAACGACTTAACGTTCCATTTTCTATGTAAAAGTACTATTTAACTGATGACACGTTTATTACGTATATTAACTGCGTGTTGTAGTAGAAAAAATACCACTGAAGTACGCTTATTGTTTACTATTACATTGCTTTCAAATACCCGCAATTTCTTCCTGAGTGTTAGTTCCTTCTATCTCCAGGTAGAGCGAAGACTTGTTTAGTTTTGTGAATGCGGCTGTTAATGTCCTCTGTTGCACCACTGTATGGTGTCATCGTGCTTCCAAGGTAGCAAAACTTATCCACCCATTCGATTACCTGGCTCCCAATCTTAAGATGAACGGTGTTATCATTTGCTCGCATGTCTTTTGTTTTTTGGGGATTAACTTCCAAATGGACTTTCTTCGCCGCAGATTTCAAGTTGACGGCTGGTGCTATTTTGACAGCTTACGAACTTCACCCAGCTTTACTTATGAGTTATAACGTAATTATATAATTTTCTACACCTAAAAATCCATACTCATAAACAGTGTCTTGAAAGGTTGATATAAGATGAACATCAACAAAAGCAAAACGAAGATAGTGGAATGTAGGCTAATTACATCAGGTGATGCCAAGGGAATTAGATTAGGAAATGAGACACTTACAGTAGTAAAGGAGTTTTGCAATTTGGGGAGCAAAATAACTGATGATGGTCGAAGTAGAGAGGATATAAAATGTAGACTGGCAATGGCAAGGAAAGCGTTTCTGAAGAAGAGAAATTTGTTAACATCGAATATAGATTTAAGTGTCAGGAAGTCGTTTCTGAAAGTATTTGTAGGGAGTGTAGCCATGTAAGGATGTGAAACGTGGACAATAAATAGTTGCGCCAGTAAAGGAATAGAAGCTTTCGAAATGTGATGCTACAGAAGAATGCTGAAGATTAGATGGGTAGATCACATAACTAATGAGGAGGTACTGAATAGAATCGGGTAGAAGAGGAGTTTGTGGCACAACTTGACTAGATGAGGGGATCGGTTGGTAGGACATGTTCTGAGACATCGAGGGATCACAAATTTAGTATTGGAGGGCAGCGTGGAGGGTAAAAATCGTAGAGGGAGACCAAGAGATGAACACACTAAGCAGATACAGAAGGATGTAGGCTGCAGTAGGTACTTGGAGATGAAGAAGCTTGCACAGGATAAAGTAGCATGGGAAGCTGCATCAAACCAGTCTCTGGATTGAAGACCACAACAACAACAGTTTCTCTTTCATATCGTTGAGGCTGCGGGACAGAAGCAAAGGTCATCTGCAAAATCTAGGTGTTCTTGATGTGTTCCAGTGCTCCGTTTCATTTCTCTGAATTTATGCATTGGCTGTGCTACTACAAGAGTCAGTTCTGTATTAAACAGTATCGGTGAAAGCATGCAGCTTTGCTTGACTCCTGTTTACACTGCCAATGGATCTGAAAGCAGAACTCGATGTTCAACCTGGGACGCGTAGTTTTCATACATGCACTTGGCAAGAGCAATTATTTTCTTGGGAATTCGAAAAGTTCGCAGGGAGCTCCTTACTTTTGTTCTCATTATACCGTCGAAGGCCTTTTCAAAGAATACAAAAGCATGTAAAGCGATTACTGGTATACATATGTTTATTAATCTCAAGGTGTTTATCCGGTAAATGCAAGAGCGACATTCCCTGAATCCTGCCTGTTCTCTTCTTATTGACTACATACGCTTCTATCCTATTTAGGATTATTCGCCAGAGGATCTTGCTTGGAATTAACAGCAGCGTGATACCTCTCCAGTTATGAGAAACCGATGGGGAGCTTGATGAGCAAGCCTATGTTCCAGTCATTTGGTACTTTTTCATTCATCCATATGGCTGTCAGGAGTCGATGAAAAATTTCTGCTGTTATAGAGGGAGCGACTTTAAGTAACTCTGGTCTGATGTTGTCCAGGCCCGTAGTTTTCCCATTCTTTATTTCTTTGCCTGCTTTAGCGACTTCTTCTTTGGATGGCGGTTCTAAGTTAATTGACATATCTTGTGGGAGTCCTTCCCCAATCACATTCATTTGAGTTACACTGTCATCTGTAGTGTCAGGGTCCAGAACGTTCCAAAAATGTAGTTTCCACCTCTGCACTTGGTTTCCCGATTTGTGAGTAGTTTTCCTTGCTTCATCTACATCTACATTTATTCTCCGCAAGTCACCCAACGGTGTGTGGCGGAGGGCACTTTACGTGCCACTGTCATTACCTCCCTTTCCTGTTCCAGTCGCGTATGGTTCGCGGGAAGAACGACTGTCTGAAAGCCGCCGTGCGCGCTCTAATCTCTCTAATTTTACATTCGTGATCTCCTCGGGAGGTATAAGTAGGGGGAAGCAATATATTCGATACCTCATCCAGAAACACACCCTCTCGAAAGCTGGCGAGCAAGCTACACCGCGATGCAGAGCGCCTCTCTTGCAGAGTCTGCCACTTGAGTTTGCTAAACATCTCCGTAACGCTATCACGGTTACCAGATAACCCTGTGACGAAACGCGTCGCTCTTCTTTGGATCTTCTCTATCTCCTCCGTCAAACCGACCTGGTACGGATCCCACACTGATGAGCAATACTCAAGTATAGGTCGAACGAGTGTTTTGTAAGCCACCTCCTCTGTCGATGGACTACATTTTCTAAGCACTCTCCCAATGAATCTCAACCTGGTACCCGCCTTACCAACAATTAATTTTAAATGATCATTCCACTTCAAATCGTTCCGCACGCATACTCCCAGATATTTTACAGAAGTAACTGCTACCAGTGTTTGTTCCGCTATCATATAATCATACAATAAAGGATCCTTCTTTCTATGTATTCGCAACACATTACATTTGTCTATGTTAAGGGTCAGTTGCCACTCCCTGCACCAAGTGCCTATCCGCTGCAGATCTTCCTGCATTTTGCTGCAATTTTCTAATGCTGCAACTTCTCTGTATACTACAGCATCATCCGCGAAAAGCCGCATGTCCTTGATGGGCATATCACCTCCAAATTTCTTACTCGACAGTTCGCTTGTGATGTTATATGGAGCCTTTTTATCGCCTTAGCTGCGAGATTATTGATGAAAGTTCTCTTATCTTTTCTGAAACTACTTTCCGCCATCATATTTAATATCCCGTTGGATTTCTTCTTTTATTTCCCTTGCTCGTGCGCACTTTTGCCGGAGTTTTACCTTCCTCCTCTGCTCTATTGCATCCCAAGTACGGTCAGAGATCCAGTCTTGTCTCTGCGGTGCTTTGTTCCAAGAATTTCTTCAGCAGTCTGGGCACAGGTTGTTTCCACTGCATCCCACCGACGCGCAACGTCATTATCTTCGATTCCTCTGCTAAGCACCTCAAAACGATTTCTCAGGTGGATAGAGAACTCCTATCGGACTTTTGTATTGCCCAATTTTCCAAAATTATGCTTAATCCTCTGCTGCCCACGTGTCTCTTGTGTGCAGCTATTTTTAGACGGACCGTTCCTAGCATAATGTGGTGGACGCTACCGAAATCTGTGTCTCCTCTATTCCTCATGCCGAGGAGTGATTTTCGCCATATCCTGATAATAGCAAAGTGGTCTACCTGGTTCTCTGTTCCGCCAAAACCCTGGGCACTTTGTGACACCGTTTATGTGAGTAAATGGGACCTCCAACGATCAGGTTAAACATGCCGCACAAGTCCACGAGACGTTCTCCATTGTCACTTCTGGTGCCCAAACCACGTTGCCCGATCATCTGCTCTATCCTATCGTTGTAATTCCCAATTTTTGCATTAAAGTCACCCATCAGCAGGAGGGTATCTCTGTTTCGACACTTTTGCAGCTTTTCTTGGAGTTTGCTATAAAACTTGTCTTTCTATTCAGCGTCATACACTTCTGTGGTGCATGACACTGTGCAGTGCTCACTGGTGCTTTGCCTCGTCGCAAAGCGAGCGAGTACGAATCTCTCCCTAATTGGATGCCACTCCATCAGCGGCTGCTTTGTTCTCCGTTTTAGTATTAATGCCACACCTCCATTATGGGTTTCAACACTTCTTCCAGAATAGAGTAGCATATGCCCTGCCTTTAATCTTCTTTCTCCAGATCCAGTCATTCTTGTTTTACTTAATCCTGAAATTTCCAATCTGCATCGTTCCGTTTCTTATACCAGTTCCGTTTGTTTACCTGTTTGCCACATTGTTCCCACGTTCCGGAATCATACTCGTGTCACCTTCTTCATTGCCTGGGTTGTTGTTGTTGTGGTCTTCAGTCCTGAGACTGGTTTGATGCAGCTCTCCATGCTACTCTATCCTGTGCAAGCTTCTTCATCTCCCAGTACCTACTGCAACCTACATCCTTCTGCCTCTGCTTAGTGTATTCATCTCTTGGTCTCCCTCTACGATTTTTACCCTCCACGCTGCCCTCCAATGCTAAATTTGTGATCCCTTGATGCCTCAAAACATGTCCTACCAACCGATCCCTTCTTCTAGTCAAGTTGTGCCACAAACTTCTCTTCTCTCCAATTCTATTCAATACCTCCTCATTAGTTACGTGATCTACCCATCTAATCTTCAGCGTTCTTCTGTAGCACCACATTTCGAAAGCTTCTATTCTCTTCTTGTCCAAACTAGTTATCGTCCATGTTTCACTTCCATACATGGCTACACTCCATACAAATACTTTCAGAAACGACTTCCTGACACTTAAATCTATACTGGATGTTAACAAATTTCTCTTCTTCAGAAACGATTTCCTTGCCATTGCCAGTCTACATTTTATATCCTCTCTACTTCGACCATCATCAGTTATTTTACTCCCTAAATAGCAAAACTCCTTTACTACTTTAAGTGTCTCATTTCCTAATCTAATCCCCTCAGCATCACCCGATTTAATTTGACTACATTCCAATATCCTCGTTTTGCTTTTGTTGATGTTCATCTTATATCCTCCTTTCAAGACACTGTCCATTCCGTTCAACTGCTCTTCCAAGTCCTTTGCTGTCTCTGACAGAATTACAATGTCGTCGGCGAACCTCGAAGTTTTTACTTCTTCTCCATGAATTTTAATACCTACTCCGAATTTTTCTTTTGTTTCCTTTACTGCTTGCTCAATATACAGATTGAATAACATCGGGGAGAGGCTACAACCCTGTCTCACTCCTTTCCCAACCACTGCTTCCCTTTCATGTCCCCCGACTCTTATAACTGCCATCTGGTTTCTGTACAAATTGTAAATAGCCTTTCGCTCCCTGTATTTTACCACTGCCACCTTCAGAATTTGAAAGAGAGTATTCCAGTTAACATTGTCAAAAGCTTTCTCTAAGTCTACAAATGCTAGAAACGTAGGTTTGCCTTTTCTTAATCTTTCTTCTGAGATAAGTCGTAAGGTTAGTATTGCCTCACGTGTTGCCTGGGTTGTCATATTTAAATCCGTCCGTTTGTTGCAGTTTCCATGATATGCTGGTTTCAGGTTCACGGGTTACCGGCCTGTACACCCTAGCTCCTTTGACTGCAGTCAAGCTTACAGGAGTTTTCTGTCCAGGTTATCAGCCTTTGAGGGTCCTCTCTCTCTCTCTGAAAGGCAGCAGCTACTGGTTTTGGTCCACCCTAGGTGTTTAGTTTCACTAGTATCTTTTGTGTCATCTTGTTGTCACTATAGGCTTGTACCATAGCAAGCAAGGAGAGGGTGTCGTTTGGTGGTTGGTATCCTCTTTCTATAACTGCGCACACGTATTAACTGGGTTCTTTATTAACTCAAACAGGAAGCAATTTACGAGGTGCGACAATAAAGTAATGAGGCTGATGTGAAAAAAAAAAATGGCTCATCGTTATAGCCAAGTTTAGTGTTGTCTCCTTCAAAGTAGTTCCCTTCTGATTGCACACACTTTTTCCAGCGCTTCTGCCATTGATGGTAACATTTCTGGAACTCATCTTCTGTAATATCCTCCAAGAGCCTCGTCACAGCTTTTTGAACATCTTGTGTTCTTTGAAAATGGTGTCCCTTGACTCTTGGAAATGGAAAAAAGTCGCACGGAGCGATATCTGGTGAATAAGGTGGCTGCGGTAGAACTGAAACTTGTTTTGAGGTTAAAAATTGCTGTACTGACAGAGCAGTATGGGACGGCGCCTTATCGTGGTGCAGAATCCAATTATCAGCAATGTCGGCACGGACACGAAGAACTCTTTTGCGGAGTCTTTCTACAATTCCTTCGTAGTAATATTGGTTAACTGTTTGTGCAGGAGGCACCCACTCTTTATGAACAATTCCCTTGGAATCAAAGAAGCACACACGCATGCATTTCACTTTTGACTTTGACGTGCGACCTTTCTTTGGACTGGGTGATTCCTTTGAGCACCATTGCGAACTTTGCGTTTTGTCTCTGGATCGTACTGAAGAAACCAACTTTCATCACCAGTGATAAGACGGCTCAACAATTCTGGATTGATTTCCGTTTCCTCTAACAGATCGGCTGCCACATTTTTCCGTGTTTCTCACTGTTGTGGTGTGAGATTTTTGGGGACCGTTTTTTGCACAGATCTTTCTCATACCAAGATCTTCAGTTATTATTAAACGAACCGTTTCTCGATTGATGTTCAGTTCTTCTGCAATCATTTTCACAGATAATCTTCGATAAGATCGTACGAGTTCACGCACTCTGGTCGAGATGACATCTGTCCGTGAGGCTGACGGTCGTCCACTGCGGTCTCCATCTTCAACATTCGTTCTGCCTTCACTAAACATTTTAAGCCAACGAAAAACTTGAGCTCTTGACATAACCTCCTCTCCAAAAGCCTTCTGAAGCTTACCGTAAGTTGTCGTCGCGTTTTCACCCAATATAACGCAAAAAGAAATGGCATACCGTAGCGCAATATTATACAGTTGCATTTCCATAACGAGGGACACAAACACGTGTTGACTTATTACAGCACCACTCACAACTGAGCAGTTGCACCGATGTGCCGCTTGGACTAGAAGCAGCTTCTACATCTACATCTACATTTATACTCGGCAAGCCACCCAACGGTGTGTGGCGGAGGGCACTTTACGTGGCACTGTCATTACCTCCCTTTCCTGTTCCAGTCGCGTATGGTCGCGGGAAGAACGACTGTCGGAAAGCCTCCGTGCGCGCTCGAATCTCTCTGATTTTACATTCGTGATCTCCTCGGGAGGTATAAGTAGGGGGAAGCAATGTATTCGATACCTCATCCAGAAACGCACCCTCTCGAAACCTGGACAGCGAGCTACACCGCGATGCAGAGCGCCTCTCTTGCAGAGTCTGCCACTCGAGTTTGCTAAACATCTCCGTAACGCTATCACGCTTACCAAATAACCCTGTGACGAAACGCGCCGCTCTTCTTTGGATCTCCCCTGTCAACCCGACCTGTTACGGATCCCACACTGATGAGCAATACTCGAGTATAGGTCGAACGAGTGTGTTGTAAGCCACCTCCTTTGTTGATGGACTACGTTTTCTAACAGGGGAACCTCCCCATCGCATCCCCCTCAGATTTAGTTATAAGTTGGCACTGTGGATAGGCCTTGAGAAACTGAACACAGATCAATCGAGAAAACAGGAAGAAGTTGTGTGGAACTATGAAAAAAATAAGCAGTTTCTCAAGGCCTATCCACAGTGCCAACTTATAACTAAATCTGAGGGGGCTGCGATTGGGAGGTTCCCTTGTAAGGACTCTCCCAATTAAGCTCAACCTGGTACCCGCCTTACCAACAATTAATTTTATATGATCATTCCACTTCAAATCGTTCCGTACGCATACTCCCAGATATTTTACAGAAGTAACCGCTACCAGTGTTTGTTCCGCTATCATATAATCATACAATAAAGGATCGTTCTTTCTATGTATTCGCAATACATTACATTTGTCTATGTTAAGGGACAGTTGCCACTCCCTGCACCAAGTGCCTATCCGCTGCAGATCTTCCTGCATTTCGCTACAATTTTCTAATGCTGCAACTTCTCTGTATACTACAGCATCATCCGCGAAAAGCCGCACAGAACTTTCGACACTATCTACTAGGTCAACACTATCTACTAGGTCATGGACCAAGGTCAAAGATATTGTGTCTACTCAAGTGTGCAGTGTTGCCAAATCTTGCAAAGGAAATAAGTGTCATTACTTTATTGTCACACCTCATAAGCTAGTCCATGTGTTGTGGTACAAGCTCATCCGCAACAGCCCACGTTACCCTCACTGCAGGTGAAGTACAGGTCCTGCTCTCTCCACACTACTCTAGTCACTATGTGCTGCCTGACACTGGTCGTGACTGCAAGTGACTGGGAAGCGACTGAAGACTGGACTCGCTGACTCACTGGACGACTGCGTGAGCCCCCCCCAGTCTGCGGCAGCGGTCTAAATACTGTTGGTCAAGAGGGCGTTGGCGGCACGTAGCTTGCGAGTCTGTCTTTCACCAGGATGGCACTCTTGCTCCGGTACCTACTATGGACCTTGTCAGAGCCTCTTTGCTGACCAGAGCGCTGGCGACAGCTTACACTAGCACAGTACCCACCCAATCTGATGAGCATTCTCCTATGCACAGCCTGGGCAGGCGTCTGATGGAGGACCAGTAACCCACCCGGTTTGCCGAGTGGTCTAACTCACGGCTTTCCAGAGCGGGAAGGAGCACCTAGTACCCAACACGAATCCGCCCCGCGGACTTGTGTCGAGGTCCGGTGAGCCGGCCAGTCTGTGGATGATTTTTAGGCAGTTTTCCATCTGCCTCGGCGAATGCGGGCCGGTTCCCCTTATTCCACCTCAGCTATACTATGTCGGCGATTGCTGTGCAAACAAGTTCTCCACATATGCGTACACCACCATTACTCTACCACTCAAACATAGGGGTTACACTCGTCTGGTGTGAGACGTTCCCTGGTGGGTCCACCGGGGGCCGAACCGCACAATAACCCTGGGTTCGGTGTGGGGCGGCGGAGGGGTGAAGTGGACTGCGGTAGTCGTCGTGGGGTTGTGGACCACTGCGGCTGCGGCGGGGACGGAGGCTCTCCGTCGTTTCTAGGCCCCCGGTTAACACACAACACATATACATACATACAACCCCTCATGCTTGTGGTGCGAAATAATAATAAACTCTAAGCAGCTAACAGGGATTAACTATTCACTAAAATGTCATTTGTGACCTATATTACGGTGCAGGCCCTGTTGTTGTTGTTGCGGTCTTCAGTCCTGAGACTGGTTTGATGCAGCTCTCCATGCTACTCTATCCTGTGCAAGCTTCTTCATCTCCCAGTACCTACTGCAACCTACATCCTTCTGAATCTGCTTAGTGTACTCATCTCTTGGTCTCCCTCTACGATTTTTACCCTCCACGCTGCCCTCCAATACTAAATTTGTGATCCCTTGATGCCTCAAAACATGTCCTACCAATCGATCCCTTCATCTAGTCAAGTTGTGCCACAAACTTCTCCTCTCCCCAATCCTATTCAATACCTCCTCATTAGTTACGTGATCTACCCACCTAATCTTCAGCATTCTTCTGTAGCACCACATTTCGAAAGCTTCTATTCTCTTCTTGTCCAAACTGGTTATCGTCCATGTTTCACTTCCATACATGGCTACACTCCATACAAATACTTTCAGAAACGACTTCCTGACACTTAAATCTATACTAGATGTTAACATATTTCTCTTCTTCAGAAACGATTTCCTTGCCATTGCCAGTCTACATTTTATATCCTCTCTACTTCGACCATCATCAGTTATTTTACTCCCTAAATAGCAAAACTCCTTTACTACTTTAAGTGTCTCATTTCCTAATCTAATCCCCTCAGCATCACCCGTTTTAATTTGACTACATTCCATTATCCTCGTTTTGCTTTTGTTGATGTTCATCTTATATCCTCCTTTCAAGACACTGCCCTACAATTGGTGCAGGCCCTACAATTCGAAAAATATCGTGAAGTTTTAAAATTATGCCATAGTGTATTAGTTTCAGATATTCGGTTACAATGCTAAAACTTGTAGTTGTAAGGTTCTATTTTTTAAATATCGAAATGATGGTAAGGTAAGGGCCCACATTTCAACTTACAAGAGGAAGGCCTCAGACACGGCCAACCGATTCGGCTCAAATTTGGCAGGGCGCTTGTGTACAACCTAAAACGAAGTACTCTTAAGATATTTTGGGTCAACAGCCCCGCGTTTTTGAGAAAATCACCCCTAAAGGTTATGACGAGCAATCGACTCAAAATTGGCGGGATCGATAGATAATTGTAAATAAGGCATTTTTCATCATCAGGTACGGTATCCGAAAACGCATACTTTTCCAGAAATCGAGGAAAGAAACTCTTACACCTGCCGCTTCTGTACCCACATGGTAAACGCTTTTCGCTGGCAGCACCAATAGCGGAACGGCCAAGGTAACTGCCTGGGAATCGGAGAACCGGGGTTAGAACCTCTAAGAAACCTAGCGGATGTTCTTCTTTTCGTTTGTATTTTCCATATCTCAATTGCTAGGGATAGGAGGGTTAATAAGGTAAGTAAGTGAATAAGGAATGATAATAGTAAGGTAGGCAAATAAATTTCTCAAACCTCTTGGGATAGTAAACAACTAAAATGTTACACCAGGTAACTTTACAATGGCTCTTCCAGTCACTGCTACGGGTCCTCACTTTTCTTCAAACAACTAGATGGATGGTACTTGTCATATAAGCATTCGAAAAAAAATGTACTCACGGCACCAAGAGCATCTAATGAGTGCAATCTTTCGACAGCTACACTGTTCCTTCCGAAGAGTCGGGGGAAACAAACTTGGTTTACATTTAAAAATAAATCTTTTTCGGGAATTAATTTTGATGCATACCACGCATACGATATCAATGCCTGAAAAATCGGTGCTGAAAGTTGCTTATGAATTCTGCTGTGAATAGTTATTGCATCCGTGCAGTTGTGCAATTCCCGCTGGGTTTCCAGAAGCTCACTGCAGTTCTGAATCCCGGAAGTAAAGTTTTTAGCCTGGCGATAGAAATAAACATCACACGGCTGGTACACGGGTGTGCAGTTTGGTGGTATTACTTTTACTGCGCACATCAGCTGACGTTCGCCATCTATAAACATTGTGTCATATATTGTAGCATTAATTTGTCCACTCCAGGAATCCAATATTAGACAAAACTTGTTATCAGAAACGTCTGGTTCTAAAACATTCTCAAGAAATATTCTGTAAATCGCATTCGTCAGTTTCCCGGATTTGGAGCAGGCAACGTAAACATTTTTCAACGAGTCGGTTAAACGATTGACCTCTTCTATAACCCGAGGACTAAATGTAATATTCGTTTCTTTTAAACACAGGAAAAACCTTAGGCAACACTTTTCCAGAGGCTGTGGTGGCATGCTGCGGCGTGTGCGAATGTGTTAGTTTGTTTTTACTACCAGCTGCGACAAGGGTTCGTTTTTCTCTCTTATGCGAGAACGTGCGTCGGATGTTCACCCAATACTCGCATCCAGTTTGATCGGTGTTGATCACGTAATAACGATTAAAACCGGTCATACGTGACGCCGTTTGCGTGCTGAAAAGAGCCACCACTTTCTGTACAGGGCTATTACAAATGATTGAAGCGATTTCATAAATTCACTGTAGCACCATTCATTGACGTATGGTCACGACACACTACAGATACGTACAAAAACTCATGAAGTTTTGTTCGGCTGAAGCCGCACTTCAGGTTTCTGCCGCCAGAGCGCTCGAGAGCGCAGTGAGACAAAATGGCGACAGGAGCCGAGAAAGCGTTTGTCGTGCTTGAAATGCACTCACATCAGTCAGTCATAACAGTGCAACGACACTTCAGGACGAAGGTGAACAAAGATCCACCAACTGCCAACTCCATTCGGCGATGGTATGCGCAGTTTAAAGCTTCTGGATGCCTCTGTAAGGGGAAAATCAACGGGTCGGCCTGCAGTGAGCGAAGAAACGGTTGAACGCGTGCGGGCAAGTTTCACGCGTAGCCCGCAGAAGTCGACGAATAAAGCAGGCATGGAGCTAAACGTACCACAGCCGACGGTTTGGAAAATCTTACGGAAAAGGCTAAAGCAGAAGCCTTACCGTTTACAATTGCTACAAGCCCTGACATCCGATGACAAAGTCAAACGCTTTGAATTTTCGGCGCGATTGCAACAGCTCATGGGAGAGGATGCGTTCAGTGCGAAACTTGTTTTCAGTGATGAAGCAACATTTTTTCTTAATGGTGAAGTGAACAGACACAATGTGCGAATCTGGGCGGTAGAGAATCCTCACGCATTCGTGCAGGAAATTCGCAATTCACCAAAAGTTAACGTGTTTTGTGCAATCTCACGGTTTAAAGTTTACGGCCCCTTTTTCTTCGTTACAGGACACGTGTATCTGGACATGCTGGAAAATTGGCTCATGCCACAACTGGAGACCGACAGCGCCGACTTCATCTTTCAACAGGATGGTGCTCCACCGCACTTCCATCGTGATGTTCGGCATTTCTTAAACAGGAGATTGGAAAACCGATGGATCGGTCGTGGTGGAGATCAGGATCAGCAATTCGTGTCATGGCCTCCACGCTCTCCCGACTTAACCCCATGCGATTTCTTTCTGTGGGGTTATGTGAAAGATTCAGTGTTTAAACCTCCTCTACCAAGAAACGTGCCAGAACTGCGAGCTCGCATCAACGATGCTTTCGAACTCATTGATGGGGACATGCTGCGCCGAGTGTGGGAGGAACTTGATTATCGGCTTGATGTCTGCCGAACCACTAAAGGGGCACATATCGAACATTTGTGAATGCCTAAAAAAACTTTTTGAGTTTTTGTATGTGTGTGCAAAGCATTGTGAAAATATCTCAAATAATAAAGTTATTGTAGAGCTGTGAAATCGCTTCAATCATTTGTAATAACCCTGTATAACTTGTATATTTTGTGCCTCCTTATGAGAGACGTATTTAGTGGCGTGCCGTTGACGAATTTTATACTCCGATTTGAAATTTCTTGCCCAAGGTAATGATGCAGCAAAAGTAAAATCCTTGTTGGCCGCGTACTGAAGCGCTGCACCTGCAGCCCACTCCTGAACCACTCTCGTTGTTACATTCTCGTTCGACAACGAGATTCGACAAATCGGTCGTATGTGCACCTATTTATCGCCTGGTATTTGTCGTATCTTGTCCCTTCTTTAACGATATCGCTTTCCAAAATTTCAAGTCCTTTTTCCTTTTCAGGGCTGTTAAAAAAAATGGCTCTGAGCACTATGGGACTTAACATCTATGGTCATCAGTCCCCTAGAACTTAGAACTACTTAAACCTAACTAACCTAAGGACAGCACACAACACCCAGCCATCACGAGGCAGAGAAAATCCCTGACCCCGCCGGGAATCGAACCCGGGAACCCGGGCGTGGGAAGCGAGAACGCTACCGCACGACCACGAGCTGCGGGCTTCAGCGCTGTTGTTGGTCCATTCTTTTGCAGTGTCTGTGAGTTCCAATTTGGATGATTCCTGGCTAGCCCTACCGCCTTTACTTTTACTTCAAGGGGTGTAGCGCCGTAGTTCAATCGTTTAGTAACCGGTTCGTAATACTCATCGGGAACAGATGAAGCACATATTCTCAGTGACGTGTTATGACCATTTTGCGATTCACTAGTCGGGATATCTTTCACTGAATCGTCTTCTGCTTCGTCTTCATGGTATAGTGCTTCAGAATCAACAAAATTCATTTCGTTCGTCAGCTCCAAGAAATCGCTCAACGATAGCCGCTCCTATCAATCTGGAACGCCGAGAAACAGAGCTGCCTGCTTCCGGTAGTGCATTGATAATGCATCTGTCTTGCAACACTTTTACAAGCGAAAACACAGCGTCGGTATCTTCCTAATTGCCATTGTGAGAGGCTCCCAACTATACAATATATTACAGCGCTAGTCGAAGGGTGTACACCCTCCATTATTCAGATTATGCACCTGAAAAATATCACACAACAAACAATAACTAGTTACTACGGCATAAGCAGACGAGCTAATAACTACAAACTACATACATATGTTACTTACGGAAGAACACTGTATTCATTCACAAAACGTATTTCATTCGGCGCATTAACGATAGAAAAAAATCACTACATGTATCCGCGAGGTTCGCGGCAGCCTAATGACGGAAACCAACTGTTTCCGATTGACTTGTACAAGCCTCGAGCTGGACACCTTCACTCTTCCAGGTTCACAACTATGATATGACGAAGAGGCAACCGGAACAACACAACTCTTCCTGCGTGCATTCTGTCCCGTGTCTCGCTGTAAACAAGAGTGTGGGTACAGAAGCGCCAGTTGTAAAAGTTTCTTTCCTCGATTTCTGGAAAAGTATGCGTTTTCGGATACCATACCTGATGAAAAATGCCTTATTTACAATTATCTATCGATCCCGCCAATTTTGAGTCGATTGCTCGTCATAACCTTTAGGGGTGATTTTCTCAAAATTGCGGGGGTGTTGACCCAAAATATCTTACAGTCCTTCGTTTTAGGTTGTACACAAGCGACCTGCCAAATCTGAGCCGAATCGGTTGGCCGTGTCTGAGGCCTTCCCCTTGTTAGTAGGTTAGGATCTGAGTAAGCCCTTGAATAGTTGCGCAAAAATCTACAAATTGATATACACAGGGTGAGTCACCTAACGTTACCGCTGGATATATTTCGTAAACCACATCAAATACTGACGAACCGATTCCACAGACCGAACGTGAGGAGAGGGGCTAGTGTAATTGGTTAATACAAACCATACAAAAATGCACGGAAGTATGTTTTTTAACACAAACCTACGTTTTTTTAAATGGAACCCCGTTTGTTTTGTTAGCACATCTGAACATATAAAAAAATACGTAATCAGTGCCGTTTGTTGTATTGTAAAATGTTAATTACATCCGGAGATATTGTAACCTAAAGTTGACGCTTGAAACATTGTCCTCACTTCATTGCAGGGGCCCAAACAGCTGCAACATACACTCCTGGAAATGGAAAAAAGAACACATTGACACCGGTGTGTCAGACCCACCATACTTGCTCCGGACACTGCGAGAGGGCTGTACAAGCAATGATCACACGCACGGCACAGCGGACACACCAGGAACCGCGGTGTTGGCCGTCGAATGGCGCTAGCTGCGCAGCATTTGTGCACCGCCGCCGTCAGTGTCAGCCAGTTTGCCGTGGCATACGGAGCTCCATCGCAGTCTTTAACACTGGTAGCATGCCGCGACAGCGTGGACGTGAACCGTATGTGCAGTTGACGGACTTTGAGCGAGGGCGTATAGTGGGCATGCGGGAGGCCGGGTGGACGTACCGCCGAATTGCTCAACACGTGGGGCGTGAGGTCTCCACAGTACATCGATGTTGTCGCCAGTGGTCGGCGGAAGGTGCACGTGCCCGTCGACCTGGGACCGGACCGCAGCGACGCAGTGATGCACGCCAAGACCGTAGGATCCTACGCAGTGCCGTAGGGGACCGCACCGCCACTTCCCAGCAAATTAGGGACACTGTTGCTCCTGGGGTATCGGCGAGGACCATTCGCAACCGTCTCCATGAAGCTGGGCTACGGTCCCGCACACCGTTAGGCCGTCTTCCGCTCACGCCCCAACATCGTGCAGCCCGCCTCCAGTGGTGTCGCGACAGGCGTGAATGGAGGGACGAATGGAGACGTGTCGTCTTCAGCGATGAGAGTCGCTTCTGCCTTGGTGCCAATGATGGTCGTATGCGTGTTTGGCGCCGTGCAGGTGAGCGCCACAATCAGGACTGCATACGACCGAGGCACACAGGGCCAACACCCGGCATCATGGTGTGGGGAGCGATCTCCTACACTGGCCGTACACCACTGGTGATCGTCGAGGGGACACTGAATAGTGCACGGTACATCCAAACCGTTATCGAACCCATCGTTCTACCATTCCTAGACCGGCAAGGGAACTTGCTGTTCCAACAGGACAATGCACGTCCGCATGTATCCCGTGCCACCCAACGTGCTCTAGAAGGTGTAAGTCAACTACCCTGGCCAGCAAGATCTCCGGATCTGTCCCCCATTGAGCATGTTTGGGACTGGATGAAGCGTCGTCTCACGCGGTCTGCACGTCCAGCACGAACGCTGGTCCAACTGAGGCGCCAGGTGGAAATGGCATGGCAAGCCGTTCCACAGGACTACATCCAGCATCTCTACGATCGTCTCCATGGGAGAATAGCAGCCTGCATTGCTGCGAAAGGTGGATATACACTGTACTAGTGCCGACATTGTGCATGCTCTGTTGCCTGTGTCTATGTGCCTGTGGTTCTGTCAGTGTGATCATGTGATGTATCTGACCCCAGGAATGTGTCAATAAAGTTTCCCCTTCCTGGGACAATGAATTCACGGTGTTCTTATTTCAATTTCCAGGAGTGTACATCGCGTTTCTACAGAATGATCTGCCAACTTTGCTCGAAAATGTCCCACTGGAAACGCGTCGACGTATGTGGTATCAGCATGATGGTGCACCTGCATATTCCGCAATTAACACTAGGCTGGCCCTTGACACGATGTTCGACGGGCGTTTCATAGGACGTGGAGGACGCATAAATTGGCCAGCCCGTTCTCCTGATCTTACACCTCTGGACTTCTTTCTGTGGGGTACGTTAAAGGAGAATGTGTACCGTGATGTGCCTACAACCCCAGAGGATATGAAACAACGTATTGTGGCAGCCTGCGGCGACATTACACCAGATGTACTGTGGCGTGTACGACATTCCTTACGCCAGAGATTGCAATTGTGTGCAGCAAATGATGGCCACCACATTGAACATCTATTGGCCTGACATGTCGGGACACACTCTATTCCACTCCGTAATTGAAAACGGAAACCACGTGTGTACGATCGAACGATCGAACAGCGGAGGAGTGGTACTCAAGCGTCAACTTTAGGTTACAATATCTCCGGATGTAATTAACATTTTACAATGCAACAAACGGCACTGATTACGTATTTGTTTATATGTTCCGCTGTGCTAACAAAACTAACGGGGTTCCACTTAAAAAAACGTAGGTTTGTGTTAAAAAACATACTTCCGTGCATTTTTGTATGGTTTGTATTAACCAATTACACTAGCCCCTTTCCTCACGTTCGGTCTGTGGAATCGGTTCGTCAGTATTTGATGTGGTTTACGAAATATATCCAGCGGTAACGTTAGGTGACTCACCCTGTATATATATATATATATATACATATATATATATATATATATATATATATATATATATATATATATATGGTGTCTACTTCTGTAAGCCACCTGCTTTGTTGATGGACTACATTTTCTAAGCACTCTCCCAATGAATCTGAACCTGGTACCCGCCTTACCGACAATTAATTTTATACGATCATTCCACTTCAAATCGTTCCGCACGCATACTCCCAGATATTTTACAGAAGTAACTGCTACCAGTGTTTGTTCCGCTATCATATAATCATACAATAAAGGATCCTTCTTTCTATGTATTCGCAATACATTACATTTGTCTATGTTAAGGGTCAGTTGCCACTCCCTGCACCAAGTGCCTATCCGCTGCAGATCTTCCTCCATTTCGCTACAATTTTCTAAAGCTGCAACTTCTCTGTACACTACAGCATCATCCGCGAAAAGCCGCACGTAACTTCCGACACTATCTACTAGGTCATTTATATATATTGTGAAAAGCAATGGTCCCATAACACTCCCCTGTGGCACGCCAGAGGTTACTTTAACGTCTGTAGACGTCTCTCCATTGATAACAACATGCTGTGTTCTGTTTGCTAAAAACTCTTCAATCCAGCCACACAGCTGGTCTGATATTCCGTAGGCTCTTACTTTGTTTCTCAGGCGACAGTGCGGAACTGTAACGAACGCCTTCCGGAAGTCAAGAAAAATAGCATCTACCTGGGAGCCTGTATCTAATATTTTCTGGGTCTCATGAACAAATAAAGCGAGTTGGGTCTCACACGATCGTGTGCTAAGATATCTCAGTAATTTTATTTTTACATGAAAGCCTGTACCTTAATCTACTTTCCTACATTATTTCCGTCAATATTGAGGCACTTGTCATAACGTTCTACCAATTTCTGAATACCCTCCTCATAGAAGTCTGCCGCCTGACTTGTTAACCACTGCATCAGCACTGTTTTGACTTCGTCGTTGTCTCGAAGACGCTGACCGCCCAGGTGTTTCTTCAAGTGCAGGAACAGATGGTAGTCACTGGGCGCAAGATCGGAGGATGATCTAGCGTTTCCCATCGAAAAGATGTGATGAGATCTTCGGTCTGATTCGCCACATGCGGACAGGCATTGTCTTGCAGCAAAACGATGCCCTTGCTCAACTTCCACGGACTGTTGCTTTGATTCTGGTGTGACGTAGGCCATCCATGTTTCATCTTGAAGAAACACCTGGGCGGTCAGCGTCTTCGAGACGACAACGAAGTTAAAACAGTGCTGATGCAGTGGTTAACAAGTCAGCCGTCAGTCTTCTATGAGGAGGGTATTCAGAAATTGGTAGAACGTTATGACAAGTGCATCAATATTGACGGAAATAATGTAGAAGAGTAGATTCATGTAAAAATAAAATTATTGACATATCTTAGCACGTCTTTTTTTAATTTCAGAACGGTACTTACTTAAAAAACACGCCTCATACTAAAAAGAAAGTGGCAATAAGGCCAAAATAGGCTTGTAGTACGAAAGAATAATAAAATCTAAGCAGCTAACGGGAATTAGCTTTTCAATAACCATGTTGTTAAGACTGTACCGGATCACTAGAAATTCTGAAATTACGTTTTGTCGATTACTTGCAAGCGACGCACCAGTTAGGCGGAATGGTTGCGGGGTGTGATATGCGGGACCTTGACCTACACCACCATAAACGTGGTTCCAAAAAGTCGACTCCAACAGTGGGGACCTCGCCATGTAAGTATTCTACATTTCTTTTTGTGCGTGACGCGGTGGAACTTGAGACGTAGCAAACTATGGCGTGTATTGGTGTATGTGAGGAGACGTGTTCACGCCAGCCGCGCGGGATTAGCCGAGCGGTCTGAGGCGCTGCAGTCATGGACTGTGCGGCTGGTCCCAGCGGAGGTTCGAGTCCTCTCCCGGGCATGTGTGTGTGTGTTTGTCCTTAGGATAATTTAGGTTAACTAGTGTGCAAGCTTAGGGGCTGATGACCTTAGCAGTTAAGTCCCATAAGATTTCACACACGTTTGAACATTTTTTTTTTTTTTTTTGCTCACTCCAAGTCGTTTAGTTGTTGTGGTGTCACCGCCAGACACCACACTTGCTAGGTGGTAGCCTTTAAATCGGCCGCGGTCCGTTAGTATACGTCGGACCCGCTTGTCGCCACTGTCAGTGATAGCAGACCGAGCGCCGCCACACGGCAGGTCTAGAGAGACTTCCTAGCACTCGCCCCAGTTGTACAGCCGACGTTCATAGGAATGGTTCACTGACAAAATACGCTCTCATTTGCCGAGACGATAGTTAGCATAGCCTTCAGCTACGTCATTTGCTACGACCTAGCAAGGCGCCATAGCAGTTGATAATTAATATTATGAAGCATGTACCGTAACGAGAGATGTTCTACAATTATGGATTAAAGTTAAGCATTACCTCAACTACGTACTTTATTTGCTACTAAAAATTCCCTTAACTGTTCCAGACCTGACGCCAGCCTGCGTGAGCTTAAGCGCGTGCCTTTCGGCTTCCTCTCATTGTGACTTGGCTGTCTTGCCAAGTCACAACAGTTGTTTTGTGGTTGACGATGAAAGCACGTACTAAGCGACAGTGGCATTGCGTTGTATTACTGTGGTTGTACTGGCGTACGTAAGCACCGAGGGATGGTGACTTAGCGACATTTGCGGAAGGAATTATTGTGTGGCTTCGTCAAGAGCGATTCCGGGAATCTCGTTGGATGCACTGAACATGTAGTTTGCATTAAAGAGAACGCTCGTCCTATGCAATATTTATTTATTGAGAAGCAATCGGAAGTTTGTTGAGAATGTGACAGCTTTGCCCTTTGCCCGTAAACGACAAAATAAAGAAACATTTAAAAAAGAACACGTTAATTCTCTCTCAAAGAGATCATCGAGTGCTGTGTCTCGAGTTACAAATATTAGTGGGTCGCGGAAGTCAACGCTTGAAGTGGTTGAGATTGGGAGCCCATATAGCTGAAAAGTGGAAGTGACAATCAGGTTTTTTGTTTTATTTTTTTATTACATTTTCGCTTAGTGGGGTTTTGAAGAGATAACCAACACTCAAAAACATAACCAGTAGTTGATTTAATAGCAGGAAATCAAAGAAAATGGTTTTAGACGGAAAAAGTCAGTACCCGATTTGTCTTCAATCCCCAACATTATTACAAGAAAAAAGTAATGAAGAGCTTGTTTGAAAACAGACTAATATCTGGAATACATCTTTTTAGAATAAAGTAAATCCAAAGGCCAATTAAGTAATAGACTGGATTATTGCTACAAGGAAAGTTCAAAGAAATTAAAGAAAAGGAGTAATATTTTTCAGTGAAAGACTCGTAAAGAAAAGAAAGGTAATTAATCTTTAGACCAGGAAAGCAAGTTTGGGTTTTATGTAAAAGTGATAAACTAAAAATGAAAAATTATTCCATTTAATTCTGAAAGATTGAGACTAACGAAACAGTTTATGATGATAAAGCTTCAATAGAGCCAAGGGTATTGTTGCAGCAAGACGCTGCTTATAGAGGTTATCGTTGATTGGCAACGAGACATAAACAATATAAAATTATATCGTTGCCTTGTGAACGTATTCTCCAACATAGGTTGCTGTTATTGGTAAAGTAAACACATCATTTCTACTCCCCGTAGACTTTCGCATGTAGTATGTTTTTGGTGACTGATGGCTTTGGCGGTAGTTCATTTTTCGAACCTAGTCAACCCTGATAGGCAGATGCGTTGTTGCAATTAATGTCGAGATACGTATCACTGGCCGAGTTATACCACAAAAAGTGTTATTGTGTCCACCGTTTCGTACATAGTGCGGCTGTAGCGAGCGGTAGTGTAATTTATCGAGTGAGAAATTGGATGCAAAACGAAACTTCTTGGCAGATTAAAACTGTGTGCCGGACCGATACTCGAACTCGGGACCTTTCCCTTTCGCGGGCAAGTGTTGTACCAACTGAGATACGCAAGCACGACTCACGCCCCGTCCTCACAGATTTACTTCTGCCAGTACCTCGTCTCCTACCTTCCAAACTTCGCAGAAGCTGTCCTGCATACGATGCGGAACTAACACTCCCAGAAGAAAGGATATAGCGGAGACATGGCTCAGCCACAGCCTGGGGGATGTTTCCAGAATAAAATTTTCACTCTGCAGCGGAGTGTGCGCTGATACGGAACTTCCTGGCAGATTAAAACTATGTGCTGGACCGAGACTCGAACTCGGGACCTTTGCCTTTCGTGGACAAGGGCTCTACCAACTGAGCTAGCCAAGCACGACTCACGCTCCGTCCTCACAGGTTTTTAATTGTGCCAGTACCTCCTCGTCTCCTATCGTCCAAACTTAACAGAAGCTCTCCTGCATTCCTTGCAGAACTAGCACTCCTGAAAGAAAGGATATTGTGGAGACATGGCTTAGCCACAGATTAGGGAATGTTTCCAGAATGAGATTTTCACTCTGCAGCGGAGTGTACGCCGATGTGAAACTTCCTGGCAGATTAAAACTGTGTGCCGGACCGAGACTCGAACTTGGGACCTTAGCCTTTCACGGCAAAGTGCTCTACCAACTGAGCTACCCAAGCACGACTCAGGCCCGGTCCTCACAGCTTTACTTCTGCCAGTACCTCGTCTCCTACCTTCCAAACTTTACAGAAGCTCTCCTGCATACCTTGCAAAAAAGAAAGGATATTGCAGAGACATGGCTTAGCCAGAGCCTAGGGGATGTTTCCAGAATGAAAAGGTCCCGAATTCGAGTCTCGGTCCGGCACACAGTTTTAATCTGCCAGGAAGTTTCACATCGGCGTACACTCCGCTGCAGAGTGAAAATTTCGTTCATTCTGAACGTAAAATTTTACGTGACGCGCCTACGTATTAGTACTTGTTCATACAGTATACATCCTACGACTGAAACATAGTACAGAAAGGTGGCGTTAGTGGCATCTGAAGGACGGTGTAGAAAAAACTGTACGACATGAAACTGATGGACGGTTGTGTTGCTGGAACTGGACTTGGAGAAGGCAGTGGCGGCGCCTTTTGAAACAGAGTCCTTGCTATAAGCGCAGGTTGTGGGGCTCATCAGCTAATTGCCAGCCACCCACCGCGCTGCCAATTGTGTCTCGTGAGCCCGTGTGGGAGGCTCGGTTAATCCCACAGGCGCCCTCCTCCGCTACACGGCCGTCTCTCTCCCTCCCACAACATTCACTCCCTCTCTCTCTCTCTCTCTCTCTCTCTCTCTCTCTTACCCACTTACTTGCCTGCTTGTCTGTCGCTACCCACCTAACGTCTGCTGGAAGTGACTCAGCAGAATCCACTCGCTCTAACGCTGGTTGGTGGGCGAGTGAGTGGATCCGCTAGGTTGGCAACACTGGCGCACAGTGTCTTCCGCACACGTCTTTATTCGAGGGGAGGCCAAGACGTATTTCAGACTTTGTACACCTTTAGTAGGCCATTAAAACAACATAATTTGCAAGTACACTACTGGCCATTAAAATTGATACAACAAGAAGAAATGCAGATGGTAAACGGGTATTCATTGGACAAATGTACTAGAATTGACGTGTGATTACATTTTCACGCAATTTCGGTGCATCAACACTGAGAAATCAGTACCTCTGGCCGAAATAACGGCCCTGATACGCCTGGGCATTGAACCAAACAGAGTTTGGATGGCGTGCACAGGTACAGCTGCCCGTGCAGCTTCAACACGATACCACAGTTCATCAAGAGTAGTGACTGGCGTATTGTGACGAACCAGTTGCTCGGCCACCATTGACCAGACGTTTTCAGTTGGTGAGAGATCTGGAGGATGTGCTGACGAGGGCAGCAGTTGAACATTTCCTGTATCCAGAAAGGCCCGTACAGGGCCTGCAACATGCGGTCGTGCATTATCCTGCTGAAATGTAGGGTTTCGCAGGGATCGAATGAGGGGTAGAGCCACGGGTCGTAACACATCTGAAATGTAACGTCCGTGCGGTAGCGTTCTCGATTCCCACGCCCGGGTTCCCGGGTTCGATTCCTGGCGGCGTCAGGGATTTTCTCTGCCTCGTGATGACTGGATGTTGTGTGATGTCCTTAGGTTAGTTAGGTTTAAGTAGTTCTAAGTTCTAGGGGACTGATGACCATAGATGTTAAGTCCCATAGTGCTCAGAGCCATTTGAACCATTTTTTGAAATGTAACGTCCACTGTTAAAGTGCTATCAGTGCGAACAAGAGGTGACTGAGACGTGTAACCAATGGCACCCCATACCATCACGCCGGGTGATATGCCAGTATGGCGATGACGAATACACGCTTCCAATGTGCGTTCACCGCGATGTCGCCAAACACGGATGCGACCATCGTGATGCTGTAAACGGAACCTGGAGTCATCCGAAAAAATGACGTTTTGCTATTCGTGCACCCAGGTTCGTCGTCGAGTACACCATCGGAGGCGCTACTGTCTGTGATGCAGCGTCAAGGGTAACCGCAGCCATGGTCTCCGAGCTGATAGTCCATACTGCTGCAAACGTCGTCGAACTGTTCGTGCAGATGATTGTTGTCTTGCAAACGTCCCCATCTGTTGACTCAGGGATCGAGACGTGGCTGCACGATCCGTTACAGCCGTGCGGATAAGATGCCTGTCATCTCGACTGCTAGTGATACGAGGCCGTTGGGATCCAGCACGGCGTTCCGTATTACCCTCCTGAAATCACCGATTCCATATTCTGCTAACAGTCATTGGATCTCGACCAACGCGAGCAGGAATGTCGCGATACGATAAACCGCAATCGCGATAGGCTACAATCCGACCTTTATCAAAGTCGGAAACGTGATGGTACGCATTTGTCCTCCTTACACGAGGCATCACAACAACGTTTCACCAGGCAACGCCGGTCAACTGCTGTTTGTGAATGCGAAATCGGTTGGAAACTTTCCTCATGTCAGCACGTTGTAGGTGTCGCCACCGGCGCCAACCTTATGTGAATGCTCTGGAAAGCTGATCATTTGCATATCACAGAATCTTCTTCTTGTCGGTTAAATTTCGCGTCTGTAGCGCGTCATCTTCGTGGTCTAGAAATTTTAATAGCCAGTAGTGTCGTAAAGTGCAGTGCTCTGGATATTCAGAGAAAATCGCGAGAGAAGTTTTACGTGTGCTTTATGTAACGAATGTACCTATGCGTAGGTGCTGAATCTACATCTACATCTTCATGGATACTCTGCAAATCACATACAAGTGCCTGGCAGAGGGTTCATTGAACCACCTTCACAATTCTCTATTATTCCAATCTCGTATAGCGCGCGGAAAGAACGAACACCAAAATCTTCCCATACGAGCTCTGGTTTCCATTATTTTATCGTGGTGATCGTTCCTCCCTATGTAGATCGGAGTCAACAAAATATTTTCCCATTCGGAGGAGAAAGTTGGCGATTGGAATTTTGTGAGAAGATTCCGTTGCAACGAAAAACGCCTTTCTTTTAATGATGTCCAGCCCAAACCCTGTATCATTTCTCTGACACACTCTCCCATATTTCGCGGTAATACAAAACGTCCTGCCTTTTTATGAACTTTTTCGATGTACTCCGTCTGTCCTACCTGGTAAGGATCCCACACTGCGGAGCAGTATTCTAAAAGAGGACGGACAAGCGTAGTGTAGGCAGTCTTCTTAGTAGGTCTGTTACATTTCCCAAGTGTCCTGCCAATAAAACGCAGCATTTTGTTAGCCTTCCCCTACAACATTTTCTATGTGTTCTTTATAATTTAAGTTGTTCGTAATTGTAACACCTAGGTATTTAGCTGGATTTATGGATTTTAGGTTAGCCGGATTTATCGTGTAACCGAAGTTTAATCGATTCCTTTTAGCACTCATGTGGATGACCTCACACTTTTCGTTATTTAGGGTCAACTGCCAATTTTCGCACCATTCATATATCTGTTCTAAATCTTTTTGCAGTTTATTTTGATCTTCTGATGACTTTATTAGTCGATAAACGACAGCGTCATCTGTAAACAACCGAGGATGGCTGCTCAGATTGTCTCACAAATCGTTTATATAGATAAGGATCAGCAAAGAGCCCATAACACTACCTTGGGGAACTCCAGAAATCACTTCTGCTTTACTCGATGACTTTCCGTCAGTTACTACGAACTGTGACCTCTCTGACAGGAAATCGCAAATCCAGTCACATAACTGAGACGATATTCCATAAGCACGCAATTTCACTACGAGCCGCTTGTGTGGTACAGTGTCAAAAGCCTTCCGGAAATCTAGAAATACGGAATCGATCTGTAATTCCTTGTCAATAGCACTCAGCACTTCATGTGAATAAAGAGGTAGTTGTGTTTCACAGGAACGATGTTTTTTAAACCCATGTTGACTGTGTGTCAATAGACCGTTTTCTTCGAGGTAATTCATAATGTTCGAACACAGTATAAGTTCTAAAATCCTGCTGCACATCGACGTTAATGATATGGGCCTGTAATTTAGTGGATTACTCCTACTACCTTTCTTGAATATTGGTGTGACCTGTGCAACTTTCCAGTCTTTGGGTACGGATCTTTCGTCGAGCGAACGGTTGTATGTGATTGTTAAGTATGGAGCTAATGCGTCAGCATACTCCGAAAGGAACCTAATTGGTACACAGTCTGGACCAGAAGACTTGCTTTTATTGAGTGATTTGAGTTGCTTCACTACTCCGAGGATATTTACTTCTACGTCACTCGTGTTGGCAGCTGTTCTCGATTCGAATTCTGGAATATTTACTTCGTCTTCCTTTGTGATGTCGCAAGAAACCTAATGGGGACTCATCCTTACTGCCCAGTTCACCAGTCCACCCAGCACTCCGAAATTTCTTTTTCTCATGTACTCGCTTCGTGAGACACCCACCTATTCACAAAAAGTAAAATGTCAGAAATTATAAACGAAATCGAGTGTACAAATTCTGGGCTCATTTGTTTGTTGTTGCGGTCTTCATTCCGAAGACTTGTTTGGTGCTGTTCTCCACTGTACTCTATGGTGTGCGACGCTCGCCACCTCTGCATAGCTACTGCAGCCTATACCCACTTCAATCTGTTTGCTGTAGTCATCTCTTTTTCTCCTTCTACAGCTTTTTCCACGCCACACTGCCCTCCGTAACCAAACTAGTGACCCCTTGATGTGTCATGGTGAGCTCTATCAATCGATCCTCTTCTCTTACTCATGTTCTGCAAGCAGTTTCTTTAGTTCTCTATTCTGTTCAGAATCTTATCGTTCGTTATCCGACCTACCCAACAAATTTTTGACAATTCTCTGCAAGACTTTTTAATATTTAAATTTACTGTCGACGTCAATAAATTTTTCTTTCTCAGAAACACTCTTCTTGATGTTACCAGTCTACCTTTCACATCCTGTCTGCTTCAGCCATTACCAAATATTTTGGTGCCCAAATAGCAAAAGTCACCCACTGCTTCTGGTGTCTCATTTCTTAGTCTCCTTAGATCTCCTGATTAAATTCGTGTGCGATCTACACTGAAGTGCCAAAGCTGGTACAGGCATGCGTATTCAAGTACAGAGCTATATGTAAACGGGCAGAATACACCGCTGCGGTCGGCAACGCCTGTATAATACAAGTGTCTGGCGCAGTTGTTAGATCGGTTACTGCTGATACAGTGGCAGGTTATCAAGATTTTAGCGAGTTTGAACGCGGTGTTATAGTCTGCGCAGGAGCGATGTGCACAGCATCTCCGAGGTAGTAATGAAGTGGGGATTTTCCGGGACGACCGTTTCATTGATGTACCCTGAATATCAGGATTCCGGTAAAACATCAAATCTCCGACATCGGTGCGACCGGAAAAAAAAATTCTGGAAGAACGGGACCAACGACGACTGAAGAGAATCGTTCAACGTGATAGAAGTGCAAATCCTTCAGCAAATTGCAGCAGATTTCAATGTTGAGCCATCAACAAGAGTCAGCGGGCGAACTGTTCAGCGAAGGGTCATCGATATGGGCGTTCGGAGTCGAAGGCCACTCGTGTACCCTCGATGACTGCACAAAACAAAGCTTTACGCCTCTCCTGGGCCCGCCAACACCGACATTGGACTGTTGATGACTGGAAACATGTTGCCTGGTCGGACGAGGGTCGTATCAAATTGAATCGGGCGGATAGACGTGTCCGAATATGGAGACAATAATCCATGGAGCCTGCATGTCAACAGGGTACTGTGCAAGCTTTTTATGGAGTGGGGCGTGTGCAGTTGGAGTGATGTGGGACCCCTGATACGTCTAGATACGACTGTGACAGGTGTCACGTACGTAAGCATCCTGCGTGATCACCTGCATCCATTCGTGTCCATCGCGCATTCCGACGGAAATTCCAGCAGGACAACGCGACACCCCACACGTACAGAATTGCTACAGAGTGGCTCCAGGAACACTCTTCTGAGTTTAAACACTTCCGCTGACCACCAGAGATCCCAGACATGAGTGTTACAGAGCATATAGGATACCCTGAAACATGTTGTTCAGAAGAGATTTATGGACAGCCCTACAGCATACGTGGTGTCAGTTCCCTCCAGCACTACTTGACACATTACTCGAGTCCACGCCACATCCTGTTACGGCACCTTAGCGAGCACAGTTTACTGCTTTGTTGGGTGTGTGTTGTGCGTGAGGCGTTTTGCTTCTGTCTACAAGGGAATTCACTTTCCACGCTCAGCTGAGTTCAAGGGCAGTAGTGAAATTAACAGTCTCCTAATCCCAGTCTGAGAACTGATTTGTGTTCAGATAATGGGCCGCACTTCAGTTGTTTTCCGTAGCCTAATTCTTATAGTCAAGCGTCTGGCGTGTGTTAATGCCGTTACAATAAATCTGTGAAACTTCATAATTTCGTCCCCCCTTGGTGTTCCTCTTTTTGACTCGGCAAAGAAATTCGGAACTGTTACTTAAGTTTGATTTTGTTTGATGCACATATCTAAAGATTATACCACTTTTTCACATAGGAAAACACGAGCGAAGGGAAATGAATTGGTTGTGCAAAATACTGTGTCTGGTATTACGAAACAGGCTACACAGCTACACAGACAATTGATACGTGAAACGTTTTCGAATGGTGAAGATTAACTTGAAAATATTGTTATGACCTTCAAGTGATCCGTAATAGTGAAAGTGCTCATCAACGTTAGAACGGAAAAAAATTAAGTTCATTATACTTTTAACAATTTTTGTATGGGATGAAATTACGGATACTTTTTTCGTATTTCTATTTTTGCAGTGTTAATGTTTACGTCAAATGCAGACTGTAGTATGTTACAACAATTTAATCGTAATTTCCCGACAAGTAGAAAATAAATTCACGAATATATACCAATTTTTAATCTTTTGCATAATTATTCAAGGGCTTACACAGATCCCAACCTACTAAGATGAAATGTGGGCCCTTATCTTACTATCATTTCGATATGTAAAAAATACCAACTTACAGGACTCGAAGCCACAAGCCATAGCGTTCTAATCGAATATCTAAAACTAGTACACTATCGCATATTTTTCGCGTTGTAGGGCCTGCAGCGTAATATAGATCACAGAACGACATTTTAATGAATAGTTAAGTCCTGTTGGCTGCTTAGAGTTTATTATTATTCCGTACCATAAGCCTAGTTCGGCGGTATTGCCATTTTCAGCTGCAACATGCAGTTATTACATAGTATAGAGATGCTCAATTAGATAACTTTCACATAGAATTTGCTTACGTTAAATCTTTCATGCCGGCCGGTGTGGCGGGGCGGTTCTACGCACTTCGGTCCGGAACCACGCGACCGATACGGCCGCAGGTCCGAATCCTGCCTCGGGCATGGATGTGTGTGATGTCCTTAGGTTAGTTAGGTTTAAGTAGTTCCAAGCTGATGACCTCAGATGTTAGGTCCCACAGTGCTCAGAGCCAACAAATCTTTCATACTGTATACACATACTGCACCTGCGTCTGGCCCCTATTTTCTTACAGTGTTATATTATGAACAATTATGTATTTTTCATAAGATTTGACACTTCGTTCTATTTTGACAGCTTATCAACTTCACCAATATTTCAAAAAATTTATTTACGATGTTATAACGTATTGATATACTGTATTTGTATACGGTCATAGTTTTCTACACCTAAACACCGACACTCATAAGAAAGAAAACCTCCAAACACCCGTATTGCACAGAATATGAAGAGAAACCAGCATGAATATTGTAGAAGAAATACAACTTTCCCTATACATAAAAAGCCCGCATCTCGTGGTCGTGCGGTAGCGTTCTCGCTTCCCACGCCCGGGTTCCCGGGTTCGATTCCCGGCGGGGTCAGCGATTTTCTCTGCCTCGTGATGGCTGGGTGTTGTGTGCTGTCCTTAGGTTAGTTAGGTTTAAGTAGTTCTAAGTTCTAGGGGACTGATGACCATAGATGTTAAGTCCCATAGTGCTCAGAGCCATTTGAACCATTATTACACATAAAAAAAACAAGATATTCTAAACGAACAACATACCTAAAAGAAAAACGCTATTTACAAAACTAGATTACCATTTTGAAGCGATAAACCAAATTAAAACATACACCAAAGATTACACGAACGGCAACTCAAACCACAATATCTATCATACACACTGAAGCGCCAAATAAACTTGTATAGGTATGCGTATTCAAATGCGGAAACATGCAAACAGGCAGAATACGGCACTGCGGTCGGCAACGCCTCCATAAGACAACAAGTGTCTGGCGCAGTTGTTAGATCGGTTACTGCTGCTACAGTGGCAGGCTGTCAGAATTTAAGTCAGTTTGAACGTTGTGTTATAGTCGGCGCACGAGTGATGGGACACAACATCTCCGAGGTTGCGATGAAGTGGGGATTTTAGCGTGCGACCATTTCACGAGTGTACCGTGTATATCAGGAATCCGGTAAAACATCAATTCTCCGACATCGGTGCGGCTGGAAAAAGATCCTGCAACAACGAGACCAACGACAACTGAAGAAAATTGTTGAACGTGAAAGAAGTGCAACCCTTCGGCTAATTGGTGCAGATTTCAGTGCTGGGCCATCAACAAGTGCCACCAGTGCGAACCAATCAACGAAACACCATCGATATGAGCTTTCGAAGCCGCAGTCCCACTCGTGTACCCTCGATGACTGCACGACACAAAGCTTTACGCTTCGCCCAGGCCCGTCAACACAGACATTGGACCGTTGATGACTGGAAACATGTTGCCTGGTCGGGCGAGTCTCGTTTCTCATTGTATTGAGTGGATCGAAGTGTACGGGTATAGAGATTCACGAATCCATGGACCCTGCCTGTCAGCAGGGGAGTGTTCAAGCTGGTGGACGCTCTGTAATGGTGTGGGGCGTGTCCAGTTGGAGTGATATGGGGACCCCTGGTACGTCTAGATACGACTCTGACAGGTGACACGTACGTAAGCATCCTGTCTGATCACTTGCATCCATTCGTGTCCATTGTGCGCTGCGACGGACTTGGGCATTTCCAGCATGACAATGCGAGACCGCACACGCCCAGAATTGCTACAGAGTGGCTCCAGGAACAATCTTGTCAGTTGAAACACTTCCGCTGGCCACTATACTCCCAGACACGAATATTATTCAGCATATCTGGGATGCCTTGCAACGTGCTGTTCAGAAGAGATCTCCACCCCCCCCCCCGTACTCTTACGGATTTACGGACAGCCCCTGCAGGATTCGTGGTGTCAGTTCCCTCCATCACTACTTCAGACATTAGTCGAGTCCATCCTAAGTCGTATTCCGTGCTCGCAGGGGCCCTACACGATATTAGACAGGTGCACCAGTTTTTTTTTTGGCTGTTCAGTGTCTTACTCTTCCTTAACAGGAGTTCATGTTGTTATCTATGTTCAAGGTACTTCCCGTTCCGTTCAACCAATCCACCAAGTCATTTATGGTCTGTGACAAAATTTACAATGTCAATGATGGTTCAAATGGCTGTAACCACCATGGGACTTAACATCTGAGGTCATCAGTCCCCCAGAACTTAGAACTACTTAAACCTAATTAACCTAAGGACATCACACACATCCATGCCCGATGCAGGATTCGAACCTGCGACCGTAGCAGCCGCGTGGTCCCGGACTGAAGCGCCTAGAACAGCTCGGCTACAGCGGCCGGCAATTACAGTGTCATCGGCAAACGACGAAGTTATGGTTTTTCCTCCTCGTACTTTAATTCCTTTCCCAAAGTTCTTCTAAGCTTGATTTATTCCTTAATCACTGCACGCGCTGAATATCATCGAGACATCAAGGATAGGTTGTGCGGTGGACAGCTCTTTCAAATGCGCGATCCGCTAGTTACGCCGCCACGTTCATTCTCGGAGCCCATTTTGTGTGATTGCCCGTTGAATAACATTTAAAGACTTTCATACTGGCCAGGGATCGTAATCTGTTGAATACTTATTGCACTGAAAGCTGATTGATTTATGAACCTGCGGTACCCATATATGTGTCAACATTCAAAGCTATTGTTAGCAACTGATTCTGCAGCTTGTATTACACACAGGGTGATTCAAAAAGAATACCACAACTTTAGGAATTTAAAACTCTGCAACGACAAAAGGCAGAGCTAAGCACTATCTGTCGGCGAATTAAGGGAGCTATAAAGTTTCATTTAGTTGTACATTTGTTCGCTTGAGGCGCTGTTGACTAGGCGTCAGCGTCAGTTGATGCTAAGATGGCGACCGCTCAACAGAAAGCTTTTTGTGTTATTGAGTACGGCAGAAGTGAATCGACGACAGTTGTTCAGCGTGCATTTCGAACGAAGTATGGTGTTAAACCTCCTGATGGGTGGTGTATTAAACGTTGGTATAGACAGTTTACAGAGAATGGGTGTTTGTGCAAAGGGAAAAGTTCTGGACAGCCGAGAACGAGTGATGAAAATGTAGCACGCATCCAGCAAGCATTTGTTCGCAGCCCAGGAAAATCGACTCGCAGAGCTAGCAGAGAGCTGCAAATTCCACAATCAACTGTATGGAGAGTCCTACGAAAAAGGTTAGTTATGAAACCTGAACGTCAACTACCCGAGGCGATGGATCGGCCGCCAGGCAGCCCGTGACAGAGCACTTCATCACTGGCCTCCAAGAAGCCCTGATCTTACCCCCTGCGATTTTTTCTTATGGGGGTATGTTAAGGATATGGTGTTTCGGCCACCTCTCCCAGCCACCATTGATGATTTGAGACGAGAAATAACAGCAGCTATCCAAACTGTTACGCCTGATATGCTACAGAGAGTGTGGAACGAGTTGGAGTATCGGGTTGATATTGCTCGTGTGTCTGGAGGGGGCCATATTGAACATCTCTGAACTTGTTTTTGAGTGAAAAAAAACCTTTTTAAATACTCTTTGTAATGATGTATAACAGAAGGTTATATTATGTTTCCTTCATTAAATACACATTTTTAAAGTTGTGGTATTCTTTTTGAATCACCCTGTATTATGTATTATTTTCACTATTTGATATTAGATGTAGGATAAATTAATGCCTGAATTCTGTGTTCATGAACGGAGTGTGTTCCACACAGCGTCCAAGGAAGCAACACTGAACAGCCAAACACACTGGTACACCTGTCTAATATCGCGTAGGGCCCCCGCGAGTACGCAGAAGAGTCGCAACACGACGTGGCACGGACTCGACTAATGTCTGAAGAAGTGCTGGAGGGAACCGACACCACGAATCCTGCAGGGTAGTCCGTAAATCCGTAAGAGTACGAGGCGGTGGAGATCTCTCCTGAACTGCACGTTGCAAGGTATCCCTCTCCCCACTCCCCCTTCCTCCCTTCAGGTAAGATAAAGTATCTATGGGCTAATGATGGGACACCTCGACTTTGGAATCACACATTTACAGAGTCCGCCACAAAAATGTATAAACACTTTAAGGAATGAAAAGTATTACTTATGTGGTTATTTTACATTTAATAATAGATCACACATGTTGTACAACCTTCAGTTTAGGACACGGCTACTTTAAATATTCAAAATGCTCTGGCGGCTATACACATAACAGAACGACGAGCGGTCGCCGCAACTACGTCAGTCAGTGTTACAGCGGAGATCTGCTGACCAAGTTCCGTCAGCGTGCGTGGCTTCTATGTACACCTAATGGATACTCTGCAAATCACATTTAAGTGCCTGGCAGAGGGTTCATGTAACTACGAGGGCAGTTCAATAAGTAATGCAACACATTTTTTTTCTGAAACAGGGGTTGTTTTATTCAGCATTGAAATACACCAGGTTATTCCCCAATCCTTTAGCTACACAACACTATTTTTCAACGTAATCTCCATTCAATGCTACAGCCTTACGCCACCTTGAAATGAGGGCCTGTATGCCTGCACGGTACCATTCCACTGGTCGATGTCGGAGCCAACGTCGTACTGCATCAATAACTTCTTCATCATCCGCGTAGTGCCTCCCACGGATTGCGTCCTTCATTGGGCCAAACATATGGAAATGCGACGGTACGAGATCGGGGCAGTAGGGTGCATGAGGAAGAACAGTCCACTGAAGTTTTGTGAGCTCCTCTCGGGTGCGAAGACTTGTGTGAGGTCTTGCGTTGTCACGAAGAAGGAGAAGTTCGTTCACATTTTTGTGCCTACGAACACGCTGAAGTCGTTTCTTCAATTTCTGAAGAGTAGCACAATACACTTCAGAGTTGATCGTTTGACCATGGGGAAGGACATCGAACAGAATAACCCCTTCAGCGTCCCAGAAGACTGTAACCATGACTTTACCGGCTGAGGGTATGGCTTTAAACTTTTTCTCGGTAGGGGAGTGGATGTGGCGCCACTCCATTGATTGCCGTTTTGTTTCAGGTTCGAAGTGATGAACCCATGTTTCATCGCCTGTAACAATCTTTGACAAGAAATTGTCACCCTCGGCCACATGACGAGCAAGCAATTCCGCACAGATGGTTCTCCTTTGCTCTTTACGGTGTTCGGTTAGACAACGAGGGACCCAGCGGGAACAAACCTTTGAATATCCCAACTGGTGAACAATTGTGACAGCACTACCAACAGAGATGTCAAGTTGAGCACTGAGTTGTTTGATGGTGATCCGTCGATCATCTCGAACGAGTGTGTTCGCACGCTCCGCCATTGCAGGAGTCACAGCTGTGCACGGCCGGCCCGCACGCGGGAGATCAGACAGTCTTGCTTGACCTTGCGGCGGTGATGACACACGCTTTGCCCAACGACTCACCGTGCTTTTGTCCACTGCCAGATCACCGTAGACATTCTGCAAGCGCCTATGAATATCTGAGATGCCCTGGTTTTCCGCCAAAAGAAACTCGATCACTGCCCGTTGTTTGCAACGCACAACCGTTACAGACGCCATTTTAACAGCTCCGTACAGCGCTGCCACCTGTCGGAAGTCAATGAAACTATACGAGACGAAGCGGGAATGTTTGAAAATATTCCACAAGAAATTTCCGGTTTTTTCAACCAAAATTGGCCGAGAAAAAAAATGTGTTGCATTACTTATTGAACTTCCCTCGTACCTTCACAATTCTCTATTATTCCATTGTTGTATAGCACGCGGAAAGAACGAACACCTACATCTTTTCGTACGAGCTCTGATTTCCCTTATTTTATCGTGCTAATCGTTTCCCCTGTGTAGGTCGGTGCCAACGAGATATTTTCGCATATCGAGGAGAAACGTGTTGGTTGGGATTTCATTAAAGATTTCGTAGCAACGAAAAACGCCTTGCTTTTAATGATGTCCAGCCCAAATCCTGTATCATTTCTGCGACACTCTCTCCCTTATTTCGCGATATTACTAAATGTGCAGCCTTTCTTTGAACTTTTTCGATGTTCTCCGTCACTCCTGTCTGGTAAGCATCCCACGCAGTTTCCTAAAAGAGGACGGACAAGCGTAGTGTAGGCAGTCTCCTTAGTAGGTCTGTTACATTTTCTAAGTGTCCTGCCAATAAAACGCAGTCTTTGGTTAGGCTTCCCTACATTTTCTGTGTGTTGCTTCCAATTTAAATTGTTCGTAATTGTAATACCTAGGTACATAGTTGAATTCACGGCTTTTAGATTAGACCGATTTATCGTGTAACCGAAATTTTACGCGTTCCTTTTAGCACTCATGTGGATGCCCTCACGCTTTTCGTTATTTAAGGTCAACTGCCACTTTTCGCATCATTCCGATATTTCTTCTAAATCGTTTTACAGTTCGTTTTGATCATCTGATGACTATTAGTCGATAAACGACAGCGTCATCTGCAAAGAACCGAAGACGGCTGCTCAGATTGTCTCACAAATAGTTTATATAGATAAGGAACAGCAAAGGGCCTATAACAGTACGACAGAGAACGCCAGACATCACTTCTGTTTTAGTCGATGACTTTCTGTCAGTTACTACGAACTGTGACCTCTCTGACAGGAAATCACAAATCCAGTCACACAACTGAGACGATATTCTATGAGCACGCAATTTCACTACGAGCCGCTTGTGTGGTACAGTGTCAAAAGTCTTCTGGAAATCCAGCAACACGGAATCGATCTGAAATCCCTTATCAATAGGACTGAGCACTTCATGCGAATAAGGAGCAAGTTGTGTTTCACAGGAACGATGTTTTCTAAACCCATCTTGAGTGTGTGTCAGTAGACCGTTTTCTTCGAGGTAATTCATAATGTTGGAACACAATATATGTTCCAAAATCCTGCCGCATATCGACTTTAACGATATGGGCCTGTAATTTAGTGGATTACTCCTACTACCTTTCTTGAATATTGGTGTGACCTGTGGAACTTTCCAGTCTTTGGGTACGGATCTTTCGTCTTACATTTAATAATTGATGACACATGTTGTATAACCTTCAGTTTAGGACATGGTTACTTGAAATGTTTAAATGCTCACCGCTGGCGGCTATACACATAACAGAAAGACGAGCTGTCGCCGCAATTACGCTAGTCAGTGTTACACTGGAGATCTCTGCACGTGTCCCTGTAATCATCGAGTGAAACAGAAGTGTTCTCTGGCGTTCCCCAAGATATTGTTACAGGCCCTTTGCTGTTCCTTATCTATATAAACGATTTGGGAGACAATGTGCGCAGCCGTCTTAGGTTGTTTGCAGATGACGCTGTCGTTTATCGACTAATAAAGTCATCAGAAGATCAAAACCAACGATTTGGAGCCTTTGATCCATGTTTTTGCAGGAAATCGACGTAGCATCGACTCAACAAGTCGCTGGAAGTTCAAATGGCTCAAATCGCTCTGAGCACTATGGGACTTAACATCTGAGGTCATCAGTCCCCTAGAACTTAGCACTACTTAAACCTAACTAACCTAAGGACATCACACACATCCATGCCCGAGGCAGGATTCGAACCTGCGACCGTAGCAGGCGCGCGGTTCGAGACTGAAGCGCCTACAACCGCTCGGCCACCCAATTATCCTTAATTTATGAGCATGAGTCTATATAATAAAAAGCATATTGCTCTAAAACTGTGGGTGATTCAAAAATCCTAAGGCTAGATTTGGATTCTGCTCAAAAAAACCTGTCAAGATCAACTATCAAAGTAAAAAAGTTTTTGAAAAAAATTTGTCGTATACCTGTGTAATTCATTGTCTAATCCGGAAAGTCGTTCACGACTATAGAAGAACGATACTTTTAACACAGGGGCTATATATCCCCTACAATGCTGCTAAGCGGCGCAAAACTAACAACACAGGATACGTGCTGCGGATGTGGACATCAAACTGCACCGCTCTGTGTTTGGCGCGTAGTGTCGGTACAACAAAGGGAACTTCATTCGCGAGCGGTCTGTTTGTCGGGTTTCTGGTTTTCAATTATTGACGCATGGTGGGCGCAACACTGGAACATCGTAGCGCAAAAAACTGCTGCATCCGAGCAGTGAAAGAGGTGAGCGTTGTTCCGATAAACAATGGTTTTCCCCGGCAAGGTCATGCATTCCAAAGAACTGCAGTAACTGAGATATTTTGTGCCCGTTTCAAAAAAAATGTTCAAATGTGTGTGAAATCTTATAGGACTTAACTGCTAAGGTCATCAGTCCCTAAGCTTACACACTACTTAATCTAAATCATCCTAAGGGCAAACACACACCCACCCATGCCCGAAGGAGGACTCGATCCTCCGCCGGGACCAGCCGCACAGTCCATGACTGCAGCGCCTGAGACCGCTCGGCTAATCCCGCGTGGCTGTCCATTTCAGTTGACTACCGCTGTAAGTCACAAAATGATATCGAACGAAAAGCATATGTCGCTAACACTTACACTTAATGAAAACATTAAGGTAATCGAGTCGAGTGAGAAAGACCAACTTTGTGCATATAATATTGCTGCGTTTCAAACGCGGAAAACCACAAATTTATGATACTTTAAGAAACAAGAACAAGATACTGGATGAATGGATGATTACGATCAGACAAATGAAAAGAAAGGCGAAGGAGGCGGGAAATGAAGAAATTAAGGAAATAATGTGGGAATGGCTCGTAAGGGCGCGGGAAAGTACACTACTGTCCATTAAAATTGCTACACCAAGAAGAAATGCTGATGATAAACGGGTACTCATTGGACAAATGCATTATACTAGAACTGACATGTGATTACATTTTCACGCAATTAGGGTGCATAGATCCTGAGAAATCAGTACCCAGAACAACCACCTCTGGCCGTAACAACGGCCCTGATACGCCTGGGCATTGAGTCAAACAGAGCTTGGATGGCGTGTACAGGTACAGCTGCCCATGCAGCTTCAACACGGTACCACAGTTCATCAAAAATAGTGACTGGCGTATTGTGACGAGCCAGTTGCTCGGCCACCATTGACCAAACGTTTTCAATTGGTGAGAGATCTGGAGAATGTGCTGGCCAGGGCAGCAGTCGAACACTTTCTGTATCCAGAATGGCCCGTACAGGACCTGCAACACGCGGTCGTGCATTATCCTGCTGAAATGTAGGGTTTCGCAGGGATCGAATGAAGGGTAGAGCCACGGGTCGTAACAATCTGAAATGTAACGTCCGCTGTTCAAAGTGCCGTCAATGTGAACAAGAGGTGACCGAGACGTGTAACCAATGGTACCCCATACCATGACGCTGGGAGATACGTCAGTATGGCGATGACGAATACACGCTTCCAATGTGCGTTCACCGCGATGTCGCCAAACACGGACGCGACCATCATGATGCTGTAAACAGAACCTGGATTCATCCGAAAAAATGACGTTTTGCCATTCGTGCACCCACGTTCGTCGTCGAGTACACCATCGCAGGCGCTCCTGTCTGTGATGCAGCGTCAAGGGTAACCGCAGCCACGGTCTCCGAGCTGATAGTCCGTGCTGCTGCAAACGTCGTCGAACTGTTCGTGCAGATGGCCGTTGTCTTGCAAACGTTCCCATCTGTTGACTCAGGGATCGAGACGTGGCTGCACGATCCGTTACAGCCGTGCGGATAAGATGCCTGTCATCTCGACTGCCAGTGATACGAGGCTGTTGGGATCCAGCACGGCGTTCCGTATAACCCTCCTGAACCCACCGATTCCATGTTCTGCTAACAGCCATTGGATCTCGACCAACGCCAGCTGCAATGTCGCGATACGATAAACCGCAGTCGCGACAGGCTACAATCCGACCTTTATCAAAGTCGGAAACGTGATGGTACGCATTTCTCCTCCTTACACGAGGCATCACAACAACGTTTCACCAGGCAACGCCGGTCAACTGGTGTTTGTGTATGAGAAATCGGTTGGAAACTTTCCTCACGTCAGCACATTGTAGGTGTCGCCACCGGCGCCAACCTTGTGTGAATTCTCTGAAAAGCTAATCATTTCCATATCACAGCATCTCCTTTCTGTCGGTTAAATTTCGCGTGTGTAGCACGTCATCTTCGTGGTGTAGCAATTTTAATGGCCAGTAGTGTAGCTTACCTTTGTCTGGTCTGGACCCAGGTTTGCTTAGTGATCCAAAAAACTTCGAAATACAGGTTTTAGGCGTACAAGGGAAGGCTGGGCAGTTTCAAAGCTAGGCACAACATCGTGTGGAGTGAACTGTGTGGGTAGGTTAAGGATATGTATGAAAGGTTAGCAACAGAAGACAATACTGTACGTCCTAATTGCGGATTATGACCCGAAAGACGTGTTCAGAGCCGACAAAAAATGTCTGATTCGTCGCGCACTGCCTTCAAAATCTCCAGCAATTCAAGGTGAAAAGTGCGCCGGCGGAAGAATGTCCATGGAAAGACTCCCTGTACTGCTGTGTGGAAACATATTACGTGAAAAGGAGAAGACAGTGGTGATTGGAAAGGCGGCAAAACCGCGTTGTTTCGAAAAAGTAGACCTCAGTAATCTTCTAGTCACATGGAGAAGTAATGAAAAGGCATGGTGTGTGGTCTTACGGGAGAATGACTGGGATTTTCCATGGCAAAATGAAAACACGAAATTGCCACGCTTTCCTTTTCCCAGACACTGCAACCTGCCACCCGAAAGTCAAGTTATCAAACGTGAAACGTGCTTGGTTCCCACCACAACCAATGGACCAGGGGGTTATTTACACATTCACGTCCGATTATGTGCGATTGTAGATGCAATCTCGTATTCTTTGTGCTAAAGAAGCAGATGGTGCATTTCCTCTTGTACGGTCAGTTTCTGTCCTGGATGCAGTAAACTGTATTGGCTTGGCAGTAAAGGAAATAAAACGCGAAACTGTTTCCAAGTGGTTCAGAAAAGCGGAGTTTGGAGCTGAAGAACAAGGCTTCTTTTGTCATCGAAGATCAAGGAAATGCAGCAGTAATTGCTTAATTAATTAAAATTCGAAAAATTTCATGTAGTGCAGATGACAACATTCTGAGTTATGACTTTCCGTCAACTCATTCCAGTTTTACATCAGCAACAAACTGAACAGGATTCCGCAACGCAGAAGATGTTCAGGACGAAGAAAAGGGGCAAAATGATGCCCCTAGAAACATTAATTTCCCGAAGAAGCTATTGCATGCGTAAACGATGTAATGCAATTTACAGTACACATACAAAAAAAATGGCTCTGAACACTATGAGACTTAACTTCTGAGGTCATCAGTCCTCTAGAACTTAGAACTACTTAAACCTAACTAACCTAAGGACATCACACATATCCATGCCCGAGGCAGGATTCGAACCTGCGACCGTAGCGATCGCGTGGTTCCAGACTGTAGCGCCTAGAACCGCTCGGCCAATCTGGTCGGCAGTACACACACATTCACCCATGTCGTTGGAACTATAGTATAGCGCAAAACATTGCGTGGAAAAAAAACTATTTTGAAAAGAAAATTCACACAGATTTCCCTCCTTGATATGTCTACATCTACATCTACATCTACATTTATACTCCGCAAGCCACCCAATAGTGTGTGGCGGAGGGCACTTTACGTGCCACTGTCATTACCTCCCTTTCCTGTTCCAGTCGCGTATGGTTCGCGGGAAGAATGACTGTCTGAAAGCCTCCGTGCGCGCTCTAATCTCTCTAATTCTACATCTCCTCGGGAGGTATAAGTAGGAGGAAGCAATATATTCGATACCTCATCCAGAAACGTACCCTCTCGAAACCTGGACAGCGAGCTACACCGCGATGCAGAGCGCCTCTCTTGCAGAGTCTGCCACTCGGGTTTGCTAAACATCTCCGTAACGCTATCACGCTTACCAAATAACCTGGTGACGAAACGCGCCGCTCTTCTTTGGACCTTCTCTGTCTCCTCTGACAACCCGACCTGGTACGGATCCCACACTGATGAGCAATACTCAAGTATAGGTCGAACGAGTGTTTTGTAAGCCACCTCCTTTGTTGATGGACTACATTTTCTAAGGACTCTCCCAATGAATCTCAATCTGGCACCCGCCTTACCAACAATTAATTTTATATGATCATTCCACTTCAAATCGTTCCGCACGCATACTCCCAGATATTTTACACAAGTAACTGGTACCAGTGTTTGTTCCGCTATCATATAATCATACAATAAAGGATCCTTCTTTCTATGTATTCGCAATACATTACATTTGTCTATGTTAAGGGTCAGTTGCCACTCCCTGCACCAAGTGCCTATCCGCTGCAGATCTTCCTGCATTTCGCTACAATTTTCTAATGCTGCAACTTCTCTGTATACTACGGCATCATCCGTGAAAAGCCGCATGGAACTTCCGACACTATCTACTAGGTCATTTAAATATATTGTGGAAAGAAATGGTCCCATAACACTCCCCTGTGGCACGCCAGAGGCTACTTTAACGTCTGTAGACGTCTCTCCATTGATAACAACATGCTGTGTTCTGTTTGCTAAAAACTCTTCAATCCAGCCACACAGCTGGTCTGATATTCCGTAGGCTCTTACTTTGTTTATCAGGCGACAGTGCGGAACTGTATCGAACGCCTTCCGGAAGTCGAGGAAAATAGCATCTACCTGCGAGCCTGTATCTAATATTTTCTGGGTCTCATGAACAAATAAAGCGAGTTGGGTCTCACACGATCGCTGTTTCCGGAATCCGTGTTGATTCCTACAGAGTAGATTCTGGGTTTCCAGAAACGACACGATACGCGAGCAAAAAACATGTTCTAAAAATCTACAACAGATCGACGTCAGAGATATAGGTCTATAGTTTTGCGCATCTGCTCGACGACCCTTCTTGAAGACTGGGACTACCTGTGCTCTTTTCCAATCATTTGGAACCTTCCGTTCCTCTAGAGACTTGCGGTACACGGCTGTTAGAAGGGGGGCAAGTTCTTTCGCGTACTCTGTGTAGAATCGAATTGGTATCGCGTCAGGTCCAGTGGACTTTCCTGTGTTGAGTGATTCCAGTTGCTTTTCTATTCCTTGGACACTTATTTCGATGTCAACCATTTTTTCGTTTGTGCGAGGATTTAGAGAAGGAACTGCAGTGCGGTCTTCCTCTGTGAAACAGCTTTCGAAAAATGTGTTTAGTATTTCAGCTTTACGCGTGTCATCCTCTGTTTCAATGCTTTCATCATCCCGGAGTGTCTGGATATGCTGTTTCGAGCCAATTACTGATTTAACGTAAGACCAGAACTTCCTAGGATTTTCTGTCAAGCCGGTACATGGAATTTTACTTTCGAATTCACTGAACGCTTCACACATAGCCCTCCTTACGCTAACTTTGACATCGTTTAGCTTCTGTTTGTCTGAGAGGTTTTGGCTGCGTTTAAACTTGCAGTGAAACTCTCTTTGCTTTCGCAGTAGTTTCCTAACTTTGTTGTTGTACCACGGTGGGTTTTTCCCGTCCCTCACAGTTTTACTCGGCACGTACCTGTCTAAAACGCATTTTACGATTGCCTTGAACTTTTTCCATAAACACTCAACATTGTCAGTGTCGGAACAGAAATTTTCGGTTTGATCTGTTAGGTAGTCTGAAATCTGCCTTCTATTACTCTTGCTAAACAGATAAACCTTCCTCCCTTTTTTTATATTCCTATTTACTTCCATATTCAGCGATGCTGCAACGGCCTTATGATCACTGATTCCCTGTTCTGCGATTACAGAGTCGAAAAGTTCGGGTCTGTTTGTTATCAGTAGGTCCAAGATGTTATCTCCACGAGTCGGTTCTCTGTTTAATTGCTCGAGGTAATTTTCGGATAGTGCACTCAGGATAATGTCACTCGATGCTCTGTCCCTACCACCCTTCCTAAACATCTGAGTGTCCCAGTCTATATCTCGTAAATTGAAATCTCCACCTAAAACATGCTGAGAAAATTTACGTGAAATGTATTCCAAATTTTCTCTCAGTTGTTCTGCCACTAATGCTGCTGAGTCGGGAGGTCGGTAAAAGGAGCCAATTATTAACCTAGCTCGGTTGTTGAGTGTAACCTCCACCCATAATAATTCACAGGAACTATCCACTTCTACTTCACTACAGGATAAACTACTACTAACAGCGACGAACACTCCACCACCTGTTGCATGCAATCTATCCTTTCTAAACACCGTCTGTACCTTTGTAAAAATTTCGGCAGAATATATGTGGCAAAAACGTGAAATGTAAGGCAAATAAACATAGAAATAATGTGTATTAGATACAACAATAAAAGGAATAAAAGTTGGAGTACAAATACAGAAATGCCATATTATTTATCAATTAGTGTAATAGTCTAGTGATCTGTTGTACGATACACAGTAAAATAACATCTACTGCGCAGAAGTGTACTACGTAAATACGTTCATAAACTTATACCTTTGTGCATGATACCAGACAAATTTTATGTAGTCTAGTGAGTTTTGTGTAATCCAGAAACTTGCCCAATTTGGTAAATTATTTTAGTCGCATGGGATTCCGTTTTGAGCGAGATTTACTGTACTATGAAGCAAAAAAAGTCCCACCAAATCGGCCCTCAAACGCATACCTCCATAGTTTCGAATATTTCTTCGTCTTCGACACTGTGAAACCAATCTCTGCTACTGGAAGCTCTTTGCTTTCCGCATTTTGAGATGTGTTGGTAGGGACCAAAATCAGACAAAAGGTCTATCTTAAAAGCAGCACTTTTCACAATCTCTTCTACTGAACAAGTGGTCAATAGCTCTTAAAGTATGCATGAGCCCAGGTTTACTGCAATTTTTTTTCTTTATCGCCTCTCAAAGTATGAAAAACCTTTTTAGTACACTGTGAAAGTAATAGCAGTGTGAGGGCATAGAACGCCTAATACTTTGTGGATAATGATCTATAAACGATCGCCCATATGTTGCAATGTAAACAGACTGTGTATTGTTATATGGAAGAAACCGACGTGTGTGAGGATGTAATCTCCATCCCGCCTGAATATCTCACCATAAACAGTTCTACGTAAACTGCGTTTCCAAAAACTGCTGTATTAAAGCGCTTCATCAGTCATTTAGCCTAATCACCAATTTTAACGATGAATAACGTAACATTCAAGAAAGAACTGCCGGAATACTGGTTACAACGTGAGAGATTGGAGCACCACCGACCGTCTTTGTACATCACGATCTTTGGCCACAGAAAGCAAAACAGCAGGAGGGAATTAAAAATAAACTTTTACAGTCTAACAAGAATTTATGTTCTGAACTAATACATAGATCGAAGATTACGCTCTCATATTCAACGAAACAAATCTTTTTGAAACATTCTAGCAGGCGAAATAACTTCAATAGTAGTTATATCTATTTACAAAGTGCTTTCGTTGCGCATGCATTAGAAACTGACAATCCATAGTTTCGAAAAGTTGCTAATATCATTGTTGCACCCTGGTCATTAATGATAAACAAGGCATAGCCAAAGATAATCTCATTTGCGACAAATTGCATAATAATTCTGTTCACAATTCTTTAATAGTTATGAAATTTCTGGAAGTGTCGTTGTTGTGCATTTCCACGAAATTTAATGAGTGCGTTGTGAATGGAATTATGTTTGATCTCAGATCATTGACGCTGGTTTTTTTTTTTTTTTTTTAATACAACGAAACCTGCGTGGTAGGGCTGACACGTACCTTTAGAAGATGGAAGAACAAGTTTGAAGCACCTTGCATAATTGTGCAAGAAACTGCGGACAAATGAAGAATTTAATCTGATGTATCACTTGGAAAAACTATACCGTTAAGTAACTACAGCTATCACGGTGACCTTATAGCCTCGTCCTCTTCGGTTTCCTTCAGATTTCTAAGAATTCGAAGGCTATTGGCCTGGCATCACATTACTATAGCAATGTGAAGCGTTCCTCAAAAGTACTCCAAAAAGACGAATTCGGAACTTCTTGGAACGGTGTCGCGTGTCTGTCAGTGCCCTCACTGACTAACTCAAACTCGTCCAGCCCAAATCGCTAAAGATAAGGGGGTGAAATAGGGGATGAAGGTTTTTTTAAAAAAAAAAAAAGACAATTTTTAAGCTCGACCTACGAAGAATGGTATTTCGTTTCTCTGTTAGGAATAAAGACACACGTGTTTCAGCATTTTTGGAAATTTAACGCTATGGGAGTGAAATAGTGTGTGAAAGCTTTTTTGAAAATATACCATTATCAAAGAACTACTAAAGCCTTTTTAACACTACTACATCAATGAACCCCGACTTCTCGCTTAAAAATAAGAAAATAAGTGTTTTAGTGTTTTTGGGAATTGAACGCCTAAGGGGGTGAAATTGGGGATGAGATATTTTAAGCAAATATTTTATTAGGAAGGAATTTTTGAAGCTAAATCTATGAAAATTTAAATTTGGCTTCTCAGTTAGAAATAAAAAAATACGTATTTCGCTGGTTTTTTTTTTTTTGGAAATTGAACTCCCACAGAGGGTGAAACGTAGTATGGAAATTTTTATGGAAATATTTCATTGGGCAAGCATTTTTTTAAGCTAAATGGATGAGAATTTGTGTTTGGCTACTCTGTTAGAAGTTAAATATTTGCTTACGACTGTTTTTGGAAAATCAACACCCAAGTGTGTGAAATAGAGGGCGAAAGGTTTTATGAAAATTACATTAAAAACTTGTAAAGCTAAATTTACATATAAAGAAACAGTTTCATGAACAGCAGGCCGAAAGGCGGTGACCTTCTTCTGGGATCAGTGTGGTTTCATTTTCATTGACTTATTGGAAGCTGGCTCCACAATAAACCAGGACTGTTACTGTTTGTCTTTGGACAAGCTGTGACGCGCCATTAAGACCCACAGACCACAGCTTCGGGGTCAGCTAATCAGACTACACCGTGACAATGGTAAACCACATACAGCCCTTATGACGCAGGAGAAAATCAGGAAAATGGGTTGGAAAATTGTTCCTTATCCTCCCTACAGTCCGGAATTGGCTCCGTCTGATTTTCACCTCTCAGGTCGTCTAAAGGCCCATCTGCGCAGTAAAACATTTGATAGTGAGAAAGACCTTATGTGTCAAGCGATGGTGTAAAAGTCAGTCCCCAGAATTTTACCAAAGTGCATTTACATCATGGACAGAACGTTTGACCAGATGCGTCACAGCTGATGGAGGCTACATGAGTAGGCTCAATTTGTCGTTAAATGTTCCAAGTATGTTCACAAAAAGTTTCATTCTCCTCCAGCAAAAAATAAAAAAATTAGAGACGATTGTGCAAAACTTTTTGAATGCCCTTTGTAGAAACACGTCTACCAGCTATCATTTATATTTCTTGGTGTTGCGAGTTTTTTCCATCAGTGTAGAGTAATGGTTCAAATGGCTCTGAGCACTATGGGACTTAACATCTGAGGTCATCAGTCCCCTAGAACTTAGAACTACTTAAACCTAACTAACCCAAGGACATCACACACATCCATGCCCGAGGCAGGATTCGAACCTGCGGCCGTAGCGGTCGCGCGGCTCCAGACTGAAGCGCCTAGAACCGCTCGGCTACCAGCGGCCGGTGTAGAGTAATACAAGCTTCAAATAAAGCATTGTTCTAACTTTAATTAGAAAATACATCTTTTTTTAAAAAAAAATTAGGTACGTGAAGTATGATATTGCAGTAGACATATGAGAGAAAAAAATTGAATAGTACCCAGAACCAAATAAATTGAACTTATCTAAACTTCTTCCTCTGAACAGTCACTCGTAAAGAATATTTTATTCAGTCGTTTTGCCGATAATCTGTTACCTGACTTTGATGTACTGCCTGCCTCTTAAAGAAAACGCTCAGAGCTGACTGTTGCCCCAGGACTTAGCAGGTATTCGTTGGCCAGCCTACACAATTTGGGGAGTGAAACCTCCATGTTGCTCCACGGTTCTAAGATACGATTTCCTAGAACAGCTTCTTAACCCTTGACGCAGGAAGCCTAAGTCGTCAACTTTGTTTACTAAGCTCGAGTCTTCTGTGGACTCTGTTTGTTTGTTTTCTTAATTTCTCAATGTAGTCGTGTAGAAGGTTACTAAGGTTAGGTTTCTTACTGTCCACAAATATATGTAAATTAAATAAACATTGTTGGTCTGTCGGTTTGTTGTCAAACCGATAAACTGAAGAATATCTGTAGTCAATTACGTGCCACTGCAGAAGTGAAAACTGCATGACGAATTTCAGAAACAGATTCCTTTCAGTAGAGAAATGCTCCGACAATATGGAGCATAGCAAAAATAACGCTCTCACTTCAGAGGAATCTACCTCTCTCAAATTTCTCATTTGGTTCGTAGCAGCATTCGCACTGTAATGCCGAACAACACGCGACATTTCAAAATAGGTTAAAGTTCATATATGACCCACAATTTAGTGATCAAAGAAGTTTAAAACTTTTGACATTATGGGTACAAGATCATTTGCACGTGACTGCCTGGGAAATCATTCGAGAATCTTACAATAACGACAGGGAGTCATTAGGGACAGTTCAGCTGTCCATTTTGGTACAGATTTTGCAAAAACGCGCCGGACGAAGTGGCCGTGCGGTTCTAGGCGCTGCAGTCTGGAACCGCGAGACCGCTACGGTCGCAGGTTCGAATCCTGCCTCGGGCATGGATGTGTGTGATGTCCTTAGGTTAGTTAGGTTTAAGTAGTTCTAAGTTCTAGGGGACTAATGACCACAGAAGTTGTCCCATAGTGCTCAGAGCCATTTGAACCATTTTTTTTTTTGCAAAAAAGCCCCTCGTTCATCAGAATCCCTATTACAAATTTCAATGGCAACGTCGCTTTCTTCTGAGTTCACTTCAAGCTCATCTTCCGATTCTGATGCATCTTGTTCTGCAGTTCCAGGAGCCGGCCGGTGTGGCCGAGCGGTTCTAGGCGCTACAGTCTGGAGCCGCGTGACTGCTACGGTCGCAGGTTCGAATCCTGCCTCGGCCATGGATGTGTGTGCTGTCCTTAGGTTAGTTACGTTTAAGTAGTTCTAAGTTCTGGGGGACTGATGATCTCAGATGTTAAGTCCCATAGTGCTCAGAGCCATTTGAATCATCTTATCTTTACAAATAACAAACACCTTGAGTAATGTTTGTTTGTCATCGTTCGGTATAAAAACAAAGACAACTTGCAACTTGCTAAGTCAGTGTTGCTAACATGTAAGAGAGAGTTGGCCCAGTTGTACCACTTTTGAAGTTTTATTATAATCCAAACAGCTTTACAACATTATTTAAATAATGCTATGCCAGGTTTTCTGAAGACGTAACTGAGATCACATTCATCCAGCATCTGAGGAATGTCATCATTTGAGATCTGCTTGCTACACATTTTTGCAAATTTGTGTCCTCGCATTATGGAAAATAACAAAAAAAAGATACATCTATCAAAATATGTTACATAGCATACCAAGTGAGATCCTGCCATGACCCTGCAAGTCTGTTTTTACATTTTTTTTTAAATTTTTATAAGGAACACATCATGGATATAATTATGAACAGCCAAAGAAACTGGTACACCTGCCTAATATCGTTTAGGGCCCCCGCGAGCACGCAGAAGTGACGCAACACGACGTGGCCTGGACTCCACTGATGTCTGACGTAGTACTGGAGGGAACAGACACCATGAGTCCTGCAGGGCTGTCCATAAATTCGTGAGAGTCCGAGGGGGTGGAGATCTCTTCTGAACAGCATGTTGCAAGGCATCCCAGATACGCCCAATAATGTTCATGTCTGGGGAGTTTGGTGGCCAGCGGAAGTGTTTAAGCTCAGAAGAGCGTTCCCGGAGCCACGTTGTAGCAATTCTGGATGTGTGGAGTGTCGCATTGTCCTGCTGGAATTTCCCAAGTCCGTCCGAATGCACAGTGGACATGAATGGATGCAGCAGATCAGACAGGATGCTTTACGTACGTGTCACCTGTCAGAGTCGTATCTACAGGTATTAGGGGTCCCATATTACTCCAACTGCTCACGCTCCACACCGTTACAGAGTCTCCACCAGCTTGAACAGTCCCCTGCTGACATGTAAGGTTCTCGGATTCATGAGGTTGTCTCCATACCCGTACACGTCCATCCGCTCGATACAATTTGGAACGAGACTCGTCCGACCAGGCAACTTGTTTCCAGTCATCAACAGACGAATGTCGGTGTTGACGGGCCCAGGCGAGGCGTAAAGCTTTCCTTCGTGCAGTCATCAAGGGTACACGACTGGTCCTTCGGCTCTGAAAGCCCATATCGATGTTATTTCGTTGAATGGTTCACACGCTGACACTTGTTGATGGTGCAGCACTGAAATCTGCACCAATTAGCGGAAGGGTTGCACTTCTGTCACGCTGAACGATTCTCTTCAGTCGTCGTCGGTCCCGTTCCGGCAGGATCTTTATCTGGCCGCAGCAATTTCAGAGATTTGATGTTTTCCCAGATTCCTGATATTCACAGTACACTCGTGAAATGGTCGTACGGGAAAATTCCCACTTCATCGCTACCTCAGAGATGCTGTGTCCCATCGCTCGTGCACTGACTATACCACCACGCTGAAACTCACTTAAATCTTGACAACCCGCCATTGTAGCAGCAGTAACCGATCTGACAACTGCGCCAGACACCTGTTGTCTTACGAGGGTGAGTCAAACGAAAACCTTAAATTTGTAATAACAAATCGAAATTTTGCGCCGTTATGCTGTAAGTTGGTAAGCGTGCTACAAACAGAATGGCCTGTAGGTGGCAGCATAGTGCAGATGCACACATAACGACACAGTATCAGTATAAAGATGGCCGCCCCACTAGCGACTTGCTTCCCCACCTCCCCTCTCTTTGCCCCCTTCTCTCCCCCGAGTCCTTTTACGTTTGCCTCCTCTGCCTCCTCTCATTCCCTCTCGTGTCTGCCCTTCTCCCCTTTATTAGTCCTCTCCCTCCTTGGTTCGCCCCCCCCTTTTTCGTTTTTTTCCTTCCACCCTCCTTGTTCTTCCCCCTCCTCCAGGTCCCCCCCCCTCCCATCTGCCTTTGGCTCGGGAGTGTCATCTTTGTGCTGCCACTTTCGTGCAGTGTTCTACAGTGAGTGTTCTCCAGTGCGTGTTTTACTGTGATTGTTCCGTGTTGTGTTTTTTGGGAAGTGTTGCGAACGGCCGTCATACTGTCGCTGGGTGTGCCTTTTATCTGTTGCGAACAGAAACTAGACTGTCGCCGTATTTTTTTAATTGTGTGTGTACTATGTTACTGAAAGGTGGCTACACTGTGCCACTGCGCCAGAGATTGCGCCAAAGAGTACTATTAAGCCGCCTCCACAGTGTGTGTTAAGAGATCGGAGAGGACAGTGGTAGTAGAGAGCTCGTGGCAGTCTGTGCTTGTTGAAAGTTCGTAGCGGACAGTGCTTGTTGAGAGTTCATAGCAGTCAGTGGTTGTCGGGAGTTCGTAGCAGTCAGTGCTAGTAGAGAGCTCGTAGAGGACAGTGTGTGTTAAGAGTTCGTACCGAGATGTGCTAGTGGGCACTGCTTGTCGTGAAATCGGAGGGATATGTTGTAGTAAAGAGTGTTGTTCCATGTTGTATGCAGTTATTTGATGGGAGAGATAGCAGATGTTATTGTAATGAGTGCATTTCGTCAATATATATGAAGGTAAAAAAATACAATGTTCTTTTATTGATTGTGTGTCTGAAATAATGCGTCACTACAGGTTCAGTCAACAAAGCATCTGGCTTGTGTTCTTGTATTAGAGTGAATTCTGGTTTTCTTGCGTAATTATAGTTTTTCTAAATTTCTTTTGTCACGTCAGTATAATTGGTATCAAAATTCTTGTCTTGTTGAAAAAGAACCGTGCCAGATGCGTACGTTGAGTCACACTCCCACATACAGAACAGTTACATTTGTGCTTGGATTTTGTAGGTTTTATAGTTGCTGGGGACTTAATTAATTAACTGTGTTTACGAAAATTTTCTTACATTGTTTGTTGCAGTCAGATAGCGTAATAATTCTAGTCAGGGCCAACCGTTTACGAGACACTACGTAATCGGACATACAGCTACTAAAAAACTAAAAAATATTTTCAATCTATATTATTTAAATAAGCCCCCATGCATTACTTGTCTGATTCCTGTGTCTTTTATTAACGTTGCCAACACCTTTTGCTTTCTGTTTTAACTTTCCTCATTTTTCCGCCACTTTACACTTGACGTCACCGTTATATCGCCTGTTTTTCTTGTTTCTTTTCTTCTTCCATTTTTTAAAATAAAAGTCTGTAGGCTGTAGAGCAGCGTACTAAGCTGCTGCCAGCCCGCCCCCTTCGGGGGGGAATTGAAAATCAATCAAGGGAAAAAAAAAAAAGAAATAGCGACTTGCACCAGGGAAGAACAGCGTTCTATTATTCGGTTTTTGAGTAGTGAAGGTGTGAAACCTACTGAAATTCATCAACGAATGAAGGTTCACAGCAGCAAGTCTACGAATGGAGTAGGAAGTTCGCAAATGTTGTGACTTCAGTGGAAGACGCTCCTCGTCCAGGTCAGGCACAACGAGTTGTGACTCCACAGAACATTGCAGCAGTAGAAGACACAGTGAAGGAAAACCACCGAGTGACACTGAATGACACTGCAGCACGTTTACAGATTAGTCATGAGTCAGCACACCTCACTGTGCACGATGTGCTCCAGTTTCACAAAGTGTCTGCAAGATGGATCCCACGGCAGCTGACTCCTGAAATGAGAGATCGACGTGTTGATACTTGTGAAGAACTTCTTCGGCGCTTTGAACGAGAAGGTGATGGCTTCCTTGCAAGAATCGTTACTGGGAAGAAACCACTTCCACCAATCGGAAACGAAGAGAGCGAGCAAGGAATGGCGCCATTCCTCATCACCAAAACCAAAGAAGTTTCGAACAGAACCATCAGCAGGGAAGATTATGCTGACTCTGTTTTGGGACGAAAAAAGGCGTCATTTTGGAGCATTACGTGCCTAGAGGGACCACTGTCACCAGTTCATCATACACAGATCTCCTAAAAAATCATCTGCGGCCTGCAATCAAATCAAAGCGACGTGGATTGCTGTCAGCAGATGTCGTTTTGCTACACGACAATGCAAGGCCCCACATTGCCCGTACAACAGTTGCAACAATCACAGACCTGCATTTTGAGTGTCTTCCTCGTCCACCATACTCACCAGACCTTGCTCCAAGTGTTTTTCTTATGTTTGGACCACTCAAAGACGCAACGGGAGGAAAGAAGTTCCGTTCTGATGAAGAGGTACGCCACGCGGTGCATGAGTGGTTGTGCGGACTACCAAAAAAATTTTTTTTCTAAAGGAATTTATGCACTCTGTAAGTGCTGGAGGACTTGCATTGAGCGTGGGGGAGATTATGTTGAAAAGTGATACAGCTTTGTACCACTTCTGCACAATAAATAATATTTTTAAAAATATTGAACATTTTCATTTGCCTCGTATATAGGCGTTGCTGACCATAGCGCCATATTCTGTATGTTTACATATCTCTGTATTTGAATGCGTGTGACTAAACGAGTTTCTCTTGAGGTTGAGTTTATCTCTTAAACAGATGCAGGACACGTACAAAAATCAAGAATAAATTAATTCTTACAGTTGCAGCAGTATCGGGAAAAATTATTCCGAGGAGCCTTGGAGAAATCACTTCGTATGTTAAGGACTATCAGTATAGTTTTCGAAACTCGCTTGTTCCAAAATTACATTTTATGCCGACACAACGTAGGTATCGGACAAAGAATAGGAAATAAAGACATGAATAGATGGATACCAGATGTGCGTAAATCAAGAAATGTACGAAAGTGGTAAGGCTTTCGTGGCGACATGTTAACGTATAGCCTGTTGCCTTCTATCTCGGGTTCTTTGGCCGAAGTTTGCTCGTCGATATTCCCTGACGTTTCGCCAGCACGAGTGGCTGGCATCGTCAGACGTTCGCAATCCATTGGTGATGTCGGACAGGAACGGAGAGTGAGTCTTTGGTACTGGCGAAACGTCAAATTGTCAAACAAACGTCAGCCAAAGAACCCACAATAGGAGACAACAGGCAATGTTAGAAGTCACCACAAAGGTCTTAACACTTTGGTACATTTCTTGATTTGCACTCTCCTTCCATCCATCTAGTCATTTCTTTCGTTTTTCCTCTGCTTTACCAAGTATCTTCATTGTGTGCACCTGGTAATTACTGGATTTAGCTACATCAATGGTAGAGGTTGGGCGAATGCAGTCCCTTTTGGCAGGGACGGAATTTCTGTATCACATCTGTCTGCGTGAACGTTCCCGAAATCATCAGGCTTTCACTATCGGATGACCTTTTTTTTTTTTTTTGTCATCAGTCTGCTGACTGGGCCGCCACGAATTCCTTTCCTGTGCTAACCTCTTCATCTCAGAGTAGCACTTGCAACCTACGTCCTCAATTATTTGCTTGACGTATTCCAATCTCTGTCTTCCTCTACAGTTTTTGCCCTCTACAGCTCCCTCTAGTACCGTGGAAGTCATTCCCTCATGTCTTAGCAGATGTCCTATCATCCTGTCCCTTCTCCTTATCAGTGTTTTCCACATATTCCTTTCCTCTCCGATTCTGCGTAGAACCTCCTCATTCCTTACCTTATCAGTCCACCTAATTTTCAACATTCGTCTGTAGCACCACATCTCAAATGCTTCGATTCTCTTCTGTTCCGGTTTTCCCACAGTCCATATTCCACTACCATACAATGCTGTACTCCAGACGTACATCCTCAGAAATTTCTTCCTCAAATTAAGGCCGGTATTTGATATTAGTAGACTTCTCTTGGCCAGAAATGCCTTTTTTGCCATAGCGAGCCTGCTTTTGATGTCCTTCTTGCTCCGTCCGTCATTGGTTATTTTACTGCCTAGGTAGCAGAATTCGTTAACTTCATTGACTTCGTGACCATCAATCCTGATGTTAAGTTTCTCGCTGTTCTCATTTCTACTACTTCTCATTACCTTCGTCTTTCTCCGATTTTCTCTCAAACCATACTGTGTACTCAATAGACTGTTCATTCCGTTCAGCAGATCGGATGACATAGCTGATGGTAAACCTTTCGTGATATGAGAATGTGGTCCAAGAAACTCTCCTGTTCCTGGCGTTTCGCCCAGGACTGCACTAGACATCCTCAAAGACGTTCCTCTGCTGAGTCTTGGTGACTAACCAAATTAGCAAGACTCAGTGGAGCAGCGCCTCTGAGGATGTCCAGCGCAGTCCTGGACGAAACGTCGGGAACATAAGAGTTTCTTGAACCACGACCTCATCTCCCAAAGGTTCAACAGCTGCTATGTTCCTGAAATGTTTGCAAATCGTGTAACTGAAGAGGGACGTGGATACCAGTCTGGTATTCACCTAGCGGGGTGTGGGAAACCGCGTAAAAACCAGATTCACGCTGGCATAGCGGCCCTAGTCGCTAATCTGCTGAGCGGATTCGTTCCGGGCTGCATGCGCGTCTCCGAATCCCGCAAGCTATGTACTAACGCGTGCGGCTGTTCTTTCGGGTACCATGTCGCCAGCTATTTGTACGAAGAAATATGTAACGCTGCATTCACTATCTTACTATCTCGTAAGGCAAATAATTTCAGCTTGCTGTTGGGGTGAGGCGATTTCTTAAACGTTCCTTTTATGTTTCCCAAAGACTTCAGATTTATAAAACTGCTTATCGTCGACTTTATCAAAGTACTACCTAGTTTCGCTAGAAGTGACGAGGTCTGCTGATTCAGTAATTCCTGCGTACAAACTTTAGTGAACAACTATACCAAAACAAACAAGGGAGGTAAATCGAGAAAACAAGGAGTTTCCAAATGCTAAAAATGGAATTAAAACAGTCTCGATCACGCTTTCAGATTTATTATTCGCTAGGAACCTGTTTCGGCCCTTTCCTCAGATCATCTTCAGGCTTTTCCCCGCCATTATGGATGCTGGTGGCGCCAGTAGAAATAAGGAAACAGGTTTCTGGCGAATAAGAAATCTGAAAGCGCGATCGGGACTGTTTTTATTTCATTTGTAGCATTTAATAGCGATCGAAGTGCTACAATCGCGGAATGCTTTCTAGAGTTTTGAGTTTCGAAATGACAGAACTGCGAACGAAACGTTGTAGAAGCTCTACACGCAGACACGCGATGTGTATTTGTCTCTCCCTGTGCAGGAATCACGAAATGTGAGAGCGTAACAAATGTGGACTCTGGCATAATGAAGTTTCAGTCAGCCCTGGATGTGTCCTCCTATAGCGAAACTACACACAAACTACGTAAATTTTGCGATCGATTGAGAAAGATGGTACTGGTTACCGATATCTATGATTATAAAAGTATAATAGAGAATGTGAGAATATTGAAGCTGAGTCAGAAAGACTATCAATTAAATGGAAAAACAAGACAAAAATATATAAGGGCGTGCTGAAAACTAATGCTTCCGAATACACAGTCGGCCAGAAAAGTGTTTACACTCTTTGTCAGGCTCTATCGAGATATTGATATTGTCGCCCGATTTGAGTTACGGGTGTGTTGTAGTATGGCCTTTGGCTCAACAGATGTTGATACTTTCATCTCGGTATTGAGAAAACAAGATGGCTGGAACGCCCTTGTCATTCGAGCAACAAAAATATAGTGGGGAGTGGTTTTCCAAGTTGATAATGCCGTTGAAGTGCAACGTCAGTGGAGGCGGGAGTTTGAAACAGAACCGCCAACTCGCCTAACAATTAAACGCATCATTGACAAGTTTGAATTGCGTGGAACGATTTGCGATGTTGTTGTTGTGGTCTTCAGTCCTGAGACAGGTTTGATGCAGCTCTGCATCTTACTCTGTCCTGTGCAAGCTTCTTCATCTCCCAGTACCTACTGCAACCTATATCTTTTTGAATCTGCTTAGTGTATTCATCTCTTGGTCTCCCTCTACGATTTTTACCCTCCACGCTGTCCTCCAGTACTAAATTGGTGATCCCTTGATGCCTCAGAACATGTCCTACCAACCGATCCCTTCTTCTAGTCAAGTTGTGTCTCAAACGCCTCTTCTTCCCAATTCTACACTCCTGGAAATTGAAATAAGAACACCGTGAATTCATTGTCCCAGGAAGGGGAAACTTTATTGACACATTCCTGGGGTCAGATACATCACATGATCACACTGACAGAACCACAGGCACATAGACACAGGCAACAGAGCATGCACAATGTCGGCACTAGTACAGTGTATATCCACCTTTCGCAGCAATGCAGGCTGCTATTCTCCCATGGAGACGATCGTAGAGATGCTGGATGTAGTCCTGTGGAACGGCTTGCCATGCCATTTCCACCTGGCGCCTCAGTTGGACCAGCGTTCGTGCTGGACGTGCAGACCGCGTGAGACGACGCTTCATCCAGTCCCAAACATGCTCAATGGGGGACAGATCCGGAGATCTTGCTGGCCAGGGTAGTTGACTTACACCTTCTAGAGCACGTTGGGTGGCATGGGACGTGCATTGTCCTGTTGGAACAGCAAGTTCCCTTGCCGGTCTAGGAATGGTAGAACGATGGGTTCGATGACGGTTTGGATGTACCGTGCACTATTCAGTGTCCCCTCGACGATCACCAGTGGTGTACGGCCAGTGTAGGAGATCGCTCCCCACACCATGATGCCGGGTGTTGGCCCTGTGTGCCTCGGTCGTATGCAGTCCTGATTGTGGCGCTCACCTGCACGGCGCCAAACACGCATACGACCATCATTGGCACCAAGGCAGAAGCGACTCTCATCGATGAAGACGACACGTCTCCATTCGTCCCTCCATTCACGCCTGTCGCGACACCACTGGAGGCGGGCTGCACGATGTTGGGGCGTGAGCGGAAGACGGCCTAACGGTGTGCGGGACCGTAGCCCAGCTTCATGGAGACGGTTGTGAATGGTCCTCGCCGATACCCCAGGAGCAACAGTGTCCCTAATTTGCTGGGAAGTGGCGGTGCGGTCCCCTACGGCACTGCGTAGGATCCTACGGTCTTGGCGTGCATTCGTGCGTCGCTGCGGTCCGGTCCCAGGTCGACGGGCACGTGCACCTTCCGCCGACCACTGGCGACAACATCGATGTACTGTGGAGACCTCACGCCCCACGTGTTGAGCAATTCGGCGGTACGTCCACCCGGCCTCCCGCATGCCCACTATACGCCCTCGCTCAAAGTCCGTCAACTGCACATACGGTTCACGTCCACGCTGTCGCGGCATGCTACCAGTGTTAAAGACTGCGATGGAGCTCCGTATGCCACGGCAAACTGGTTGACACTGACGGCGGCGGTGCACAAATGCTGCGCAGCTAGCGCCATTCGACGGCCAACACCGCGGTTCCTGGTGTGTCCGCTGTGCCGTGCGTGTGATCATTGCTTGTACAGCCCTCTCGCAGTGTCCGGAGCAAGTATGGTGGGTCTGACACACCGGTGTCAATGTGTTCTTTTTTCCATTTCCAGGAGTGTATTCAATACCTCCTCATTAGTTATGTGATGTACCCACCTAATCTTCAGCATTCTTCTGTAGCACCACATTTCGATAGCTTTGCTTAGAACTGAGTTTCCATCTGAGCTTTTGATATTCATGCAAGTGGTTCTCTTTTCTCCAAAGGTCTCTTTAATTTTCTTGTAGGCAGTATCTATCTTACCCCTCGTGAGATAAGCCTCTACATCCTTACATTTGTCCTCTAGCCATCCCTGCTTAGCCATTTTGCACTTCCTGTCAATCTCATTTTTGAGAAGTTTGTATTCCTTTTCGCCTGCTTCACTTACTGCATTTTTGTATTTTCTCCTTTCATCAATTAAATTCAGTAGCTCTTCTGTTACCCAGGGATTTCTACTAGCCCTCGTCTTTTTACCTACTTGATGCTCTACTGGCTTCACTATTTCATTCCTCAAAGCTACCCATTCTTCTTCTACTGTATTTCTTTCCCCCCTTCCTGTCAATTGTTCCCTTATGCTCTCCCTGAAACTCTGTATAACCTCTGGTTCTTTCAATTTATCCAGCTCCCATCTCCTTAAATTTCCACCTTTTTGCGGTTTCTTCAGTTTTAATCTACAGTTCATAACCAATAGGTTGTGGTCAGAGTCCACATCTGTTCCTCGAAAAGTCCTACAATTTAAAACCTGGTTCCTAAATCTCTGTCTTATCATTATATAATCTACCTGAAACCTTCTAGTATCTCCAGGGTTCTTCAACGTATACAACCTTCTTTCATGTTTCTTGAATCAAGTGTTAGCTATGGTTAGTTTATGCTCTGTGCAAAATTCTACCAGGCGGCTTCCTCTTTCATTTCTTAGCCCCAATCTATATTCACCTACTACGTTTCCCTCTCTTCCTTTTCCTACCGTCGAATTCCAGTCACTATGAAATTTTCGTCTCCCTTCGCTACCTGGATAATTTCTTATATCTCATCATACATTTCATCAATTTCTTCCTCAACTGCAGAGCTAGTTGGCATATAAACTTGTACTACTGTAGTAGGTGTGGGCTTCGTGTCTGTCTTGGCCAAAATAATGCGTCCACTATGCTGTTTGTAGTAGCTTCCCCACATTCCTATTTTCCTATTCATTATTAAACCTACTCCTGCATTACCCCTATTTCATTTTGTTTTTATAACCCTGTAGTCACCTGACCAGAAGTCTTGTTCCTCCTGCCACCGAACTTCACTAATTCCCACTATATCCAACTTCAACCTATCCATTTCCCTTTTTAAATTTTCTAACCTACCTGCCCGATTAAGGGATCTGACATTCCACGCTCCGATCCGTAGAACGCCAGTTTTCTTTCTCCTGATAACGACATCCTCTTGAGTAGTCCCCGCCCGGAGATCCGAATGGGGGACTATTTTCCCTCCGGAATATTTTACCCAAGAGGACGCCATCATCATTTCATCATACAGTAAAACTGCATGTCCTCGGGAAACATTACGGCTGTAGTTTCCCCTTGCTTTCAGCCGTTCGCAGTACTAGAGCAGCAAGGCCATTTTGGTTATTGTTACAAGGCCAGATCAGTCAGTCATCCAGACTGTTGCCCCTGCAACTACTGAAAAGGCTGCTGCCCCTCTTCAGGAACCACACGTTTGTCTGACCTCTCAACAGATACCCTCCGTTGTGGTCGCACCTACGGTACAGCCATCTGTATCGCTGAGGCATGCAAGCCTCCCCACCAACGGCAAGGTCCATGGTTCATGGGGGGGGGGGGGGGGGGGGGCGATTTGTGATATTCTCAAAGAATGGTCAGGAAGACATCGTTCAGCTACAAGTCCTGCTTCGGCGGCTCTCGTGTTGGAAACGTTTGGTAATCCTCCACAGAATTCTGCTACGCAGTGAAGTGGGGGTTGGCAGTAAAAGTGTACGAAGAATTCTGAAAGCTGCAAAGTGGAAAGTTTACATTCCACGATTACTGCACGCGATTAGTGGTGACGATCCTGATCGCCGAATGAAATTTTGCGAATTGTATCAGCAAACGGTAACTGATGGCGAAGAATTGGTGACGAAGGTAGTGTAGAGTGACGAGGCACAATTTAAACTTAATGGAACCGCGAATCGGCGTAACAGTGTGTAGAGTGCGCCGGAAAATCCGCACGTTTGTGTGGATAAAGCGGTCAGTCTACCAGGGGTTCATGTGTGGTGTGAACTATCAGCTAGGGGCTTAGTAGGAGCCTTTTTCTTTAATGCTGCTGTCACTGGAGCAGTGTACGTGGATATGTTACGCACATCAATTTTGCCAGGTATACGTGCTTCATGGAGCTGATGAAGAGGTCTTCTGCTAACAGGATGGAGCACCACCACACTACCACCTAGACGCACGGTGTGTCAACTGTAAGACGGCAGAGTTGTGAGGGGAGTGCGGGGAGAGGAGGAAGCAAGCATTGGCTGGCGAGGGGAGAGGAGCCGTTGGGGGGGGGGGGGGGGACAAGGCACGCCTTCCAGTTGCAGTGCTGGCACTACAATCTGCGCGTCATGCTTACACGAAAGCAGACGGAAGGCTTGGAAGTAAAACTCACTTTGAATGTTGTTCGCAAACGACACTGAAACCGTCATGTACATTAAAATCTATATACAGGATGTTACAAAAAGGTACGGCCAAACTTTTAGGAAACATTCCTCACACACAAACAAAGAAAATATGTTATGTGGACATGTGTCCAGAAACGCTTAATTTCCATGTCAGAGCTCATTTTAGTTTCGTCAGTATGTACTGTAGTTCCTGGATTCACCGCCAGTTGGCCCAATTGAAGGAAGGTAATGTTGACTTCGGTGCTTGTGTTGACATGCGACTCACTGCTCTACAGTACTAGCATCGAGCACATCAGTACGTACCACCAACAGGTTAGTGTTCATCACGAACGTGGTTTTGCAGTCAGTGCAATGTTTACAAATGCGGAGTTAGCAGGTGCCCATTTGATGTACGGATTAGCACGGGGCAATAGCCGTGGCGCGGTACGTTTGTATCCAGACAGATTTCCAGAAGGAAGGTGTCCCGACAGGAAGACGTTCGAAGCAATTGATCGGCGTCTTAGGGAGCACGGAACATTCCAGCCTATGACTCGCGACTGCGGAAGACCTAGAACGACGAGGACACCTGCAACGGACGAGGCAATTCTTCGTGCAGTTGACGATAACCCTAATATGAGAAGTTGCTGCTGTACAAGGTAACGTTGACCACGTCACTGTATGGAGAGTGCTACGGGAGAACCAGTTGTTTCCGTACCGTGTACAGCGTGTGCAGGCACTATCAGCAGCTGATTGGCCTCCACGGGTACACTTCTGCGAATGGTTCATCCGACAATGTGTCAATCCTCATTTCAGTGCAAATGTTCTCTTTACGGATGAGGCTTCATTCCAACGTGATCAGATTGTAAATTTTCACAATCAACATGTGTGGGCTGACGAGAATCCGCACGCCATTGTGCAATCACGTCATCAACACAGATTTTCTGCAAACGTTTGGGCAGGCATTGTTGGTGATGTCTTGATTGGGCTCCATGTTCTTCCACCTACGCTCAATGGAGCACGTTATCACGATTTCATACGGGATACTCTACCTGTGCTGCTAGAACATGTGCCTTTACAAGTACGACACAACATGTGGTTCGTGCACGATGGAGCTCCTGCACATTTCAGTCGAAGTGTTCGTACGCTTCTCAACAACAGATTCGGTGACCGACGGATTGGTAGAGGCGGACCAATTCCGTGGCCTCCACGCTCTCCTGACCTCAACCCTCTTGATTTTCATTTATGGGGGCATTTGAAAGCTCTTGTCTGCGCAACCCCGGTACCAAATGTAGAGACTCTTAATGCTCGTATTGTGGACGGCTGTGATACAATACGCCATTCTCCAGGGCTGCATCAGCGCATCAGGGATTCCGTGCGACGGAGGGTGGATGCACGTATCCTCGCTAACGGAGGACATTTTGAACATTTCCTGTAACAAAGCGTTTGAAGTCACGCTGGTACGTTCTGTTGCTGTGTGTTTACATTCCATGGTTAATGTGATTTGAAGAGAAGTAACAAAATGAGCTCTAACATGGGAAGTAAGCGTTTCCGGACACATGTCCACATAACATATTTTCTTTCTTTGTGTGTGAGGAATGTTTCCTGAAAGTTTGGCCGTACCCTTTTGTAACACCCTGTATAAACGAATGTATGTATGTTTGTCTACTATGCGCTCACAAACCATTCATCCGATTAAATTGAAGCTTTGGTGAGTTGTTCTCCGAACGACCAAAAACAGTGATGGACAAGGATTCAAGTCTTAGGTTACCGTTGTATGCGTAGCGCAATTGAATAGGTAAAGGTCTGTCACGCAGCGGACCCGCCTTAGATTCCCATTACTCGCAATTTTTTTTTATTTCATTCCCCGCAATGTTAAACTATTAATTATAAAATTTAAATATAGTATAACGTAACTGTCAATATCTCTATATATAAAAATGAATGTATGTATGTATGTCTGCCCTCTGTGCATTCCCAAACCATTCATGCGATTGCGATGAAATTTTGGTGATTTCTTCAAAGTGATCGCGAACAAAATACCTGAAATGGAAACTCATCTTTTCTTGCCAGGCGTTCGTGGTGATACGCCCGGATGATTCTTGGAAAACTGTTTGAATCTTCCAATGCTACGCACGCTTTGTCCTGTGTATGTAGCAGCTCTCACTGAAGATTTGTAAATGGGGTGAAGCAATTTTTTCTGCTCCCTTTCCCTTTCGCAGCATTCAATCACACGCAATATAATTTTGCGAGCATCGCTACGTAATACTGGTTTCCTTCTAACCGTAGGCTTACCGGTGGGGGTTGCTGGCGACTCCCGAGATGGACCAGCAACTCCCTCTTCACTCATTTTGATAATTTTTAGCACAACTGCACAATAAAAACAAGCAGAACAGTACAGCGCAAGACAATAACGAAGCAGACGACAATGGCTACCTTGTCTTGTACGAGGTGCATTCAAGTTCTAAGGCCTCTGATTTTTTTTCTAATTAACTACCCACCCGAAATCGATGAAACTGACGTTACTTCTCGACGTAATCCCCCTGCAGACGTACACATTTTTCACAACGCTGACGCCACGATTCCATGGCAGCGGCGAAGGCTTCTTTAGGAGTCTGTTTTGACCACTGGAAAATCGCTGAGGCAATAGCAGCACGGCTGGTGAATGTGCGGCCACGGAGAGTGTCTTTCATTGTTGGAAAAAGCCAAAAGTCACTAGGAGGCAGGTCAGGTGAGTAGGGAGCACGAGGAATCACTTCAAAGTTGTTATCACGAAGAAACTGTTGCGTAACGTTAGCTCGATGTGCGGGTGCGCTGTCTCGGTGAAACAGCACACGCGCAGCCCTTCGCGGCCGTTTTTGTTGCAGTGCAGGAAGGAATTTGTTCTTCAAAACATTTTCGTAGGATGCACCTGTTACCGTAGTGCCCTTTGGAACGCAATGGGTAATGATTACGCCCTCGCTGTCCCAGAACATGGACACCATCATTTTTTCAGCACTGGCGGTTACCCGAAATTTTTTTGGTGGCGGTGAATCTGTGTGCTTCCATTGAGCTGACTGGCGCTTTGTTTCTGGGTTGAAAAATGGCATCCACGTCTCATCCATTGTCACAACCGACGAAAAGAAAGTCCCATTCGTGCTGTCGTTGTGCGTCAACATTGCTCGGCAACGTGCCACACGGGCAGCCGTGTGGTCGTCCGTCAGCATTCGTGGCACCCACCTGGATGACACTTTTCGCATTTTCAGGTCGTCGTGCAGGATTGTGTGCACAGAACCCACAGAAATGCCAACTCTGGCAGCAGAATACAAACAAGCGCGCGTGCGCGTGCACGAACACACACACACACCCACACACACACACAACAAATGAAAATCATCAAATACAACAAACAAAAGACAGACAAACACACAACAACAGTTGAAACGTCCCCTTTGAACGATTCTACACGAGACTGTGCTCAACCTGACACACAATATTTTGTTAGCGCAACGCAATCTGACTTTCAGAATTCCCTACAAAAGAATGGCCGTGACTAACATTAAACTATATCTTCCAGAAATCACTTACCTCACAAAAATCTTCGCTGCTCAAGCTACTGCAATACAGCGAGCGCCACTACTGCCAGCTAAATAAAAGATTCAAACTACTGAACGCACTAACTACTGATAGGGATAGTTAGCAAATGAAAGATATTAATAGAGAACGAACAATGTATTTACCTTGATATCATCATATATAAATATAGCAGTTCATGACAAATTACAAACCTCCGCCATCTCTCTCCCCACATCGACCACTGCTGGCGGCTCACCTCCAACTGCCCAACGCTACGCGCTGTTCACAGCCCAGCTGCCCAACACTACAATGGCGAGTATTACAACAATGCAAAGCAGCCACAGACTGCACACAGCACAGCCAGTGATTTTCATACAGAGGCGGCGTTACCAATAAAAAAACCTAAACAGCCTACTTACACAGTTAGCAACACTACACAGCGGAAACACTACCAAATGGAAGTGAAAGTGGAACATGTGATGTGACAAATGTGTATGAAACAACGACAGAAATCGGCCACCTGGAGTAGGAAGAACAACAAATACATCTCCAAGAACACACACAGCTCTGGAAATCGTAATTAACACGGAACGATAGATTCACAATACGGAACTTGTGCTACAAAAGTTGCTTCTAACCTAAAAAGCAAGAGGAAACGCGACAAAATGTAATATATCAGCATATTATAACTACCACATAATACGTTTATTGTATGTATAAAAAGCAACATGTATTTCAGGCCACTGCCGATGCTTCCCAAATAAATGAAGCGATACGCGTATGGCAACAAAGAAACTGCCTTCATTTAGTTGCAGAGACGGTACATACCTTCACCAATTTAGAGCAACTGAGGGAAAGACGGAAAAGAGATAAAAATGACGATATTACTTACGTGCTTGTGTGTGTGTGTGTGTGTGTGTCTTGGGGGAGAGAGAGAGAGAGAGAGAGAGAGAGAGAGAGAGAGAGAGAGAAGAGGGGAAGAATATTCATTAATTATTTATCCTGGTTATATTTAGGTTTCTGGCGGAGGTTCGAGTCCTCCCTGGGGCATGGGTGTGTGTGTTTGTCCTTAGGATAATTTAGGTTAAGTACTGTGTAAGCTTTGGGACTGACGACCTTAGCAGTTAAGTCCCATAACATTTCACACACATTTTTTTACATTTCGGTTTGTTATTGTTTTCGTGGCTACGATTATCAGGGAGATATTGTATACATGGATCTGGTCGCTGAGTACCTTCTTTGCAATTGTAATGGCTCTTTGGATAAGTTTTCTTGCAATGTCAGGGGCTTTTTGTTGTGATTATTCACTCCGATAACTGTCGGATGGTTCACGTCCACGCTTTCAAAAAAAAAAAAAAAAGGTTCAAATGGATCTGAGCACTATCCGACTTAACTTCTGAGGTCATCAGTCGCCTAGAACTTAGAACTAATTGAACCGAACTAACCTAAGGACATCACACACATCCACGCCCGAGGCAGGATTCGAACCTGCGACCGTAGCGGTCACGTGGTTCCAGACTGAAGCGCCTTTAACCGCACGGCCACACGTCCATGCTTTATCAGGTGTTCGGTGAAGGTAGAATCACCGTTTTCATACTTCCAATTTCTTATATGTTCTTTATATCTAGCTTTAAAGTTCCTTTTTGTCATCCCCAGATATACTGATTTACATTCTTGGCACTCCAGCTGGTATATACCAGCTCCTTGTTATTTACCTGGTTTTTCTGTTATCTATTCTTCTGTTATTTTTCTGTTATTTATCTATTTTTTTTGTTGTTTCTAAATGTGATAAGTAATACTTTTCGTTCCTTAAAGTGAGTATACATTTTTCTGGAGGACTCTGTATTATTACTCTGTTCTACAATGCAATACGAGTGTAGAGGTATTAACTAAAAGGAACAAATTGTTGTGTGAACTAAATACACTCCTGGAAATTGAAATAAGAACACCGTGAATTCATTGTCCCAGAAAGGGGAAACTTTATTGACACATTCCTGGGGTCAGATACATCACATGATCACACTGACAGAACCACAGGCACATAGACACAGGCAACAGAGCATGCACAATGTCGGCACTAGTACAGTGTATATCCACCTTTCGCAGCAATGCAGGCTGCTATTCTCCCATGGAGACGATCGTAGAGATGCTGGATGTAGTCCTGTGGAACAGCTTGCCATGCCATTTCCACCTGGCGCCTCAGTTGGACCAGCGTTCGTGCTGGACGTGCAGACCGCGTGAGACGACGCTTCATCCAGTCCCAAACATGCTCAATGGGGGACAGATCCGGAGATCTTGCTGCCAGGGTAGTTGACTTACACCTTCTAGAGCACGTTGGGTGGCACGGGATACATGCGGACGTGCATTGTCCTGTTGGAACAGCAAGTTCCCTTGCCGGTCTAGGAATGGTAGAACGATGGGTTCGATGACGGTTTGGATGTACCGTGCACTATTCAGTGTCCCCTCGACGATCACCAGTGGTGTACGGCCAGTGTAGGAGATCGCTCCCCACACCATGATGCCGGGTGTTGGCCCTGTGTGCCTCGGTCGTATCCAGTCCTGATTGTGGCGCTCACCTGCACGGCGCCAAACACGCATACGACCATCATTGGCACCAAGGCAGAAGCGACTCTCATCGCTGAAGACGACACGTCTCCATTCGTCCCTCCATTCACGCCTGTCGCGACACCACTGGAGGCGGGCTGCACGATGTTGGGGCGTGAGCGGAAGACGGCCTAACGGTGTGCGGGACCGTAGCCCAGCTTCATGGAGACGGTTGCGAATGGTCCTCGCCGATACCCCAGGAGCAACAGTGTCCCTAATTTGCTGGGAAGTGGCGGTGCGGTCCCCTACGGCACTGCGTAGGATCCTACAGTCTTGGCGTGCATCCGTGCGTCGCTGCGGTCCGGTCCCAGGTCGACGGGCACGTGCACCTTCCGCCGACCACTGGCGACAACATCGATGTACTGTGGAGACCTCACGCCCCACGTGTTGAGCTATTCGGCGGTACGTCCACCCGGCCTCCCGCATGCCCACTATACGCCCTCGCTCAAAGTCCGTCAACTGCACATATGGTTCACGTCCACGCTGTCGCGGCATGCTACCAGTGTTAAAGACTGCGATGGAGCTCCGTATGCCACGGCAAACTGGATGACACTGACGGCGGCGGTGCACAAATGCTGCGCAGCTAGCGCCATTCGACGGCCAACACCGCGGTTCCTGGTGTGTCCGCTGTGCCGTGCGTGTGATCATTGCTTGTACAGCCCTCTCGCAGTGTCCGGAGCAAGTATGGTGGGTCTGACACACCGGTGTCAATGTGTTCTTTTTTCCATTTCCAGGAGTGTATGTCCATAATTTTGTAATCATTTATTAAAAATGTTCTCATTAGACATTAAATAAAACAGAAACCAACTGACAATGGCGAAGAGGTACTGAAACATGTTTGGGACATCGAGACGGTGTTTTGCATGACTGGCGGACGTTACTGCCTACAATTTTAACTGCAAACACGAAAAACAAAAGGAGCTGCAAATCCAGATAATGAATAAATGTACGCTACCGGCTATTAGAATTGCTACACCAAGAAGAAATGCAGATGATAAACGGGTATTCATTGGACAAATATAATATACTAGAACTGATATGCCATCACATTTTCACACAATTTGTGTGCATAGAATAACCACCTCTGGCCGTAATAACGGCCTCGATACGCCTGGGCATTGAGTCAAACAGAGCTTGAATGGCGTGTACAGGTACAGCTGCCCGTGCAGCTTCAACACGATACAACAGTTCATCGAGAGTAGTGACTGGCGTATTGTCACGAGCCAGTTGCTCGGCCACCATTGACCAGACATTTCCAATTGGTGAGAGATATGGAGAACGTGCTGGCCAGGGCAGCAGTCGAACATTTTCTGTATCCAGAAAGGCCCGTACAGGACCAGAAACATGCGGTCGTGCATTATCCTGCTGAAATGTAGTGTTTCGCAGGCATCGAATGAAGGGTAGAGCCACGGATCGCAACACATCAGAAATGTAACGTCCACTGTTCAAAATGCCGTCAATGCGAACAAGAGGTGACCGAGACGTGTAACCGATGGCAACCCATAGCATCACGCTGAGTGATACGCCAGTATGGCGATGACGAATACACGCTTCCAATGTGCGTTCACCGCGATGTCGGCAAACACGGATGCGACCATCTCGATGCTGTAAACAGAACCTGGATTCATCCGAAACAATGACATTTTGACATTCGTGCACCCAAGTTCGTCGTTGAGTACACGATCGCAGGCGCTTCTGTCTCTGATGCAGCGTCAAGGCTAACCGCAGCCACGGTCTCCGAGCTGATAGTCCGTGCTGCTGCAAACGTCGTCGAACTGTTCGTGCAGGTGGTTGTTGTCTTGCAAACGTCCCCATCTGTTGACTCGGGGATCGAGACGTGGCTGCACGATCCGTTACAGCCGTGCGGATAAGATGCCTGTCATCTCGACTGCTAGTGATACGAGGCCGTTGGGATCCAGCACGGCGTTCCGTATTACCCTCCTGAACCCACCGATTCCATATTCTGCTAACAGTCACTGGATCTCGAACGACGCGAGCAGCGATGTCGCGATACGATAAACCGCAATCGCGATAGGCTACAATCCGACCTTTGTCAAAGTCGGAAACGTGATGGTACGCATTTCCGCTCCTTACACGAGCCATCACAACAACGTTTCACCAGGGAACGCCGGTCAACTGCTGTTTGTGTATGAGAAATCGATTGGAAACTTTCCTCATGTCAGCACGTTGCAGGTGTCGCCACCGGCGCCAACCTTGTGTGAATGCTCTGAAAAGCTAATCATTTGCATATCACAACATCTTCTTCCTGTCGGTTAAATTTCGCGTCTGTAGCACGTGATCTCTGTGGTGTAGTAATTTTAATGGCCAGTAGTGTAGTTCAGAGTTTCGGAAGAAACAAGAGCAACAGATGACGAATTGAAATTAGCTCGTGGTCCATTCCATCTGGGATGAATTAATTGAGAAAGAAGAGAGATAAAAATTACTTGTGTGTGTGCCAATGTTTAGGATTTATAGTGTCGTTACAGTTCAGGTTTCAGCTGATACATCCAGCTGACCTGGTGCCTTGCGCCGCAGGTGGCTGTTAGGTTGGGGGAAGGGTGTCGGGATGAGGTACAGATAGTGATGCCGAGGGTACACACATTTGCATGATAGTGTACTGGACACGATGTAGTGTGCACAGTGGCCGCAGCGAGGCGACGCTTTGTCTCTCTGGAGTCCACTGCCTGGAGGGCAGACAAGCACGCAGATCTTGTCCAGCGGTAACGACGGCTATTAGCGCTTCCGGCTGTGCCCGGACCGGACCCTGGACCATGTGGATGCGCCGAGGCCGGCAAATAGCCGACGGCCCGTGTTCCGCCTCAGCTGGGCGCTCGGAATTAGTGGCAAGCTGTAGCCACGTACTGGTCAAGCGCAGTTTGCGATACCGCTATCCACTTTGAGCGTCTCCTCTGAAATGTATGTTCTTATAGGACAACCATCAGAGGAGTTCCACCCAATAATATCCAAACAGCAGACTCTGTACACAATTTATAAATTACCAGTACTAAAGCGCCGGCAGGCTGTAGCCATGTATTAGCCGAACGCAGTTTGTGATACCGATCATCCACTTTGAGCGTCTCGTCTGAAATGTGTGTTGTTATAGGACAACTATCCAAGCAGTACCACCCAATAATATCCAAGCAGCAGACTCTGTACACAATTTATTAAATTGCCAATACTAAACCGACGGCAGGCTGTAGCCACGTACTGGTCAAGCGCAGTTTGCGATACCGATCATCCACTTTGAGCGTCTCGTCTGAAATGTGAGTTCTTATAGGACAACTATCCAAGCAGTACCACCCAATAATATCCAAACAGCAGACTCTGTACACAATTTATTAAATTGCCAATACTACACCGCCGGCAGGCTGTAGCCACATACTGGTCAAGCGCAGTTTGCGATATCCATCATCCACTTTGAGCGTCTCCTCTGAAATGTGTGTTCTTATAGGACAACTATCCGAGGAGTTCCACCCAATAATATCCAAACAGCAGACTCTGTACACAATTTATTAAATTGCCAATACTAAACCGACGGCAGGCTGTAGCCACGTACTGGTCAAGCGCAGTTTGCGATACCGATCATCCACATTGAGCGTCTCGTCTGAAATGTGAGTTCTTATAGGACAACTATCCAAGCAGTTCCACCCAATAATATCCAAACAGCAGACTCTGTACACAACTTATTAAACTGCCAATACTAAACTGCCGCCAGGCTGTAGCCACGTACTGGTCAACCGCAGTTTGCGATACCGATCATCCACTTTGAGCATCTCCTCCTCTTGTTCGTCTGGACTCCATGGATTAGGCCAGTGGTTCCCAACAGGTGGTCGGCGGACCCCCGGGGGTTCCCGAGCTATGCCAGAGTGGTCCGCAAGATGCTATTAGAATAAGAAATATATTAAATACATTTCGTATGATAACAGATTATTTTGTTTTGGCCGCGAGCAGAGCTTCAGCGAACGCTCACTTCTGCATCTAGCGTCTTCCTAGAGCCAGCAGACTCTAGCGCAAAACTAGAATTAGATATCTACATCTACATCCATACTCCGCAAGCCACCTGACGGTGTGTGGCGGAGGGTACCTTGAGTACCTCTATCGGTTCTCCCTTCTATTCCAGTCTCGTATTGTTCGTGGATTGTCGGTATGCCTCTGTGTGGACTCTAATCTCTCTGATTTTATCCTCATGGTCTCTTCGCGAGATATACGTAGGAGGGAGCAATATACTGCTCGACTCCTCGATAAACGTATGTTTTGGAAACTTCAACAAAAGCCCGTACCGAGCTACTGAGCGTCTCTCCTGCAGAGTCTTCCACTGGAGTTTATCTGTCATCTCCGTAACGCCTTCGCGATTACTAAATGATCCTGTAACGAGGCGCGCTGCTCTCCGGTGAATCTTCTCTCTCCCTTCTATCGGACCGAGCGAGGTGGCGCAGTGGTTAGACACTGGACTCGCATTCGGGAGGACGACGGTTCACTCCCGCGTCCGGCCATCCTGATTTAGGTTTTCCGTGATTTCCTTAAAATCGCTCCAGGCAAATGCCGGGATGGTTCCTTTCAAAGGGCACAGCCGATTTCCTTCCCGTCCTTCCCTAATCCGATGAGACCGATGACCTCGCTGTCTGGTCTCCTTCCCCAAAACCAACCAACCAATCTTCTATCGATCCTATCTGTTACGGATCCCACACTGCTGAGCAATATTCGAGCAGTGGGCGAACAAGTGTACTGTAACCTACTTCCTTTGTTTTCGGACTGCATTTCCTTAGGATTCTTCCAATGAATCTGAGTCTGGCATCTGCTTTAACGACGAGTAACTTTATATGATCATTCCATTTTAAATCACTGCTAATGCGTACTCCCAGATAATTTATGGAATTAACTGCTTCCAGTTGCTGACCTGCTATATTGTAGCCAAGTCATAAAGGATCTTTCTTTCTATGTATTCGCAGCACATTACACTTGCCTACATTGAGATTCAATTTCCATTCCCTGCACCACATGTCAATTCGTTGCAGATCCTCCTGCACTTCAGTACAATTTTCCATTGTTACAACCTATCGACATACCACAACATCATCAGCAAAAAGCTTCAGTGAACTTCCGATGTCATCCACAAGGTCATTTATGTATATTGTGAATAGCAACGGTCCTACGACACTCCCCTGCGGCACACCTGAAATCACTCTTACTTCTCTCCATCGAGAATGACATGCTGCGTTTTGTTATCTAGGAACTCTTGAATCCAATCACACAATTGCTCTGATAGTCCATATGCTCTTACTTTGTTCATTAAACGACTGTACGGAACTGTATCGAACGCCTTGCGGAAGTCAAGAAACACGGCATCTGCCTGGGAACCCGTGTCTATGGCCCTCTGAGTCTCGTGGACGAATAGCGCGAGCTGCGTTTCACACGATCGTCTTTTTCGAAACCCATGCTGATTCCTACACGCTAGATTTCTAGCCTGCACAAAAGTCATTATACTCGAACATAATACGTGTTCCAAAATTCTACAACTGATCGACAGAGGCAAATACACTCCTGGAAATGGAAAAAAGAACACATTGACACCGGTGTGTCAGACCCACCATACTTGCTCCGGACACTGCGAGAGGGCTGTACAAGCAATGATCACACGCACGGCACAGCGGACACACCAGGAACCGCGGTGTTGGCCGTCGAATGGCGCTAGCTGCGCAGCATTTGTGCACCGCCGCCGTCAGTGTCAGCCAGTTTGCCGTGGCATACGGAGCTCCATCGCAGTCTTTAACACTGGTAGCATGCCGCGACAGCGTGGACGTGAACCGTATGTGCAGTTGACGGACTTTGAGCGAGGGCGTATAGTGGGCATGCGGGAGGCCGGGTGGACGTACCGCCGAATTGCTCAACACGTGGGGCGTGAGGTCTCCACAGTACATCGATGTTGTCGCCAGTGGTCGGCGGAAGGTGCACGTGCCCGTCGACCTGGGACCGGACCGCAGCGACGCACGGATGCACGCCAAGACCGTAGGATCCTACGCAGTGCCGTAGGGTACCGCACCGCCACTTCCCAGCAAATTAGGGACACTGTTGCTCCTGGGGTATCGGCGAGGACCATTCGCAACCGTCTCCATGAAGCTGGGCTACGGTCCCGCACACCGTTAGGCCGTCTTCCGCTCACGCCCCAACATCGTGCAGCCCGCCTCCAGTGGTGTCGCGACAGGCGTGAATGGAGGGAAGAATGGAGACGTGTCGTCTTCAGCGATGAGAGCCGCTTCTGCCTTGGTGCCAATGATGGTCGTATGCGTGTTTGGCGCCGTGCAGGTGAGCGCCACAATCAGGACTGCATACGACCGAGGCACACAGGGCCAACACCCGGCATCATGGTGTGGGGAGCGATCTCCTACACTGGCCGTACACCACTGGTGATCGTCGAGGGGACACTGAATAGTGCACGGTACATCCAAACCGTCTTCGAACCCATCGTTCTACCATTCCTAGACCGGCAAGGGAACTTGCTGTTCCAACAGGACAATGCACGTCCCGTGCAACCCAACGTGCTCTAGAAGGTGTAAGTCAACTACCCTGGCCAGCAAGATCTCCGGATCTGTCCCCCATTGAGCATGTTTGGGACTGGATGAAGCGTCGTCTCACGCGGTCTGCACGTCCAGCACGAACGCTGGTCCAACCGAGGTGCCAGGTGGAAATGTCATGGCAAGCCGTTCCACAGGACTACATCCAGCATCTCTACGATCGTCGCCATGGGAGAATAGCAGCCTGCATTGCTGCGAAAGGTGGATATACACTGTACTAGTGCCGACATTGTGCATGCTCGGTTGCCTCTGTCTATGTGCCTGTGGTTCTGTCAGTGTGATCATGTGATGTATCTGACCCCAGGAATGTGTCAATAAAGTTTCCCCTTCCTGGGACAATGAATTCACGGTGTTCTTATTTCAATTTCCAGGAGTGTAGTTCTGCTGAAGGCCGTTAGACAGCGCGCGCTGCCTCTTCGCAGCTGACAACTGACAGTCACTTTACACAGAAACTCGCACTTCAGACGACAATCGGGCATTGTTAATTTATTGCCAGTGCGTTCACAGACCGTGTTGTTTACATATTCAATATTCTGTACTAAAACAGTAGTGTTTGTAAAGCGTTGTTTTTCGCGGAATCTACGGTTCGCGTAGTTAAAAATGGACCGTTGGTTTAAAAAAAAATGGCTCTGGGCGCTATGGGACTTAACATCTGAGGTCATCAGTCCCCTAGAACTTAGAACTACTTAAACCTAACCAACCTAAGGACATCACACACATCCATGCCCGAGGCAGGATTCGAACCTGCGACTGTAGTGGTCACGCGGTTCCAGACTGAAGCGCCTAGAACCGCTCGACAACCCTGGCCGGCCGTTGGTTAAAAAAGTAGCAATCATGCTCGATGAGGCGGTCCTCGAAAAAAAATTTGTTGGGAAACCCTGGATTAGGCAATACGATTCTGGAACTCCGTCCACGAGATTTTTCTGCGCTTACCTTTCAGTTACTGTGCGTTGTGTCCTTCTAAATACTCTACTCCACAACTGATATACCGCTTCTAACGCCGTTTCAACTTCCGAAATGGCCGCGCGGTGTAGCCGCGTGGTCTTAGGGCGCCTTGTCACGGTTCACGCGGCTCCCTCCGTCGGAGGTTCCAGTCCTCCCTCGGGCATGGGTGTGCGTGTGTTGTAAAGTTAGATTAAGTAATGTGTAAACCTAGGGACCGACGACCTCAGCATTTTGCCGGCCGCAGCGGCCGATCGGTTCTAGGCGCTACAGTCTGGAACCGCGTGGCCGCTACGGTCACAGGTTCGAATCCTGCCTCGGGCATGGATGTGTGTGATGTCCTTAGGTTAGTTAGGTTTAAGTACTTCTAAGTTCTGGGGGACCTCAGGAGTTAAGTCCCATAGTGCTCAGAGCCAATTTTGAACCTCAGCAGTTTGGCCCCATAGCAACAAACCGCCACCACTACCACCACTTCCGAAACGTCGCGGTGCAACTGTTACTGGATCACCCGAAGCGAAATCTGCAAATTTTCTGTTATCTCGTCTATCGTTGCAAATCTTCAACGGGGTTTTCAACTTTGGAAATAAAAAAAATTGCGCAGTGACCAGGACCACAGAGCACTCCGTCTTCAGGCCACATGTGAGCCATCGGGACCATCCGACCGCCGTGTCATCCTCAGATGAGGATGTGGATAGGAGGGGCGTGTGGTCAACACACCGCTCTCCCGGTCGTTGTGATGGTTTTGTTTGACCGGAGCCGCTACTATTCGGTCGCGTAGCTCCTCAATTGGAATCACGGGACTGAGTGCACCCCGAAAAATGGCAACAGCGCATGGCGGCCCGGATGGTCACCCATCCAAGTGCTGACCACGCTCGACAGCGCTTAACTTCGGTGATCTGACGGGAACCGGTGTAACGGAGGATAAGACAGCACAGTAATTTCGTTGTTTGTGCAGCAGTCGCGCACCAACAGGGATGGACGTGCGGGTGCGTTATCGTGATGGGAGAGCCACGAATAGTCTGGCCACATTTCAGGCCGTCTCCTTCTCACATTTTCTCGCAGGCGATGCAGCACGTCCCGATAGTACCATCGATTAAGTTAGTCCCTGTGGCGCGAATTCATTCTAATTTCTGAACAGGACTAAACTTTGTAAACGGTAATTAATTTTTGCCTTAAGTTGGAAAATTCCATTCTGTTTTCTTTGCAGAAGATGTCTGCCATGAAACTTGTAAATGTACGAAATAATCTTTCTAAATAATGATTTCAATTATTGTAAAATAAAAACGAGATGGGTTTCACAAAATTATTTATTAGTTAGGTTTCCAGAGTCTCAGATATTGTATATTTCATCGTTAGTCGACCGCACTTCTGGATACTAATAAGAATAAATATTTTTCTTAGAAAAATTTTACCCTGCTCTTTACAAGCTAGCCGGTATACCAGCCAAAAAGCAATATATTTACCGCTGAATGGCTTCTTCCAGAACTCCGCTACAGAAACTACAAAAGATAAATGTCATGTTACTTACTTAATTTGTAAAAGTTACTGTTTACTGTCAATAGAAGTCGTCTCAATTATAAAATAATCTCTCTATTTAACAAGATTTAACATTCTTTCAAGTAAAATATAAATAGTAAGTTATATTTTAATGGCGCCCCATGATCTATAGTATATCTTACAATTTTGTGAAAACCAAATTCCTCTACGTCTAATATAAAAATTTTATTCTTTTTCATACTACAATATGACGTACTCCATTACGAGCTTCTGTAATCATCAACTCCATGTATTCGAAACCAAAAGCAACGAATAAGGTAAAGTCACTCAAACGAATTTTTTATTTTTGCTCTGTCAAGTTCGTAGTTTTTTCTTCAGGAAAAATTTCCTTTGATGCTCACTAGAAGTCAAATCGTAGTTAGAAGTAGTATTCATCAGTGAATTTTGGAAGGAAGTGCTAGGAAAATGAAAATTTTCAAAAGCGACGCAAGATTGTTTTTTCGTGTGCAAAAGGAAAGGCAAAATGGCCGTCTTGGCCGAGTACTGATAAATGAACGTCGAATCGAGGACAATTAATTTATTCATTCTTGTGAATTATTGTTGCTGTTATTATATTGTGTTAATTTTAAGAGCAAATTTCCGTGTGAACATTTTTCTGACTTTGAGTAATTTTTAGTTATGGTAAAAGTAGGAAAGACAGACAATTTTTGCACTATAGTAATGGCTTCGTCGGTTAATATTGATAGCGAAGCAGAAAATAATAATGATTCTTTAATGGACCTGAACTTTGAGCCATTAGAAAACCCACTACCTGATCCGAACATGGCAGCGAAGCTAGAAAACACGCAGCCAAATGCCGACGCTAAACTAGACGCCGAGCAGAGCGAACGAGAGACAGAAGAAGACGCATTCTCAGCCGTAACGGATGCAAGCATTTCGCTAGACCCGCTTACCGCTTTCTTACAAAAGCTTGAAACGCGCGATCGCGAGTGCGATTTCAAGCTGGAAGAACGCGATCGCAAGCAGGAAAAACGCGATCGTGAAATTAGTGTCGAACTAGACACAATTAAATCCGAGCTAATTACAATGAAGGCAGCCTACGCTCCAATTTTAAATCAAGTCACGAAACTTGAAACTGATGTGAGCGAGTTGAAAACCTCTCACGATGAAGTAAAAACGAATGTGGAAACTTTAACTTCTGCAGTCGCCAACATTAATCTCAACAACCAGAAAATCCTGGACGAACATTTAGAAAGTCACAGAAAACAATTAAATAAAGGTATATGTAATTGGATAACGGACAAGGAATCTGAAATTGATTCTAAAATAAATGTAGCAATCAACAATGTTGTGCAGCTTGTACGCCCAGAGATGTGTTCCGGCGCGGAAGCAAATTAACGATGAAGTACGTAACGTACATTCCGATAAAAAAGACACCAACGAAGAAGATTTTTTTAAGCAGACCTCGTGTTGCCTCTTCTGGCTTCAAAACATGTCTGACCATCAGTTCCTTGATCTTCCAGGATGTCTTGAACGCTAACTGCTACAGTATAGAATTCTCTCCTGTGGCATGTTATCGACATGCTTTTTCCAGTCATTTCTGTTGTTTATAATTTTTTTCATCGATATAGTTGCATCTTAGTGTTCCCTTATTTTTCCACTTTTTCTAAATCTAAAACGGTACATCCCTTTACTACGCTTAAGAATCTCCTTCCGGCAGCCTGTATCTTGTGTTTAGGAATGATCAGTTGCCTGAAGTACTCAGTAGCAAAGCCGCTTAACAAAAAGGGAGAAAGGGGTAATGTACACAATTTTAGACCTATTTCTATGACACCAGTGTTTGCCAAAGTTATTGAAAAGGCTGTGCATGTAAGGATAACTGATCATTTTATAGCCGGCCGGAGTGGCCGAGAGGTTCTAGGCGCTACAGTCTGGAACCACGCGACCGCTGCGGTCGCAGGTACGAATCCTGCCTCGGGCATGGATGTGTGTGGTGTCCTCAGGTTAGTTAGGTTTAAGTAGTGCTAAGTTCTAGGGGACTGATGACCTCAGCAGTTAAGTCCCATAGTGCTCAGAGCCATTTGAACCATCTGATCATTTAATATCACACGATTTACTATCAAATTTGCAGCTCGGCTTTAGAACTGAAAATGCTGCACTGTCTTTTCTCTGTGAGATACTGGATGGGTTAAACAAAATGTTTCGAATGCTAGTCATATTTTTTTCGTGTAAGTAAATACCAAACAATCAGTTTATTACCCCACAGCTGCTAAATGCTAACGCGAATTCTTTACAGACGAATGGAAAAACTGGTAGAAGCCGACCTCGGGGAAGATCAGTTTGGATTCCGTAGAAATGTTGGAACACGTGAGGCAATACTGACCCTACGACTTATCTTAGAAGCTAGATTAAGGAAAGGCAAACCTACTTTTCCAGCATTTTTAGACTTAGAGAAAACTTTTGACAATGTTGAGTGGAATACTCTCTTTCAAATTCTGAAGGTGGCAGGGGTAAAATACAGGGAGCGAAAGGCTATTTACAATTTGTACAGAAACCAGATGGCGGTTATAAGAGTCGCGGGACATGAAAGGGAAGCAGTGGTTGGGAAGGGAGTGAGACAGGTTTGTAGCCTCTCCCCGATGTTATTCAATCTGTATATTGAGCAAGAAGTAAAGGAAACAAAAGAAAAATTCGGGGTAGGTATTAAAATTCATGGATAAGAAATAAAAACTTTAAGGTTCGCCGATGACATTGTAATTCTGTCAGAGACAGCAAAGGACTTGAAAAAGCAGTTGAACGGAATGGACAGTGTTTTGAAAGGAGGGTATTAGATGAACATCAACAAACACAAAACGAGGATAATTGAATGTAGTCGAATTAACTCGGGCGATGCTGAGGGAATTAGATTAGGAAATGAGACACTTAAAGTAGTAAAGGAGTTTTGCTATTTGGGGAGCAAAATAACTGACGATGGTCGACGTAGAGAGGATACAAAATGTAGACTGGCAATGGCAAGGAAAGTGTTTCTGAAGAAGAGAAATTTGTTAACATCGAGTATAGATTTAAGTGTCAGGAAGTCGTTTCCTAAAGTATTTGTATGGAGTGTAGCCATGTATGGAAGTGAAATATGGACGATAACTAGTTTAGACAAGAAGAGAAAAGAAGCTTTCGAAATGTGGTGCTATAGAAGAACGCTGAAGATTGGATGGGTAGATCACATAACTAATGAGAAGGTATTGAACAGAATTGGGGAGAAGAGGAGTTGGTGGCACAACTTGACTAGAAGAAGGGACCGGTTGGTAGGACATATTCTGAGGCATCAAGGGATCACAAATTTACCATTGGAGGGCAGCGTGGAGGGTAAAAATCGTAGAGGGAGACCAAGAGATGAATACGCTAAGCAGATTCAGAAGGATGTAGGTTGCAGCAGGTACTGGGAGATGAAGAAGCTTGCACAGGATAGAGTAGCATGGAGAGCTGCATCAAACCAATCTCAGGACTGAAGACCACAACACACACACAAGACTTTTGATTGTGTTGATCACAAAGTATTGCTCCAGAAGGTGGTGCATTACAGAATACGAGCTCACAATTGGTTCGCCTCTTACTTTAGCAACAGGCAGCAAAAGGTCATTATTCACAATGTTGATAACGGCTGTGATGTGGGGTACTGTCAAGTGTGGGGGGGGGGGGGGGGTGCCCAGGGATCAGTGTTGGGACCACTCCTGTTCCTTATTTATATAACTGATATGCCCTCTAGTATTACGGGTAACTCTGAAATATTTATGTTTGCTGATGACACTACCTTGGTAGTAAAGGATGTTGTGTGCAACACTGGCTGGGTTTCGAATAGTGCAGTATGTGACATATGTTCATGGCTTGTAGAAAATAAACTAATGCTCGATCACAGTAAGATTCAGTATTTACAGTTTCTAACATGTTGGCATCGCATCAATGAGAATCATTGATAATGACCTTACCGCTGGAAGCAGTTGCTTTGAATTTTTTTGTTGTGAGAGGAGTGAGAAATGGCGCCATTCCATCGACTGTCGTTTTGTTCCTGGCTCAAAATGGTGAACGCAGGTTTCACAATCTGGGACGAGGTCTCCCACTCACAAGGGGAGGCCGCCAATTGTGAAATTCAGATTCGATTCATACTGCGCATAATAAAAGCTCATGGCCAGAGGTGTAATGTGGCAAAGCACCAAGATGCACTTCTCAGCCGTTGTCGAGAAAATCGACAGTTAAAAGAAACCGTTGCGGTGAAATACTCTCTACGATTAACAATTTTCTACAGCGTCGTGGCGCAGCGGTAAGCGCTCGGGTTCGTAATCCGAAGGTCGCCGGATCGAATCTCCCGCTATGCAACCTTTTTTTTAGTATTTGTTTTTTATAATTCAAATATATATATATATATATATTTCCCGGCAATCAGTTGCAACAATTATGCATATAATAAGTTGTTGAAAGTCGTTTGTCGTGCAAAAACTGGCGACTTCGAACATCATTATGTTTTCCGCAAACAAAGTTCTATTTCACAAATGTTATTAATTGTCTTCATAATGTTAACCACGTATAGTTAACGAAAGACGTACAAACGGTATTCCGAAACGAATACGTGTAGCGTTAAGTCAAACGTTCGAATTAGAATAGAGACCCCACGAACACAAATTTGCTACGGCAGGCATGAAATATAAACTCCGTTACTCGCTCGTTACACTTGAAGGACAGATGTTGAATGGACCGAAACGAGCCGCCGCATAACAGCGTAGTTGCCTGCTAACTTCGAAAGAAGGTAGATGCGGTCCCTAGCGCAACTTATAACATCGTGGAAAATCAGTGCGGACGTGAGAGCTTTGGTACACCCTGTTAAAAAAAACGGAAAAATGGAGGCTGTAAAATTGGAGAGCGATCCGCCTTCACCAACATGCATAAGCAATTCATTAATAGTATACAAAAAACTAATAATAAAAAAAAATTTGCATGGCGTGAGATTCGATCCGGCGGCCTTCGGATTACGAACCCGAGTGCTTACCGCTGCGCCACGACGCTGCAGGAAATTGTTAATCATAGAGAGTATTTCACCCGAGTGCTTACCGCTGCGCCACGACGCTGTAGGAAGTTGTTAATCGTAGAGAGTATTTCACCGCAACGGTTTCTTTTAACTGCCGATTTTCTCGACAACGGCTGAGAAGTGCATCTTGGTGCTTTGCCACATTACACCTCTGGCCATGAGCTTTTATTATGCGCAGTATGAATCGAATCTGAATTTCACAATTGGCGGCCTCCCCTTGTCAGTTTCAAAACGTTGCAACAAATCGAGGCAAATATATTTTTTTTTTTTTTCTGTGCGATTTGTGAACCGCTGTTAGACACCGCAGGATCCATCTTGGACACACTTTTGAACATCCGGGAGTGCGGATAATCGCATCCACACTTCCTGTGCTGATTGACACGTGCAGTGCCAAATGCCGAGTCGTAAACCGTCCGTCCTCGCGAATGACAACACGTCAGGTGCGGCAGCCGTGGGTAGTTCTCACCGACCGCTGCAAATCGTGGAGCTCCGCCGAACCGCCTTTTTTTATTTTTTTTTCCTCATAACTTCATACGAGGGCCGAAATGTAGTAAAAAAAAATACACATATAGGAGTAGGCGAACAGGCGACTATCAGTTTTGAATGCGCGACTATTACCGCATTTTTTTTTTCATTTTTTCCCGACCGAGACTCGAACTCGTGACCTTTGCCTTTCGCGGGCAAGTGCTCTACCACTTTTTTTTTTTTTTTCCTGGACCTCTTCCACTTCAGGCGTTGGCCCCTATCATCCATATCACCCCCAAAATCCTATCTAACCTAAAAAATTAAAAAAAAATTAAATAATAATAATAATAATAATAATAAGAAAAAAAAATCTGTTGCCACCGCCACTTTCACGCTAACTTAACCTACTTTTTTATTGATTTTTCATTATTTTTTTTAAAATAATATATAAAGGAACTGAATAAATCTTCTTGCCGTGACAATCTGTCCAATACCCGTGAAACAGAAGTACACGAAATCAATCAAGCACTTCTGATTTGTTTTATGTTATATGTTTTATGTTTTATGTTGCCTTGTGATGACCCAGCGACTAACTGTACGTCTGTCGACAGCAGATGCTCCGTAGACTTTGCGCAAGCGTCTGTGAATGTTCCACACAGTTTCTGTCTCTGGAGTGAGAAATTCAATGACTTGCTTGTTACGTACATCAGGTACAGACGCCATTTTGAAACTGTCCCGCAGTTACGCTATCTGTCGCAACTGGCGGAAACAAATCAAACATTAAGTAGCATTGTTTTCGGCTGAGAAAAAGAAGAATATGGTGCATTACTTCCAGGGCAACCCTATTAAATCAACACACACACAGGCACAAAAAAAAAAAACATACATGAACACAAACCATTTCAGATAAATATGGCTCGACGTTCTGCCGAAACCTTCTCTCCTGAAATAGGTAGAAACACGCTATTATCAACCAACCAGCTACTTAGAGTAAAACTTTCAACATAGCTCCTAAGGTTCAGTGACCGTGTCAGAATTACGAGGGCAGTTCAATAAGTAATGCAACACATTTTTTTTCTCGGCCAATTTTGGTTGAAAAAACGGGAAATTTCTTGTGGAATATTTTCAAACATTCCTGCTTCGTCTCGTATAGTTTCATTGACTTCCGACAGGTGGCAGCGCTGTACGGAGCTGTTAAAATGGCGTCTGTAACGGATGTGCGTTGCAAACAACGGGCAGTGATCGAGTTTCTGTTGGCGGAAAACCAGGGCATCTCAGATATTCATAGGCGCTTGCAGAATGTCTACGGTGATCTGGCAGTGGACAAAAGCACGGTGAGTCGTTGGGCAAAGCGTGTGTCATCATGGCCGCAAGGTCAAGCAAGACTGTCTGATCTCCCGCGTGCGGGCCGGCCGTGCACAGCTGTGACTCCTGCAATGGCGGAGCGTGCGAACACACTCGTTCGAGATGATCGACGGATCACCATCAAACAACTCAGTGCTCAACTTGACATCTCTGTTGGTAGTGCTGTCACAATTGTTCACCAGTTGGGATATTCAAAGGTTTGTTCCCGCTGGGTCCCTCGTTGTCTAACCGAACACCATAAAGAGCAAAGGAGAACCATCTGTGCGGAATTGCTTGCTCGTCATGTGGCTGAGGGTGACAATTTCTTGTCTAAGATTGTTACAGGCGATGAAACATGGGTTCATCACCTCGAACCTGAAACAAAACGGCAATCAATGGAGTGGCGCCACACCCACTCCCCTACCGAGAAAAAGTTTAAAGCCATACACTCAGCCGGTAAAGTCATGGTTACAGTCTTCTGGGACGCTGAAGGGGTTATTCTGTTCGATGTCCTTCCCCATGGTCAAACGATCAACTCTGAAGTGTATTGTGCTACTCTTCAGAAATTGAAGAAACGACTTCAGCGTGTTCGTAGGTACAAAAATCTGAACGAACTTCTCCTTCTTCATGACAAGGCAAGACCTCACACAAGTCTTCGCACCCGAGAGGAGCTCACAAAACTTCAGTGGACTGTTCTTCCTCATGCACCCTACAGCCCCGATCTCGCACCGTCGGATTTCCATATGTTTGGCGCAATGAAGGACGCAATCCGTGGGAGGCACTACGCGGATGATGAAGAAGTTATTGATGCAGTACGACGTTGGCTCCGACATCGACCAGTGGAATGGTACCGTGCAGGCATACAGGCCCTCATTTCAAGGTGGCGTAAGGCCGTAGCATTGAATGGAGATTACGTTGAAAAATAGTGTTGTGTAGCTAAAAAATTGGGGAATAACCTGGTGTATTTCAATGCTGAATAAAACAACCCCTGTTTCAGAAAAAAAAGTGTTACATTACTTATTGAACTGCCCTCGTATATTAGAACAAATAAGCCCTCGGTCACAAATATTAACTCAAAATTGACCAGGTTTCGACGCTACTATGAGCGACGTCTTCAGAATTAGACTAACTGTTCTAAAACATATTAGGTATATAACACATTAATAAAATTAAAGTTTGTACTGATTGGAAAAATATGCAGTACTTACAAGTAACATATTAAAAAAGATCTAAGCCGGAAAGGGGACGTCATGAATAGTTGTAAGTGAGATGGAGAGCCGGTATGGGCTGCTCGTACTGTGAACAAGGGTTGCAACAAGACCGAAATGTTGTTTTCCTGTTACATCTTTGCTGTTTTCTTGTACGTCATAACTGACGTTCTTTTACGTTACAAAATGTATCTCTGTTTAAGGCAGACAAATATGTAACTCCATCCCATTATTATTAGTGCTTACGCTATGCCTGAATCAGCTGCACCACAATTTCATGTGTGTAATTTTGAATGTACAGCAGCCTAGTTGTTTCTGCGACTACTAGGTGGAGACGGAACACCACCATGTTTACTTGCCCACACTTTCTAACGTGGGCACCTCAGTCTTGTTGCAACCCTTGTTCACTCAGGTACGAGCAGCCCTTAGCGGCTCACCATCTTACTTACAAGTATTCATGACGTCGCCTTTTCGGTTTAGATCTTTTTTTAATATGTTACTTGTAAGTACTGTATCTTTTTCCAGTCAGTACAAACTTTAATTTTATTAATGTATTATATACCTAATATGTTTTAGAACAGTTAGTCTAATTCTGAAGACGTCGCTCATAGTAGCGTCGAAACCTGGTCAATTTTGACTTAATATTTGTGACCGAGGGCTTATTTGTTCTAATATAAGATACTTAGAGTATACATTACACATCTAAATATAGTATATCATCTCACTCTTTCTATTGCAACACATTTTCACCACACCTATTGTATTACTGTTTTTCACTTTAGTCTTGTACACTGAAACTGGTATAGGCATGTGTATTCAAATACAGAGATATGTAAACCGGCAGAATGCGGCCCTGCGGTCGGCAACGCCTGTATAAGTGTCTGGCGCAGTTGTTGGATTGGTTACTGCCGCTACGCCGGCAGGTTATCAAGATTTGAGCGACTGGTGTTATAGTCGACGCACGAGCGATGGGACGCAGCATCTCCGAGGTAGCGATGAAGTGGGGATTTTCCCGTACGACCATTTCACGAGTGTACCGTGAATATCAGGAATCCGGTAAAACATCAAATCTCCGACATCGCTGCGGCCGGAAAAAAAGATCCTGTAGGAAAGGGACCGACGACGACTGAAGACAATCGTTCAACGTGACACAAGTGCAGCCCTGCCGCAAATTGCTACAGACTTCAGTGCTGGGCCATCAAGAAGTGTCAGCGTGCGAACCATTCAACGAAACATCATCGACATGGGCTTTCGGAGCCGAAGTCCCACTCGTGTACCCTCGATGACTGCCCGAGACAAAACTTTACGCCTCGCCTGGGCCCGTCAACACCGATGCTGGACTGTTTCTGACTGGAAATGTGTTGCCTTCTCGGACGAGTCTCGTTTCAAATTGTATCGAGCGGATGGACGCGTACGAATCCATGGACCCTGCATGTCCCCAGGGAAGCGTCCTGGGACCTCTGCTGTTCCTGATCTATACAAATGACCTGGGTGACAATCTGAGCAGTTCTCTTAGGTTGTCCGCAGGTGATGCCGCAATTTACCGTCTAGTAAGGTCATCCGAAGACCAGTATCAGTTGCAAAGCGATTTAGAAAAGATTGCTGTATGGTGTGGCATGTGGCAGTTGACGCTAAATAACGAAAAGTGTGAGGTGATCCACACGAGTTCCAAAAGAAATCCGTTGGAGTTCGATTACTCGATAAATAGTACAATTCTCGAGGCTGTCAATTCAACTAAGTACCTGGGTGTAAAAATGACGAACAACTTCAGTTGGGAAGACCACATAGATAATATTGTGGGAAAGGCGAGCCAAAGGTTGCGTTTCATTGGCAGGATACTTAGAAGATGCAACAAGTCCACTAAAGAGACAGCTTACACTACACTCGTTCGTCCTCTGTTAGAATATTGCTGCGCGGTGTGGGATCCTTACCAGGTAGGATTGACCAAGGACATCGAAAGGGTGCAAAAAAGGGCAGCTCGTTTTGTATTATCGCGTAATAGGGGAGAGAGTGTGGCAGATATGATACGCGAGTTGGGATGGAAGTCCTTAAAGCAAAGACGTTTTTCGTCGCGGCGAGATCTATTTACGAAATTTCGGTCACCAACTTTCTCTTCCAAATGCGAAAATATTTTGTTGAGTCCAACCTACATAGGTAGGAATGATCATCAAAATAAAATAAGAGAAATCAGAGCTCGAACAGAAACGTTTAGGTGTTCGTTTTTCCCACGCACTGTTCGGGAGTGGAATGGTAGGGAGATAGTATGATTGTGGTTCGATGAACCCTCTGCCAAGCACTTAAATGTGAAGTGCAGAGTAATGATGTAGATGTAGACTCTTCTAGCTGGTGGAGGCTCTGTAATGGTGTGGGGCGTGTGCAGTTGGAGTGATATGTGACCCCTGATACGTCTAGTTACGACTCTGACACGTGTGCAAACATCCTCTCTGATCACCTGCATACAGTCGTGTCCATTGTGCATTCGGGCGGACTTGGGGAATTCCAGCAGGACAATGCGACACCCCACACATCCAGAATTGCTGCAGACTGGCTCCAGGAACACTGTTCTGAGTTTAAACACTTCCGTTGGCCACCAGACTACCCATCAGTCATGAACATTATTCAGCGTATCCTGGATGCCTTGCAACGTGCTGTTCAGAAGAGATCACTCCTTTGTACTCTTACGGATTTACGGACAGTCCTGCAGGATTCATGGTGTCAGTTGCCTCCAGCAGTACTTCAGACATTAGTCGATTCCACGCCACTTCGTGTTGCGGCACTTCTGCATGCTCGCTGGGGCCCTACACGATATTAGGCAGGTGTACCAGTTTCTTTGGCTCTTCAGTGTATAACGACTTCGTGGTGTATTAAAACGACTATCGCCGTTTGTCACGTTAACATGAGCCAGTCCTCGCTTTGTCACGGTACGCTGTATGAAACGTCCCCTTAGGAAAATTATTGAATTACTGTGCTGGTAAACCTCTTACGTTATTTGATTTTCAGACAGCTGAGCAGAACTGAACGTTCTCGGACATTTAGCTCTTTACTTCCTCTGATCAACACTAAACTGACTCACAATATTTTTGTAGCGCAACGCAATCTGACTTTCAAAAATCCCTACAAAAGAATGGCCTGATTAACAATAACCTACACATTTCATGAATCACTTACCTCACAAAAATCTTCGTTACTCGAATTACTGCAATACAGCGAGCGCCAATACTGCCAACTAAATAAAAGATTCTAACTACAGAAGTCACTAACTACTGATAGGCATAGTTAGCAAATGAAAGATTTTGATGGAGAACGAACAATGTATTTACCTTAACAGTGTTCAAAAGTCATAATATGTATATCAGTTCATGACATCCGGTCTTATAAATTTCCTTTTTCTGACGGACACACGTCCAGATCATCCGCTCTCAGAACTCCGCCATCTCACTCCCCACATCCACCACTGCTGGCGGCTCACCTCCAACTGCGTAGACTTGGCCACTGTTTCTATGTTTCGATACAGTGTATCGATACGTGGAACTGTTTCAGTGTTTCGCAACGGCTGTGGTTCACTGTTTCGAAACAGTGGTGTTTCATTCCGCCCCTGTCTCGGATAACCGGACCAGATTCGATCTCGTGCCAGACACAGAAACTGTATCGTTGTTTCAAAATAAGGCTGTTTCAGTCCACCTGTGCTTGGAACGGACTAATTGTATCGAAACAGTGATGTTTCATTCCGCTCTGTGTCGGACGAGATTCGGGCTCGGCACAGGTACTGAAACACAACACACCACTTCATGAAACACTTTCAAGAGTGTCGAAATCTTTTTGACAAGCAATAGCATGAAGTTTAAGATATCCGAAAATAAAGCTTCGTTTCTAGCTGACTGTCCTATTCCGAAATGGCGTAACATCTGCTTTATAAACACTAACCAAACAATAAAACAACGCATACTATTCACATTCAAAATAATAAATATGTGAAAATCATTCAGTTAAATTACACTTTTTTTTATAACATACGTTTCTCTGTTCATGTACAGTAATCATATTAAGAAAGGCAAGTAAGACTACAACATTTTGAATTAAAAAAAAGGCGTAGAGTGACAGTTATTAGACATATACATAAATTTGATGTAGGTATAATTACAAGCAATCTGTTTGACATATCACTTACAGTGTAATGGTGAAGGGGAAGGGCTTGGGAGCATGGTGTATTTATAGTAACGGTTCGAAAAACCTTGAAAGACAAAATTTTTTCTAATTATTTGGCATTATTTTTGAGTCTATAGTCACTGTGCCTATTATCCACAATGATTCCCTTTGTGTCCATGGAAATTAGGAGGATGGGTATATTACCCATACTAACGGAATGTGGGAATCCCAGTAGCATATCCGTTGTTTCTGCAGTTTGCTCCCACCTCCAGTTCCGTTCGTGGTGGTTCTTCAGTCTTCAGCTATGGCTGTCCTCAGCCAACTGAAAAGTATGAAAGTCACACGACACAGAAGCAGCGCATTTGCTGCAGGAAATACGAAACTGCCAAGACGCCTAAGTGATAGTTTCATACTTTCTGCGGTATGATTAGCGCTCTCGCACCTCATTTGTGTTTATATGTACATACTTATACAGTAGACATTCAAGATGATAAAATGTGTAGGTTTATTAGATTACAAAACACAAACTGTTTCACTGTTTCGAAACAGCGTATAGAAACATTACATTGTACTGTTTCATTTGTTTCGAAACAGTTGCGTGTTTCAGTTTGCCCATCTCAACAACTACGCAACGCTACGCGCTGTTCACATCCAACTGCCCAACACTACAATAGAGAATATTCCAACAATGCAAACCAGTCACAGACTGCACACAGCACAGCCAGCGATTTTCATACAGAGCGCTACGTGGCGTTACCAACATAAAAACCTAAACAGCCTACTTACAGCTATAGCAGTACCTCTGACAAAAAACACCGTTAAAACAACGTTGTAATTTCAAGAATCTCCCACCGGAAGATCACAGTGCCGAAACATTTCATTTTATTTCACTTTCTTACATTTTTTCTTACGATTTAAGCACTTACCTGGCTCCAGGGACGCTTTATCGGTCAGTACGTAACGAGCAAGCTGCTTTTCTGATGACGTCACTACAGCATGACTGCTTCACAGTTCAAACAGTGAACAGTTTTAAGAAAAAAAAAATACGTGTGTTAAAACTGTTAAAGTGAAACTGAATGAAATTTCTAATAGTCATCTGTAGCTGTATTTGCTGAAGTCACTTATAAACCCCTCCACGTCCGGTTTCGCAGCTTTCGAGTTGCATCTTCTGTTGACAATTTCTGTGAACTTCCACTGGCGATCCACACGGAGATCATCTGCTCCATTTAATGCTTACAGTGTTTCAAAAATTACGTTTTACTGATTCAGACGCAAGTAGTTTATTCTTAGCAACATTATCACAGTTATGAGGACAGGTCCCCAGCGGTTGCCATCGAATGTTTGAAACTACCTATGCTGTGATGTAGCTTAAGATCCCAGGTATCACACGCTGCAGCCGTTCACTCTGGTGGGCTCTCATTTACCAGTAATTCACGCAAAAAAAAATTCGGAATTTTTTATGACTCTCAATACCGTTTAAAAGTTGGGTCAAATGGTTTGGCTGCGTGGTGGAATGGATACAATTCTAGTTTGTAGGTCCGAATATCTCCAGGTGCACAAATTTTTTCATTTTTAAATCTTCATAGAAATTACTTTGATCAACATATTTATTCAGTTAATCGATTCAGAGCTAATTTTTTATTTCTTTTCCCTTGTCACATCATTTTAATCACTATAACAACTTCTTTATTTGCTCTCATTTTCCTTCCTTTCATCCTTTCTCCACTTCAAATCTTTGTTCATGTGAATACATGTTTTTTCCATTTAATTTCATTTTTTGCGCTCTATTGTTTTGATCATGTGTTCAACTGAAGATGTGGCTTTAAAGCGCCACGAAACCGGTAGTGATACAGTAATAAAGGACCAAATACAGCTGAAGCGGTTATTAATACACAAGATGACTACTCATAGCTGTGATTGCCCCACATAAAACGTTGTCTACGGTTAATTACTTCTGTTTTATCACCCTGGTTTTTCCTCCACATTATTGCGTTCATTGTGTCTATTTCTCATTTTGTTTGAATTTCGGTATACTTCTTTCATTTAAATCTTCATCTGCTTTATTTCGTCCATAGTGCAATAGGTATATAGATGACGTTTTAAATACTGGTATGACGATTACCATGCAGAAGAAAATGCACATCTGGTTACGAAAAATACATTTTTCACAAGATTGCAAAGTCAATATAAACAGATTGTTTGGTCTTTCTTTCTTTAACTGATGGGTACAACTTCTCAAATAGTTGAATACTGTAATGGATAAATTGCCATTTAATCTCTGTATTGAGCGAGCAGTAAAGGAAACAAAAGAAAAATTTGGAGTAGTAATTAAAATCCAGGGAGAAGAAATAGAAATCTTGAGGTCTGCCGACGACACCGTAATTCTGTTAGATACAGAAAAGGTCTTGAAAGAACACCTGAACGGAATGAAGAGTGTCCTGAAAGGAGGATATGAGATGAAGATCAAGAAAAACACAACGAGGATAACGGAATGTAGTCGAATTAAGTCGGCTGATGCTGAGGGAATTAGGTTAGGTTCAAAAAATGGTTCAAATGGCTCTGAGCACTATGGGACTTAACATATGAGGTCATCAGCCCCCTAGAACTTAGAACTACTTAAACCTAACTAAGGACATCACACACATCCATCCATGCCCGAGGCAGGATTCGAACCTGCGACCGCAGCAGCAGCGCGGTTGCAGATTGAAGCGCCTAGAACCACACGGCCACAAGCGGCCGGCTAATTAGGTTAGGAAATGAGACACTTAAAGCAGTAAATGAGTTTTGCTATTTGGGGAGCAAAATAACGGATGCTGGTCGAAGTAGAGAGGAAGTAAAATGTAGGCTGCCAATGGCAAGGAAGGCGTTTGTGAAGAAGAGAAATTTGTTAAAATCGAGTGTAGACTTAAGTGTCAGTAAGTCTTTTTTGAAAGGATTTGTGTGGAGTGTAGCCATGTATGGAAGTGAAACATGGACAATAAATAGTTTAGACAAGAAGAGAATAGAAGCTTTCGAAATATGGTGCTACAAAAGAATGCTGAAGATTAGATGGGTAGATCACATAACTAATGAGGACGTACTGAATAGGATTGGGGAGAAGAGAAGTTTGTGGCACAACTTGACCAGAAGAAGAGATCGGTTGGTAGGACATGTTTTGAGGCATCAAGGGATCACAAATTTAGCATTGGAGGGCAGTGTGGAGGGTAAAAATCGTAGAGGGAGGCCAAGAGATGAATACACTAAGCAGATTCAGAAGGATGTAGGTTGCAGTAGGTACTGGGAGATGAAGAAGCTTGCACAGGATAGAGTAGCATGGAGAACTGCGTCAAAGCAGTCTTTGGACTGAAGACCACAACAACAACAACAACAACAATGGATAAATACAATGAAATTCATATTCACAAATTTTCCGATCGGAAAAAGATTGAAGTAAAGAAAAAATGAAACAAAAGAAAAAAAGTTGATAGAGTGATTAAAATAATGTGATAAAGGAAGAGAAATAAAAATACATTTGAACCAATTAAATGAATAAAAATAATGAGCAGAGTTATTTAGATAAAGATTTAAAAATTTAAAAAAGTCTGTTAGGTTTCGAAGACGCAGCCTCTGGCATGTGAAAATATTGCCCTATCCTTTACACCACGCAAGCAGACTGTGTAAAAGGGCTTCTTTAATATTGGGCATCAAGCAAAGTTTCGGAATGTTTTTCGTCAATTACTCGAATATGAGGGCCCAACATGGTGAATCGCAGCAGTATATGATACCTGGTATTTTAGTCTACACACCATATATTTGGTTTCAGAAAGTCCATCGCACTGCTTGTTAGTACTATTCAGGTCGAGTTTTAGATAAGACACAGAGCCGAGGCCAATAGTTCGCGCGGTGACCGTAACTTCTCAGTGGAGAGCTAGCGTCGCGCTGTTCTATATTCCGTGTAGCCCGTGTTGGTTCACTTTCCGTCGCCGTGTACGCACGAGCACACGCTTCGACAACACACGGCACGGTCTTAGCTTACCAGTATGTTATCAGCTGCTATGTCTATGACGAACACACACATACATGCGTGGGACGGCTTTTGGTAAGTCTGATTGGCAACACACGATACTTCCTTTCGATCATTCTTGCCCCCCCCCCCCCCCCCTCCAATAACAGTTGCAAAAATTTTCAGCAGATTTCAATGCATTAAATTCACTAGTTTTCATCACTAACTTTATTTCAGTCTTCAGTCACTTCAGTGACCCAGTACTTCCCTGAATAACGTCTATGAGCGGTATTTTGTTTCTTGACCCAACCCGACAAGAGCATATTTTAATCGGAAAGTGTAACACTTAGCAACTCAACACAGGCCAGCCCCGTTTTTGGCTGTTGATCCACGTCACATGGGGGTGGTCCCCATCTACTTCTCATTTGAGTTACTGTCTCACTGTTTTTTAATTAATCTGATTAATAATTCTAAACTTTCGTTTTAGGCACCACATTAACCATTGACGTTGGCCTTTTTATCAATTCACGATGTTTTTTTTTTTTTTTTTATCAATGGAGGAGGGTTGAAAATATCACCTAGCCAGTCCAGTTGTTACTCTGTGGCATTCTGTAACCTATGCCATTGTATACTGGCAAACGTTGAATTCGGTCTGCCGGCAGGGGTGGCCGAGCGGTTCTAGGCGCTACAGTCTGGAACCGCGCGACCGCTACGGTCGCAGGTTCGAATCCTGCCTCTGCATGGATGTGTGTGACGTCCTTAGGTTAGTTAGGTTTAAACAGTTCTAAGTTCTAGGGGACTGATGACCTCAGCAGTTAAGTCGGATAGTGCTCAGAGCCATTTCAACCATTTTTTGAACTCAGTTTCTCTACTTAAGTGTATATTCCGAAAGCACCTCAATTTATTGTCGGCAAATACGTTAGTACTTCATAATGTGTGTCGTAAAGTCCATAAAAGACGTACAGCTGGTTTTTACGACACTCGAATCGTCTTCTATCCAAGAGATTTTTGTCTAATTGATATATCATAGATCATAGTAATTGTTTATCGAACTATCCGTTTCACGATGCAGTAAATTCTCGAGATGAAAACTGCCTGTGTTGCTCATGTTTCAAAATATCGCCAATGATATGACGTTTACATAGCTTGTGACGCTATTTCGTTGGTAAAAACAGCCGCGTATTATCGTAATTTTGTCTATATCTGCTAGGTACTACTGTAAATCAATAGTTACGTTAAGTCTATTTTACGTCTCGTCTAAAAATTACTTGATATTATTGAACAGATACAAGTTCCTACCATAGCCTGATAGCTACAGCATGTCACAGCATGTACAGAACGAATCCCTTCCGTTTTAATGTTACACCAGTCGGTGTGTTATATTAAGCAATCCCACGATAATTGAACATGTAATGCAAGCTTTCACCGCTGATACTGTCATCATATAAAACTTCCGGGCTGCTAGGCCGTAGTCGATGTTTAAAAGATTTTCCTAACGTTTCCCTCCCGCCCGCGGGAGACATCTTCTCAGATTCGCGATTGAAAGTAATTGATCGTCAATCTTACGTTGCAAGGTGTACATCGAAATTTAATCTAATTTAAAAACTTCCTCCTTTCTGTTAAGATTATTATGCTGTCTTTGCACATCTCAGTAGCCTATCTGAACATACGCGCATGATAATTGCGATGTTTTCCATATGAGACTCGTGTGAGCGAATTTTATTTCATGGTCATCCTATCGGAAAAGATGTTCCTCTACTGCGATTTTGTGAGTGTGTTCCAGGTGGAAACTCCTCTTGTGTTCAACGAAACGGGTGTTAACACATCTTTTTGTTACTTTAAATATTTTATGGCTGTGAGTTAGGCAACTGTGTATGCAATTTCATAAACTGTAATAGTCAATAGTCAGTCAACCGGTTACACACATTAAAAAAAAAAAAAAAAAAAAACATATTAGGTAAAAGTTGACTAGAACACACACACACACACACACACACACACACACACACACACATATATATATATATATATATATATATATATATATATATATATTTCCACACTGCTAAACATCCCTAGGTCCACTGTTTCCGATGTGATAGTGAAGTGGAAACGTGAAGGGACACGTACAGCACAAAAGAGTACAGGCCGACCTCGTCTGTTGACTGACAGAGACCGCCGACAGTTGAAGAGGGTCGTAATGTGTAATACGCAGACATCTATCCAGACCATCACACAGGAATTCCAAACTGCATCAGGATGCACTGCAAGTACTGTGACAGGCGGGAGGTGGGAAAACTTGGATTTCACGGTCGAGCAGCTGCTCATATGCCGCACATCATCCCGGTAAATGCTCGGTGTAAGGAGCGTAAACATTGGACGATTGCAGAGTGGAAAAACGTTGTATGGAGTGACGAATCTCGGTACATGATGTGGCGATCCGATGGCAGGGTGTGGGTATGGCGAATGCCCGGTGAACGTCATCTGCCAGCGTGTGCAGTGCCAACAGTAAAATTCGGAGGCGGTGGTGTTATGGTGTGGTCGTGTTTTCCATGGAGGGGGCTTGTTGTTTTGCGTGGCAATATCACAACACAGGCCTACACTGATGTTTTAAGCAGCATGTTGCTTCCCACTGTTGAAGGTTCAGCGATGGCGATTGCATCTTTCAACACGATTCATAACGCACGGCCTGTGGCGGAGTGGTTACACGACAGTAATATCCCTGTAATGGACTGGCCTGCACAGAGTCCTGACCTGAACCCTACAGAACACCTTTGTGATGTTCTGGAACGCCGACTTCGTGCCAGGCCTCACCGACCGACATCGATACCTCTCCTCAGTGCAGCATTGCCTGAAGAATGGGCTGCCATTCCCAAGAAACCTTCCAGCACCTGATTGAGCGTATGCCTGCGAGAGCGGAAGCTGTCATCAAGGCTGAGGGTGGCCCAACACCATACTGATGGAGGGCGCTTCGAACATGTAAGTCACTTTCAGCAAGGTGTCCGGATACTTTTGATCACATTGTGTGTGTATCAACATGGTAAAAGTTACCTAGAAAATAAATAATTTTCCAGCTAACTTTTACCATTCTGATGAAGATACTCTCACTGTCGAAACCCGGTTAATGTGCTTTTTTTAAAAACAAAAATTGTGTGATGCCGGGTCTCTGGCTGTTACATTTTTTTTAAAAAAGAAAAACTGCTTCTTGTGTTACAAAAATGAACTATTCCACTAGTACGCGGAATTTTATACACACCCGCTTTTGCCGATCTCAGACATTCTTTTATCCTCTTCTTTTATCAACGCTTACTCAGTGCGATCTGTAATAGTAGTGATGAGCGAAAGCAAAAGTTTCCTTCTGGACGTTCGTCGTTCCTTATTAGCCCTGATTGTCTCCCTACGCCGAAGTGCTCTATCTATCTCCTTGTTAGTTACCTCCGTTCGTCAGTACTGAGTAAGCGTTGATCAAGTACGGTGTGGAAACTACGCACCACGAGGATAAAAGAATGTCTGAGATCGGCAAAAGATACACGATTCCCTTTGGCTGCACCGGGTGTGTATAAAATCCTTTGTAGTGGTGGACTCTTGAACGCAATGGGAATTGCCGCCTGGGGCATACGGATAAAACGGCCGTAGCGGAACATCTTTACCAATAGCATGATCGCGAAATGAAATTCGCTCAGACGAGTGTCATATGGAAAACATCCCCTTATCATGCGCGTATGTGTAGAGGCTATTGAGATTTGCAAAAACAGCACAATAATTTTAACAGAAAAGAGGAAGGTGTTAAATTAGATAAAATTTGGATGCTCACCTTGCGACTTCAGTGTGACGCTTCCATTCAGCGGAGAATGTTGGCATTACCGGAGCTAATCTCGTAGCCGACGTGACGTGATACTGTGCTGCCCTCTACACTATATATTTGGCGCTCCTACGAGTTCTTCACTTTACGTCTGAAGATATCTCCCGCAGCCGGAGACGAAACGATAGGAGGAAGTTGTGTACATCGACCAGGGACTAACAGCCCTGGTCGTAAATGGTCCCAAGATAATTTTTCTTCGCAACATATAGGGGGGAGGGGACAAAAATGGAAACACAACATCTTAAACTTTTGTAGTCCTGTCTTCCTCAGTTGCGTGTAATGTTACGGTATATTGATAATTTTTGCTTATGGGCCGTCTGACAGCTACTGAATAAAACACAATTTTAGTGCCATACGCGTTTCGCCTTTATTTTCTGCAAGGCATCATCAGTGGCCTGGAATATGTACACATGTTTGCTATTTAATTTACATTTTTGTCACTGTGCCTATAGGTTATAAACAGTTCTGGTGGTTGGTATTTCCTATTAAGTGGTAATGTTTTGAGCTGTACTTACAGGTTGCGTGGACAATTTCTTACATATTACGCTCCTGTTGCAAGCGTTCAGTTCACAGTGCTGTGGAATGTGGGGAAAAAACCGCAAATTTGCATTCGTAAGAAGAAGAACGACACCAAAAATGCAACAGGAGCGTAATATGTAAAAAATTGTCCACGCAACCTGTAAGTATAGTTCAAAACATTACTACTTAATAGGAAATACCAAACCACCAGAACTGTTTATAACCTATAGGCACAGTGACAAAAATGTAAATTAAATAGCAAACATGTGTACATATTCCAGGCCACTGATGATGCCTTGCAGAAAATAAAGGCGAAACGCGTATGGCACTAAAATTGTGTTTTATTCAGTTGCTGTCAGACGGTCCATAAGTAAAAACTATCAATATACCGCAAGGAAATACAACACATTGCCATGTCTAACACGGTGTGGAAAAACCGTCGGAAAGGCTAAATACAGGTCCTCTACGCTTCTCGGAGGAATATTATACTATTCTTCCTACAAAATAGTGGTAAGGTAACGGTGATGGGGGTGGGTAGCTCTCATGCATCCTGGTCTCCCAAGTAGACGACAGAGGCTCAATAATATTGAGATCTGGTGACTGCGAAAATTCATCCTCGTGCTGACAAAACCTGCTCTCGACGATGGTACGTGTGTGAACACGTGTCCTATCATCTTGGCACGCAGTATCACGACCGAACCAAACACCGTACCGTGAGGTGGACCCGATCAACCGAATGGTCACATAATGCTTCGCAATAATGCGACATGGCAGAGTAACCACATAGGAGTGTTTACATTTGCGCGACTTTGCGTGCAGCTGTCGCATGTGGAGGCGAAAGAGCGCATGCAGGGGTGCGACGCTTTTGCGCATGCGCCTGGTGTGTGTGCGCATGCGCAGGATTCCTCCCCGCGTGCGCACCCACGTCCGCAGCTGTCCCCTTTTATTGGTTTGACTGCAGCTGATACAGGGAAGATTCAGCTACTTGCACGCGTTTGCGTTAGCACAGTGGCTTAGTTGCGCTCATAACAAACAAAATACGTGGACGGCTATCGTTCCTTTGACCAACGGCCTCGCTGCAGTGGTACATCTACATTTATACAACGCAAGCCACCCAACGGTGTGTGGCGGAGGGAACTTTACGTGCCACTGTCATTACCTCCCTTTCCTGTTCCAGTCGCGTACGGTTCGCGGGAATAACGACTGCCGGAAAGCCTCCGTGCGCGCTCGAGTCTCTCTAATTTTACATTCGTGATCTCCTCGGGAGGTATAAGTAGGGGGAAGCAATACATTCGATACCTCATCCAGAAACGCACCCTCTCGAAACCTGGACAGCGAGCTACACCGCGATGCAGAGCGCCTCTCTTGCAGAGTCTGCCACTCGAGTTTGCTAAACATCTCCGTAACGCTATCACGCTTACCAAATACCCCTGTGACGAAACGCGCCGCTCTTCTTTGGATCTTCTCTATCTCCTGCGTCAACCCGACCTGGTACGGATCCCACACTGATGAGCAATACTCGAGTATAGGTCGACCGAGTGTTCTGTAAGCCACCTCCTTTGTTGATGGACTAGATTTTCCAAGGACTCTCCCAATGAATCTCAACCTGGTACCCGCCCTACCAACAATTAATGTTATATGATCATTCCACTTCAAATCGTTCCGCACGCATACTCCCAGATATTTTACAGAAGTAACTGCTACCAGTGTTTGTTCCGCTATCATATAATCTACAATAAAGGATCCTTCTTTCTATGTATTCGCAATACACTACATTTGTCAATGTTAAGGGACAGTTGCCACTCCCTGCACCAAGTGCCTATCCGCTGCAGATCTTCCTGCATTTCGCTGCAATTTTCTAATGCTGCAGCTTCTCTGTACACTACAGCATCATCCGCGAAAAGCCGCATGGAACTTTCGAATAGGTCATTTATATATATTGTGAAAAGCAATGGTCCCATAACACTCCCCTGTGGCACGCCAGAGGTTACTTTAACGTCTGTAGACGTCTCTCCATTGAGAACAACATGCCGTGTTCTGTTTGCTAAAAACTCTTCAATCCAGCCACGCAGCAAGTCTGATATTCCGTAGGCTCTTACTTTGTTAATCAGGCGACAGTGCGGAACTGTATGGAACGCCTTCCGGAAGTCGAGGCAAATGGCATCTACCTGGGAGCCTGTAACTGATATTTTCTGCGTATCATGAACAAATAAAGCGAGTTGGGTCTCACACGATCGCTGTTTCCGGAATCCGTATTGATTCCTACAGAGTAGATTCTGGTTCTCCAGAAATGACATGATACGCGAGCAAAAAAACATGTTCTAAAATTCTACAACAGATCAGATCACGGAAGTTAAGCGCTTTCGGGCTGGGCTAGCACTCGGATGGGTGACCGTCCAGTCTGTTGTTGGCAAGCGGGCTGCACTCAGCCCTTGTGAGGCAAACTGAGGAGCTACTTGAGTAAGAAGTAGCGGCTCCGGTCTTGTAAACTGACGTACGGCCGGGAGAGCGGTGTGCTGAACACATGCCCCTCCATATCAGCATCCAGCGACGCCCGTGGGCTGAGGATATGGCGGCCGGTCGGTAGCCTTGGGCCTTCCGAAGCCCGTTGGGACGCAGAGCTTTATCGCTCCTTTCCTTGTTTGTGATTCGTCACTTTCTGCTGACTACAAAGACAAAATTAAGAGGAATTATTATCCACAATTCCTGATAAATAAATATTGTATAGTATGCAAACAACGAAAGTGATTTTGTACGCCAGGCAGCGAAACCTCATGCGGAATCGCTTCAGAGCTGGTTAGAATATTAGTATAAGATTTTAAACATGGTTGAAACAAGCAACTATTGAAATTCTTCACGGTAAATGATGACAGCGAAGACAGTTGCAGGATAAAGATTTATTAAAATTCTTGACCACGGTTTCGGTATATCTGAATATACCTTCATCAGAATTGAAATACACTAAAATCAGATCCTGCAATGGAGATTCATATAACAACTGTACCAAAGGCGTCGTCAGTAGTTAAAACACCTTTGGCACAATTGTTTTATGAATCTCCATTGCAGGATGTGATTTTAGTGTATTTTATTTCTGATGAAGGTATATTTAGATATACCGAAACCGTGGTCAAGAATTTTAATAAATCTTTATCCTGCCGCTGTTTACGCTGTCATCATTTACCGTGAAGAATATTAGTTCTTTTTTTTACGTTTTCGTTCAGTTCGAATACTTACATCATTTCAGTATAAAATTAATCGA